>NC_139430.1:576446-898650 GCF_905368555.1 Meleagris gallopavo
GGAAGGGTCCTTAAAGGTCATAAAACAATGGGATCAAAGCACGGTCGGATTGGAAGGGTCCTAAAAGATCACAGAACAATGGGATCACAGCATAGGTGGGTTGGAAGGGATCTTAAAGATCACAGAAGCATTGAATCGTGGAATGGCTGGGTTGAGAGCGACCCTACAGATCAAAGAACCACGGGATCGCAGCACGGTTGGGTTGGAAGGGTCCTGGAAGGTCGCAGAAGGGCTCACCTGTACCCAAATTTATTCATGGCAATGGAGACGTGTTTGGGGTTCCAGGGGTCGCAGGTGTAGAGGTTGTGGTCGTTCTCGGGGATGAGGTCGACGTCGTGCAGGAAGAGGCAATCCCACTCCTCGTCCTTCAGGGCCTCCTTCACCCCCACGTTCAGCAGCTTGGCGCGGTTGAAGGTGCTGTTCCCCGCCTGGGGGGCGAAAAGGAGGGACGTGGGTGACCCTACAACAATATGGGGCAGCCCTACCATAGTGCGGGTGGGGGGGGCCACCCTACAATAAATAGCATGGGGCGACCCCACAATAAATAGCATGGGGCGACCCCGCAATAAATAGCATGGGGCGACCCTACAACAAATAGCAAGGGGCAACCCCACAATAAATAGCATGGGGCGGCCCCACAATAAATAGCATGGGGCGACCCCACAATAAATAGCAAGGGGCGACCCCACAATATCATGGGGCAGCACGGGTGTAACCCTACAATAAATATCATGGGGCGACCCCACAATATCATGGGGCGACCCCACAATATCATGGGGCAGCACGGGTGTAACCCTGCAATAAATATCATGGGGTGACCCCACAATATCATGGGGCGACCCCACAATATCATGGGGCGACCCCACAATAAATATCATGGGGCAGCACGGGCGTAACCCTACAATAAATATCATGGGGTGACCCCACAATATCATAGTGTGACCCCACAATATCATGGGGTGACCCCACAATAAATATCATGGGGCAGCACAGGTGTAACCCTACAATAAATATCATGGGGTGACCCCACAATATCATGGGGCGACCCCACAATATCATGGGGCAGCACGAGCGTAACCCTACGATAGCGCTGAATGGTGACGATGGGCAACCCTATAATAACAGGGGGTAAACGTGACCCTACAACAACACAGAGGGACCCAAGCGGACCCCGGACCCCCAAGCGCCCCCTACCTGGTGCACCACGTAGATGCCGTAGTGCAGCTGCTGGCGCTGCAGGAAGGGGTGCAGGTAGTAGAGGAGGTGGCCCAGGTGAGTCTCGCGGTTGCGGTGCGGGACGATGACGGCGGTGCGGGAACGGGGCTCACAGCTTTGGGGTTGGTAGCGACCGCCTGGCTGCACCGCTGGGTTCTTGGCCTGGATCTGCTCCAGGGTGGGCACACGGCTGAAGGTCACCGTCAGAGGGCCGACTGTGGGGGGAGGGAGGGTGGGGTGGGACCCCGTGGTGACCAGTGGCACCAGTTGGGGCATGGGGGCCTTAATTACCCCATAGCCAGTGGTACCTATGGGGTCCCAACCACCCCATAATCAGTGGCACCAACTGGGCCCTGGGGGTCCCAACCACCCCATAATCAATGGGCACCAACTGGGCCCTGGGGGTCTCAACCACCCCATGATCAGTGGCACCAACTGGGCCCTGGGGGTCTCAACCACCCCATGATCAGTGGCACCCATTGGGTCATGGGGGTCTCAACCACCCCATGATCAATGGCACCAACTGGGCCCTGGGGGTCTCAACCACCCCATAATCAGTGGCACCCATTGGGTCATGGGGGTCTCAACCACCCCATAATCAGTGGCACCCATTGGGTCATGGGGGTCCCAACCACCCCATAATCAGTGGCACCAGTTGGGTCATGGGGGTCTCAACCACCCCATAATCAGTGGCACCAACTGGGCCCTGGGGGTCTCAACCACCCCATAATCAGTGGCACCCATTGGGCCCTGGGGGTCCCAACCACCCCATAATCAATGGCACCAACTGGGCCCTGGGGGTCTCAACCACCCCATAATCAATGGCACCAACTGGGTCATGGGGGTCTCAACCACCCCATAATCAGTGGCACTCATTGGGCCCTGGGGGTCCCAACCACCCCATAATCAGTGGCACCCATTGGGCCCTGGGGGTCCCAATCACCCCATACCCAATGGCACCAACTGGGTCACGTTGATCCCCAATCACCCCGTATGCAATGGCCCCAGTGGGTCACTGGGGTCTCAATCGCCCCATATCCAGTGGTACCAATTGGATCATGTGGGTCCCAGTCACCCCATTCTTAATGCCACCAACTGGGCCACAGGGGTCCCAGTCACCCCATATCCAGTGGTACCAATTGGGTCATAGGGGTCCCACTCACCCCATAACCAACGGCACAAACAGCTCATATCTCCCCCTACCTGACACCCCTATGACCCCACATGTGACCCCACCCCTGACCTCTGACCCCACACGTGACCCCACCCCCACCCGTGACCCCACCCCTGACCTCTGACCCCACACGTGACCCCACCCCCACCCGTGACCCCACCCGTGACCCCACCCTGACCTCTGACCCCACACGTGACCCCACCCCCACACTTGACCCCACCCCCACACGTGACCCCACACGTGACCCAACACGTGACCCCCATCCCCACACGTGACCCCACCCCCTGACCTCTGACCCCACCCCACGCCCCCACTCACGGAGGAGGGGTGACCGCTGTGGGCAGTAGGGCAGCGGCTCGGCCGGGTCCCTCGGGGTTCCTTGTGGCAGCAGCCGGCTGAGGTTGGCGTAAACGTCGTGAGTGCGGGAATAATCCACGGCGGGGGGGGAAGAACGACCGAAAAGAGCCGTGAGGTTCCGGAACCCCCCCAAGGAAAAATAAGCGACGAAAGCGAACTGGCAGCCAATCAGCAAGGCCAGAGAGCACGGCCGCTCCAACAGCCGCCGCAGCATCGCGGGTTGGGGGTGGGGGGGGCACCGGGGCGAGGCCCCCCCGGTGGGTGCAGACGCGGCCCCCCCAGCGGTCAGCGCCGCCCGGCGGCCGCCATCTTGGCTGGGGGGGGAGTATGAGAGGTGTGGCTTAAAGGGGCGGGATTTGATTGGGCGGAGTTTGGATGGAGGCGGGGTGTAGGGGGTGAGTTGGCCTGTAGTAGGCGGAGATTGAAGGGGGAGGGATTTTGATTGGGCGATGCGCAGGGGGGGGCGGGGAAAAGAGGGTGAATTGACTTTTAGTAAGAGGGGCTCGAGGAGGGCGGGATTTGATTGGGCGGTGCTTGGAAAGGGGCGTGGCTTAGTGCGTGTGTTAGCTTGTAGTGGGCGGGGCTTAAAGGGGGGAGGGACAGAGGGGGTAAGAGGGACGGGGGGGGAAATGTGGGAAGAGTGTGGGGTGGAGGAGGACGACAAAACGGGTTAATTGTGGGGAAAGTGCGGGGCCGGCAGGGGTACCGTGTGGGGACCGAATGGAAACCTCCGACCTCCCCGTTACCACAGCAACTGAGCGCCTCAGCTCTACCCCGCCCCCTTCCGGTGACGTAGCGAGGAGCGGGCGCTCTGATTGGTCCGTGTGCCGCTCGCGGGCCGGAAGTGCCGGAGAGGCGGGAGGGGGGGGGGGACGCCATGATGGCGGCAGCTGCGGAGCGGTGCGGCCGGGATCCGTGCGGAGCGCTCTGCCCGCTGCTCGCCTACCTCAGCGTGGGCTACGCCGACTACGCCGTGCTCGCCCACGTCCTGCCGCAGCCCGCGCTGCGAGCCAGGTGCCAAAGGGAGGAGCCGGGGCTGTCTATGGGGCGCCCTACGGGGCGGGCAGAGAGGCTGTGGGGCCTATGGCGGGGTGTGGGGTCTGCGGGGGCACCGGGACCCCTTCGGCTTCGTGGCGGCCTTCGTGGCCCCCCAGCTCGGCCCTGAGGGATCCTCCAGCGGGCTGCGGGGACGCTCTGGGTGCCCCCATGGGGTGCTTGGGGTCCCGTGGGGCCCGTGGGGCGCAGGGTTCTCTCCTAGATCCGTGGGTCGGTGGCTGTGGTGTCCCCCGCGGGGGATCCATGGGGCGCCGCGTCTCTGGGGTCTCAGTGGGGCTCTGGGCACCGTGTCTCTGGGATCCCCGAGGCTGGATGGGGTTCGCAGGTCTTTGGGATCTCCGTGGCTGTGGGGCACTGATTGTGCAGGGTCCCCGCGGGGCTCTGGGTGCTGGGGGTCACCCTGTGCCCCCCGCCCTTCAGCCCGTGGTGCCCCATCCATGCAGTGACGTTCAACCTCCTGGTGCTTCTGCTTTTGGCCTCCCACACCCGCGTTGTCTTTGCCGACCCCGGTGAGTGCCACCCCCCCCCCCCACTTACGTTCATGGGGGTCCCCCACTTGTATTTATATGGGGGTCTCAATAAAGCAAGCATTTGTTCACCCCACCCCCGACCCCCAGGTGTGGTTCCCCTCCCCGGCACCGCCATCGACTTCTCAGACCTGCACCCAACGGAGCGGGTGAGCCCCTGGAGGCTGCTATGAGGTGGTGGGGGGCTGCTGTTATGGGGTGGGGGCCCTACGCTGAGTGCCGCCCCGTTCCTTCCACCCCCAGAACTCGGATGAGTGGACGCTGTGCAGTCGCTGTGAGGCGTATCGCCCTCCCCGTGCCCACCACTGCCGTGTGTGCCACCGCTGCGTGCGCCGCATGGACCATCACTGCCCCTGGTGGGTGTCTGGGCTCCCCCCCCCCTCATTAGGACACCCCCAGACCCCAAAGGATGGGGACAGCAGACACGAAGATGTCATCACCCCCGTTTGTCTGCAGGATAAATAACTGCATCAGGGAACTGAACCAGAAATACTTCATCCAGTTCCTCTTTTACACTGGTAAGTTGTGGGATGGTAAGTTGGGGGATGTGGGGCTCGGCCCCATAGCTAAAGGCTCAGCCCTACAGCTGTGGGTTCCGGCTCACTGCTCGCCCCATACCAGGCCTGACCAGTGCCTATGCAGCGGGGTTGGTGTTGGCTGTGTGGTTGGGACCATCGGGAGGAGATGGCACCGAAAACCGCATCCAGACGTGAGTGTGGGGTCATGTGGGGGACCGGGGGCCACCCCACATCAGCCCTCAGCCCCACTGCTGTCCCACAGCACTCACTGCATCGTGCTGCTGCTGGAGTCCCTCCTCTTTGGCATTTTTGTCACCGTTGTGTTTTATGATCAGGTCGGTGGGGCGCTGTGGGGTGGGTGGGTGGCAGTGGGGCAGGCGGTGACATCTCTGTCCCCAACCCCGTAGGTGGTGTCCATCCTCACGGAGCAACCCCACAAGCGGGGCTCAAAGGAGGCGTGTGGGGGACGAGCGTGGGCAGCAGCACTGCAGGAGGTGTTCGGGGGAGGCTGTGTGCTCAGCTGGCTCTGCCCCTGCAGCACCCCATCCCGCCCCACATACAGCCCCCTGCCCCACGGCGATGTCTGAGCCCCATAGAATGGCTGGGGGGGGGCATTGGTGCCCCAGGGGGTGCTGATGCCCCAAAGTTTGGGTACCCCAGAGAGGTTCTGAGAGTCCAGCTCTGTGTTCAGGGAGTTGTGCCCCAAAAATTGGGCACCCGTTGGGTCCTCAGGGTCTCCAGCTCTGTGTTTGGGGGGTCCAGCCCCAAAGATTGGGCACCCCATAGAGGTCCTGGGGGGTCTCTATGATCAGGAAGTCATGCCCCAAAGTTTGGGTACCTCGTAGAGGTGCTGGGGCATCCATGCGTCCGTGCTCAGGAGGTCTTGCCCACAGATCAGGCACCCCATAGATCGAGGTCCAGGGGGTCCCCAGCTCTGTGTTCAGGGGGTCCTGCCCCCACATCGCAGACACCCCATACGGGTTCAGGGATGGCCCCAATTCATGACGCTGCGTGGCACCAAGGAGAGGATTTCTGGCTCTGGGTGGGGGCACCCAACAAACCCCATTGTACCCAATGTTGGCAGCACCATCATCGTGGAGGGGAGAGGGATCAGCTCAGCCCCCACTGTGCAGAGGGGCAGTCCAGTAACTCCAAAGCAGAGAGCAGAGCTCCATAAATAGCTTTAAATAAACCCCCACCACCCAATAGGTGCACAGAGGGGGACCTTGTGGGGGTACCCCGAGGCCAGCCCAGGGCTGAGACCCCCGGGAGGGGCTGAGGTAGACACAATAAACCCAATAAAGCCACAGCTACGCCCGGCGCTGCCGGAGGATCTCCAAAATCTCTGCTTTCTGTTTCTCCCACGCCGTGGTTGCTGCTTTTCGGGGGATGAAGAAGCTGTATTTCAAACGGGGCGGGCGCTTCTCATCCACCACCAAAGCCTGCAGCACCACAGGCTCCAGCAATGGCCCCCGACACGCCAACACCTCGGGGACGGCCTTGGCACCGTTGTACCGCACCGTCGCACCGCCTGGCAACGTCACCGTGTGCTCTGACGGCACCAGGATGAAGCCACCGTTGAGCAGAGCTTGGCCGGAGGGTTTTCGGAGTGCCAGGTAGACGTTGTCACCGTGGGTGCCGTGCGGTGAGCCCTGGCGGACCAGGAGGTGCGTGGCGCCCGCTGGGATGGTGATCACGTCGTTGTAGCCGTAGCTGTGGGGTGATTGGATGGGTAGGGGGGTTAGAAGAGATGGGGGTGGGGATTGGAGGGACGGGGGAGGGTGGATGTGGGGTCGGAAGGGGCAGCGGAGGGGACAGATGTGTCAGAAGAGGAGGTGGAGGGGATGTTGGGGCAGTGAAGGGGAAGTCGGGGCCAGGAGGAGCGATGGAGGGGTTGGGAGGTGGTGATGAGGGGACAAACGGGGCAGAAGAGGAGATAGAGAGGGTGTTAGGGATGATGGAGGGGAAATTGGGGCCAGGAGGGGCGATGGAGGAGATGGCAGAGCCAGAAGAGGGGACGATGGGCTCAGGGGGGGCAATGGAGGGGACAGTAGGCTTGGAAGAGGAGGTGGAGGAGATGCAAGGGGTGATGGGGGGGAAATTGGGGCCAGGATGGGCGATGGGGAGGGGGACGGCAGAGCCAGAAGAGGGGATGCCGGGGTCGGCGGGGGACAGGAGAAGAGATGAGAGGGTGTAGAGTTAGGAGGGCGCAGGTTGGAAGGAGCAACTGGAGCTTCTGTGGGGTCAGAAGGGGCCGCAGAAAGGACACCCAAACACCCATAGGTGCCCCCACCCCCTGAGTGCTCACCGGGGCGCGGTGAAGGACCCGGACACCTTGGTGCAGCCGGAGCCGTCGCCACCACACTGCATGCATTTGTCAAACTTCTTCTTGGAGCCGATGACGCGGTCGCAGCCGGCGGGGACGCAGCGACCCCTCACGCAAACCCCGCTGCCCTCCGCCGAGCACGGCGTCCCATCCACGACCTGCGGCGCGGCATCGGCACCGCATCAGCACGGCGTGGTGCCACCGGACGGAGGAGACGAGGGGAAACTCACCCGTGGCTGCAGCACGTGGTAAACCCCCAAACTCCGGGATTGGCACGTCAATTTGCAACGGTCCTCCTCGGCGACGCCGCCGTATCGCGGCACCCAATCGCCCACCGCCGGCAGCGCCGGCGAAACGACGCGGTGGTTGTAGGCTGCGCATTGCTCCTCCCGGAATGCTGCAGTGTGTGGGGATGGATGGGGTGCGTTAGCGATGGGAGGTGACCCACGGATCCGCGCTCTGCCCCACGGCTCGGCCCCACTCACCGCTGCGCCCGGGGCATTCCGCGACGTTGCAGGAGCGGAAGCGGAGTCGCTCCCCGCGGCAGAAGCGGCCGCCGTTGCGCGGCGTGGGCCGGGAGCAGAAGCGGTGCGAGGAGCTGACGCCGCCGCCACAGCTACGGGAACAGCTGCTCCATGGAGCCCATGGCCCCCAGGAGCCATCCACGGGGATCTGGGGGGGAAAAACACCGTGAACCCAACTCCAGGACCCATCTGTGGGGAAAACCACTGTGAACCCAGCACCGGGACCCATCTGTGGGGAAAACCAGGCTGTGAACCCAACACCAGGACCCATCTGTGGGGAAAAACACTGTGAACCCAACACCAGGACCCATCTGTAGGGAAAAAACACCATGAACCCAACACCAGGACCCATCTGTGGGGAAAACCACTGTGAACCCAACTCCAGGACCCATCTGTGGGAAAAAACACCATGAACCCAACACCAGGACCCATCTGTGGGGATCTATGGGGAAAACCACACTGTGAATCCAATACCAGGACCCATCTATGGGGATCTGTGGGGAAAACCACACTGTGAACTCAACACCAGGATCCATCTGTGGGGATCTATGGGGAAAACCACACTGTGAACCCAACACCAGGACCCATCTATGGGGATCTGTGGGGAAAACCACACTGTGAACCCAACACCAGGACCCATCTGTGGGGAAAACCACGCTGTCAACCCAACTCCAGGACCCATCTGTAGGAGAAAACACTGAACCAAACACCGGGACCCATCCATGGGATCTATGGGGAAAACCACACTGTGAACCCGACACCAGGACCCATCCATGGGGAAAACCACGCTGTGAACTCAACTCCAGGACCCATCTGTGGGGAAAAAACGCCATGAACCCAACACCAGGACCCATCTATGGGGAAAACAACACTGTGAACCCAACACCAGGACCCATCTGTGGGGAAAAACATTCTGTGAACCCAACACCAGTCCCCATCCATGGGGAAAACCACCGTGAACCCAACGCTGGGATCTAACCATGAGTTCTACAAGGAAAACCACCCCATGAACCCAACACCAGGACCCCTCCACGGCCATCTATGGGTCAAAGCCACACCACCAACCCACCCCCAAGCTCGAAACCCCGCTCGGATCCCCGCCGCTCACCCGGAGCTGTTCCATGGTGGCCATGTCCACGCACTGCCCGCTGACACACACCCGTCCCGGCGCGCACGGCGTGCCGTCAGCCCATGGGAAGTGCTTGGTTTGGCAAACTGCTCTCCCTCCAGCACGGCCGCTGCACCACAGAGCAGCGCAGGAGGGCTGCACGTCCCCGCAGTGCCGTGAATCGGGGCCAAATGCCAGCTGGCACTGCCGATCTGCTGGATACGCCGCGCCGGGCAGCGCCGACGGCAACCGCAGCCATTCGGTGGGTTTATCCAAAAGGCAGCGACCTGCGTGGAGGAGACAGCGCTGAGCCCCGAAGTGGGGAAGGGGCAGAGCTGAGGGGACGTCCCCAAAGCGATGGGGACAACGTGGGGTCGTACCGTGGCCGTTGTCCAGGAAGTCGGTGATGAAGTGGGCGCTGCATGGGGACCACATCTCTCCTGGCGGCACTGAACCCATCACCGGTGCCATCACGCGGCGTGAGGAGCCCGTGGGGCTGTTGAGCTCCAGGCAGCGCTGCGAGTCGTCGTGTGGCATGCTGAGCACGTGGCCTGAGGTGGGGGTGGTGTCAGAAGCGTGGGGGGCACCTGGGGGGGTTCTTTGGGGGGTCCTGTCGGGGGCTGCGAGTGCTGGAGATGGGAGTGCGCCAGGGAGGGTCTGGGGGATGTCTTTGGACTTTGGGGAGCTTTGGGGGCTGCTAAGGGGAGATCTGGGGACACTTCGAGGGTCTTTTTGGAGGACGTCTTGGAGGTGGTTTGGGGGATGTTTTAAGCAAATTTTGGAGAGGTTTGGGGGAGATCTGGGGACCTTTTGAGGGTCTTCTGGGGGATGTTCCATGGGACATTTTGGGGCTGGTTCGGGGGATGCCTCAAGCACATTTTGGGGAGCTTTGAGGTGTGTTTTAGGGACCCTTTGAGGATCTTTGGGGGGGACGTTTGGGGTGGTTTAGGAGATGCTTCGGGGACATTTTGGGGTCATTTTGAGGACAGGGCCATACGTGCTGAAGACGTGACCTGCACCAGGGGGTGAGCATCAGGGGCCCGGGGATGTGTTGGGTTCACATCGGCTGCGTTTTTGGGATATTTTGGGAAGGTTTTAGGGCTCCTTTTGGGGGTTGATTTGGGGAAGAATTTGAGCGTATTCGGGGCATATCTGGGGAACGTTCTGGGGGACAGAGCTGTGCATGCTGAAGACGTGAGCCGTGCCACAACACGAATGTCAGCGCTGTGGGGTCATTTTGGGGGACGTTTAGGGCATCTTGCGGGGGATTTTTGGGAGGCAGGGCCTTGCATTTGTCCCCCTTGGGCGCTCACCCAGCTCATGTGCAACCGTGAACGCCGACTGCAGCCCGTCGTCCTCCACGATGGCACAGCTCCGTTCGGGGTCGCAGGCGGTGCCCACATCAGCCATCCCCAGTGTGTCGCACGTCGCCGCCCCACACAGGTCCTGGGGTGGGAGCAGGGGGTTAAGGGGTGTCTGAGGGCACCCTGACACCCATCGGTGCCCCAAAAACCCAGCGCGCACCCTGAAATCCCGGGGGCACTTCGACACCTTGGTGGTCATCGTGGGGTCACATCCAGCACCCAAGTCATCGGGATGGGTTTGGGGGATCCTACTGCCAACCAGAGGCCAATGGGCACCCAGGGATCCCAGCCAGCACCCAAACTCCCTGAGATGGGTCTTGGAGATCCTGCCAGCACCCAAAATCCCACAGGAACCACAAGAACTCAGCCTGCACCCCAAAATCCCAGGGGGACCCCACACCCAGCTCCTTGGGATGGGGTTTGGGGGGACCCAACCAGCACCCAACTGCCTTGATGTGTATATAAGGGATCCAACCCAGTGCCCGACTCATTGGGATGGGATTTGGGGGCCCCTCCCAGCACCCAACCACCCATGGGCACCCCAAGGACCCAACCACCTCCAAGGGCACCCAATGGGCCCAGCCTGCATCACAGAGGCACATAGGGGTCACTCTACTTTGGTAGGATTTGGTAGACCCCACCAAAACCCACAAATTCATGGCCATCCCAACCCAAAAACCTCGGTGGGAATCCAGGGATCCTACCCAGCACCCAAGTCATTGGGATGGGATTTGAGGGACCCAACCATCACCCAAAAACCTCAGTGGGAATCCAAGGATCCTACCCAGCACCCGACTCATTGGGATGGATTTGAGGGACCCAACCATCACCCAAAAACCTCAGTGGGAATCCAAGGATCCTACCCAGCACCCAACTCATTGGGATGGGATTTGAGGGTCCCAACCATCACCCAAAAACCCATAGCGAACAAAATGTCCCCATCCAGCCCCCACCCATCCCTGTGCCCCCCACCTGCCGGGTGAAGAGGACGGCGACATCGAAATGGAGGGGACTGTCCTCATCGGGGACATTGAGGTCCTTTTGCCACCGGCAGAAGTCACGCAGTGTTTGGGCAGCATTGGAGGTGACAGGCGGCCCCGGGGTGCCGGGTCCCAAAACCAGGAGCCGTGTGACCCTCAGCTGCACCTCAGCACCCAGGCTGCCGTGCCGGAAGGTCCTGGCAGCTGTAGCCAACACCGTCAGGAGGTACGGCTGCAACTCGGTGCCGTGGAACTGCGCCATGGCTGCATCGGCCACCACCAACAGCTCCACGTGGCGCTGCACCGCCGCGAAGCGCTGTGGGGAGACAGGGGTGGCCGTTGGGGTGGTGGCCCCCAATGGCGGTGGCACTGTGACAGCCCGCTGTCACCCGCCTCCGTGCCAATGGCCCCCACCACCACTCCAGTGTCCCCCATCCCCGTGCCAATGTCCCCCATCGCTGCGCTGATGTCCCCCATTGCTGTGCCAGTCTACTTCAGTGTCCCCCACCCCCATGTCAATGCCCCCCACCCCCATGCCAATGTCCCCCATCCCTGTGCCAGCACATTCCAGTGTCCCCCATCGCTGTGCTGATGTCCCCCATTGCTGTGCCAGTTTACTTCAGTGTCACCCACCACCATGCCATGTCACCCCATCGCCACTCATCTCCACCCCACCCCGTGCCAATGTCCCCCATCATGCACTGATGTCCCCCATTGCTGTGCCAGTCTATTTCAGTGTCCCCCACCCCCATGCCAATGTCCCCCCTCCCTGTGCCAACCCATTCCAGTGTCCCCCATCCCCGTGCCAACGTCCCCCATCGCTGTGCTGATCCCCCCGTTGCTGTGCCAGCCCACCCTGGTGCCACCCACCACCATTCCACCTCACACCAACCCCCCTTATCTCCACACCAACCCACTCCAGTGCCCCCCATCGCTGTGCCAACCCAACCCAACCCCACACCAACGTCCCTCGTCCCACTGCCACCCCACAGCAGTGTCCCCCACCCCCGCGTGACCCCAAACCGTTGCCACCCATCACCATTCCACCCCCCACCAACATCCCAATCTCTGTGCCACCCCATCCCATCGCAGTGTCAACATCTCCTATTCCACTGCCGCCCCACAGCAGCGTCCACCACCCCTGGGTGACCCCACAGAGGTGCCCCCTCCCCCGGGTGACCCCACAGCAGCGTCCCCATCCCGGTGCCATCCCATCGAGGTGCCGCCCATCACCACGCCGGCGCATCCCAAAGTGCCCCAGTGCCGTTCCCACTGATGTGCCCCGATATCCCCCCTCACCCCACAGTACCTTCACTCTCTTTGGGGCCGTATCCCCCCCTCGCCGTGGCGGTGCGGTTCCCGTTACGGGACAGTGGGGTTCGGCGGTGACCCCGAGAGCGGCGGTGCCGATCAGCACCGTCAGGAGCGCCCGGCGCATGGCACAAAAATGGGACGCGGCTGGGACGGCGCTCTGCCCTGCACCGCCGCCCTATTAACGGCAACGGGACGAGGGGGAGGGGACATCGAGCTGCCCCCTCCCTCCCTCCTCTCAACCCCCTCCCGGCTCCGAGCTGTTCCGGAACGGCGCATCCCGCTGGGAACGGGGAACCCCCCGAGATGGGAGCGATGCCAGCTGGGGGGGTTGGGACGACCGCCCCTCCCGACCCCTCCGTCCATCCGTCCTCAGCGCATCCACCGCTCCCCATTCCCTCCGGCACATTCTGTCCTTCCCAGCCCTCCGTGTCCCCTCCATCCCCATCCCACGCCCTCCGTCCCACTCTGTCCTCTCCCACCCCTCCTCATCCCCTCCAAATCCCCTTTATCTCACCCAGACCCCTGGAGATCTCCACTGCGATCCCTTTTCCAACCCTTTGTCCCATCCTATCCCCTCTATCCCCATTTCCCCCAACCCCACCCCGTTCCCTCCGTCTCTCCTTGCCACATCCATTACTCCCTGTCCCCTCTGTCCCATTCTGTCCCTCTCATCCCATTGTCCCCTCCTTTCCCTGCCTGTCCGCTCCAACCTCACCCCATCCATCCTTGAACCTTCTGTCCCTCTTTTTCCCATCCCATCCCATCCCATCCCATCCCATCCCATCCCATCCCATCCCCTCCATCCCATCCCCTCCATCCCATCCCATCCCCTCCATCCCATCCCCTCCATCCCATTCCCTCCATCCCATCCCCTCCATCCCCATCCCCATCCCCTTTTGTCCCATCCCATCCCCTCCATCCCATCCCCATCCCCTCCATCCCATCCCATCCCCTCCATCCCATCCCCATCCCCTTTTGTCCCATCCTGTCCCCTCCTCTGCTCCCCATCCCCTCCATCCCATCCCACCTCCTTTTATCCCACCCCATCCCCTCCATCCCACTCCGACCCCCAGGGATCCCCATGGAGATCCCTCTTCTCACCTTCCAACCCCCGCAACCCCTCCAACCCCCCCCTTTCCCTCCCCTCCTTCCCTTTCCATCCCCACTCCAACTCCCCTCCCCGTGTCCCCATTCCCGTCAGGACCCTCCATGATGTGTCACGCCAATGTCACCTCCTGGCCACCATCCCAGCCAGGCAGGACGCACCACATCCTGCTTCCTCCCTTCTGGTAATGCAACGTGGAATCTCACACCCTTCCTCCCCGTCCCCCCCTACCCCTCTCTGGGTACCCCCACCCTCCCCCCGTGCCCCCCTCCCGGCGCCGTCCCCGCCGTCCCCGGGAGAACAACAGAGTGATGGCACAAAGGGACCTGGTGGCACCCGGCGCAGCCACACAAAGGCCCTCTGTGGGCTGCACCCACCGGGCCCCCCCAGCACCCGGAGCCCACGGATGGGATCAGAGCCCCGCATGGGCAGAGAGCGCCGGGAGCCCGGAGACGGGGATCCACCGGATCCGCCATCAGCATCACTGATGTGGGGTCCAACATCAGCCAGGCACAGCCAGCACCGCCTGGATGTCAGCACCCAGCACCTCCGGTACCGGGCAGGTTCTGCCATCCGGCACCACCACCGCTGCCTGGCTTCCACCTCCTGGCACCGCCAGCGTCCCACGTGGGCAGCTTCCAGTCCCAGTATCTCCCAGTCCCAGTATCTCCCAGTCCCAGCATCTCCCAGTCCCAGCACCCCCACTTCCAACATATCCCAATTTCAGTTCCAGTATCTCCCAATCTCCAATCCCAATATTCCCACTTCCATTATCTCCAATTCCAGCACCCCCAGACCCACTGTTCCCAGTCCCATCACCTCCCAGTGTCCCCAGTCCCAGTATCTCCCAGTTCCAGCATATCCCAATTTCAGTATCTTCACCTGCAGCCTCTCCAGTCCCAGTCCCAGTATTCCCAGTTAGTTCTGATATCCTCTAATTCCATCATCTCCCACTTCCAGTATCCTCAGTCTCAGTGTCCCCAATTCCAGCACCCTCATCTCCAGTACCCCAAGTCCCAGTATTCCCAATTCCAGTCCCCTTACCTCCCAGTGTCCCCAGTCCCAGTTTTCCCAGTCCCATCACCTCCCAGCACCCCATTTCCCAGTATTCCCAGTCCCATCACCTCCCAGCACCCCAAGTCCCAGTATCCCCAATTCCAGTCCCATCACCTCCCAGTGTCCCCAGTCCCAGTATTCCCAATTCCAGTCCCATCACCTCCCAGTGTCCCCAGTCCCAGTATCCCCAATTCCAGTCCCATCACCTCCCAGCACCCCCAGTCCCAGTATTCCCAGTCCCATCACCTCCCAGCACCCCCAGTCCCAGTATTCCCAGTCCCAGCATCTCCATTCCCAATATCCTCCAATTCCAGCTCCCCCATTCCCAGTCCCCCATCCCCCCCCCCACATCCCCCCCCCACCACCTCTTACTGCATCCCATTCCCAACCACCCCACGTGCAAACACCCCCATTTCACACACAGACGCTCGTGTGAACCCCCCCCTTCCCCCCCCCAATGGCCGCCATCTGTGCGCCATCCATCACTGCTGTGAGTCACGCTGTGACGCGGGGGGGGGGGTGGTGGTGACGCTTCCTGGGGTCGGTGACGCAGTGTGAGGTCGGAGGGGGGGACGGGATGTCCCCATGTCCCCAAAGCGGCCCGCGGTGCTGGGAACCACGTTCGTTTGGGGGGGGTGGAGGGGGGGTCGTGTCCCTTGGGGGGCTGATGGCACACAGAGCTCACGCGTGGGGGGGGGAGAGGGGGGAGCAGCTCCCAGTAGGACACGGGGGGGGCACCCAAGGATGGCTGTGGGTTGGAGGTTTGCTGCACCCAGGGGGGGGAGCCCTGACCCCAAACCGTCACCCCATATTCGGACCCCATACATTGATCCCATATTCAGACCCCCCCGCCCCAAGCATTGATCCCATATGCAGACCCCATATCAGACCCCACACCCCGACCTCATATTCAGACTCCGTACCCTGATCCCATACACTGACCCCATATTCAGACCCCATACCCCACACCCTGACCCCATATGCAGACCCCACATTCTGATCCCATACACTGACCCCATATTCAGACCCCATACCCTCAGACCCCATCCTCACCCCATATTCAGACCCCATACCCCAAACCCAAACACTGACCCCATATTCAGACCCCATCCCTTGGCCCCACACCATGACCTCACATTCCACATCCTCACCCCGTACCCTGACCCCAATCCTGATCCCATATTCAAACCCCCTACCTCAATCCTAAACACTGACTCCATATTCAGACCCCATACACTGACCCTATATTCAGAACCCATACCCTGACCCCATACCCTCGCCCCCCATCCTCACCCCATATTCAGACCCCATATCCCGATCCCAAACACTGACCCCATATTCAGACCTCACACCCTGACCCCATATTCAGACCCCATATCCCGATCCCAAACACTGACCCCATATTCAGACCCCACACCCTGACCCCACTCGCACGGTCCCTCTGCCCCCATCCCCTTTTTCCCCACCCTTTGCCCGGCTCAAACATGGCGGCAGCGCCCCTCCAGCGGCGATAGCCCGGATGTTTCCCTTACTAAACATGGCGACTGCCCGTAGTGAATATGGCGGCGCGGGACGGCTTCGTTCGCCCTTCCCCAACATGGCGACAGGCTCCGCCCCCTGCGCAGGCCCAAGGGCAAGATGGCGGCGCTGCGGGCATTGGGGCGGCTGAGGGCAGCTTCGGGGCTGCGGGCGGCGGCAGCGGCGTGGATCGGGCCCGGTCCGACCCGGTGAGAACCAGGGAGGCTGGGATGGTGGGAGTGGGGTTGGATCTGGGATTGGGGATGTGGAATGTGAGATTGGGGTGTGGGGTCTGCATGTACGGTCAGTGTACGGGGTCTGCATATAGGGTCAGTGTACGGGGTCTGAATATGGGGTCAGTATTTAGGATTGGGATATGGGGCCTGTATATGGGATCAGGGCTGGGGGTCAGGGTATGGGGTGAGGATGGGGGGGGTGAGGGTATGGGGTCAGTGTTTGGGATTGGGGGCTGAGGTCTGGAATTTGGGTCCGGGGTCTGGAGTGGGGGTCGGGGTCTGAGTGTGGAGTGTGGGGTCAGGGCCTGGGGTTTGAGGGGGGGGAGGCCTGCTTTTTGGGTTTGGGGTCTGGGGACCTGGGACTGGGGCTTAGGGCTAGGAGATGGGATCAGGGTGTGGGGTCAGGGTGTGGGGTTTGGGATCTGGAGTGTGGGGTCAGGGCCTGGGGTTTGAGGGGGGAGAGGGCTGGGTGCGGGTCTGGGGTCTGTGGGCCTGGAGCTTAGGGTGAGGAGCTGGGGTCAGAATTTGGGGCCTGGGTCTGAGTCTGGAGTCTGGGCTGTAGGATATGGGGTCAGGGCCTGGGGTTTGGGGTCAGGGTCTGGAGTGAGGGGTTGGAGCCTGGGGTTGAGGTCTGGGTCTGGGCTGTGGAGTCTGGGGTCAGGGTCTGAATCTGGGGTCTGAGATGTGGGATCAGGGCCTGGGGTTTGGGGTCAGGGTTTGGAGTGAGGGATTGGGACCTGGGCTCGAGGTCTGTACCTGAATCTGGGGTTTGGGGTCTGGGGTCTGAATCTGGGGTCTGGGTTGTGGGATCAGGGCCTGGGGTCGAGGTCTGGGGCTGGGTTCTGGAGCGTGGGGTCTGGATCTGAGTCTGGGGTCTGAGATGCGGGATGTGAGGTCAGGGCCTGGGGTGTGGGGTCAGGGTTTGGAGCGAGGGGTTGGGACCTGGGATCTGGGATGTGGGACCTGGTTTTGGGGTCTGGGGTCTGGACCAGGAACTCAGGATGTGGGCTCAGGGCGTGGGGGCGAGGTCTGAGCGTGGGTCTGGGGTCTTACTCCCACTGTCCCCTCAGGGGGGGCCACCAATGGCAGCCCGATGTGGAGTGGGCTCAGCAATACGCCGGCGCCGTGATGTATCCCAGCAAGGAGACAGAGAAATGGGTGCCACCACCCTGGAACGGTGAGGGGGGGAGAATGGAGGTAATTTGGGGTGGGGGGGTGGGGGGGGTTGGGGTACCACGGGGGGATCCTTAGGAGGGGTGAAAAAGGGGGTGTGAGGTGTTGGGGTCCTGGTGGGGGGTTCATGGGGGGTTCTGGGTGCTCTGTGAGGGAGTCTGGGGGGGGTCCTGGGGGTCGGCGGTCTTTAGGGCGGGTTCAGGAGGGGATACGGGGGGGGCAGGGTGCTGGGGAAGGCTCTGGGGAGGGGCAGGGACCCTTGGAGGAGGGGGTCAGTGGGGTCCTGAGCTGGGCTGGGGGGGAACCCATAACTCGGCCTCAGGGTGACACATGGGACAAAGCCATGGGGGGAGTGGGGGGCTTCTCCCCACCTGATCCCCTTCCTTTCCCCCCCCCTCCCCGAACAGACAAGGACCCCCCCGCCCACAAGGAGGTCTCCACGCTGACCATCAATTTCGGGCCACAGCACCCGGCTGCCCACGGGGTCCTGAGGTTGGTGATGGAGCTGAGCGGGGAGACGGTGAAGAGGTGCGACCCCCACATCGGGCTGCTGCACCGCGGCACCGAGAAACTCATCGAGTACAAAACCTACCTGCAGGTAAAGCACAGGGCTGGGGGGGGGACGGGGGGGACACGATGGGGCGCAGCTCGGCTCGGTGCTGCCGCGAGCTCGGAGCCGTTCCCTGCTTCAGGCTCTGCCCTATTTCGACCGCCTGGACTACGTCTCCATGATGTGCAACGAGCAGGCCTACGCCCTGGCTGTGGAGAAGCTGCTCAACATCCGTCCGCCTCTCAGGGCTCAGTGGATCCGAGGTGAGGACGACCCTTTCAAAACCCCTCCGCTGCCCCTTTCGAAGGGCGGCTCCTCCCCTGCCCACCCCCACGGTGCTTCTGTGGGGCTGGGGTGCAGCCGTCGGGTGGGCAGAGCGGCCCAGAGGTGCCGAGGAGGAGGAAGGGGAGGATTCCTGCCGCGGGGGGATCCTTAGGAGGGGTGAAAAAGGGGGTGTGAGGAGTTGGGGTCCTGGTGGGGGGTTCACGTGGGTTCTGGGTGCACTGTGAGGGAGTCTGGGGGGGGTCCTGGGGGTCGGCGGTCTTTAGGGCGGGTTCAGGAGGGGATACGGGGGGGGCAGGGTGCTGGGGAAGGCTCTGGGGAGGGCTTCCCTGCTGCGGTGGGGAAGGGGCCGGGGAGCTGCAGCCCCTCCATCCTCACCCCATTGCTGCCCACCCCAGTGCTCTTTGCTGAAATAACCCGGCTGCTCAACCACATCATGGCCGTCACCACGCACGCGTTGGACATCGGGGCCATGACTCCCTTTTTCTGGATGTTTGAGGAGAGGGAGAAGGTAAAAAAAGCAGCAGGGGCTGCTTTGGGGGTTGGTTGCGGGGTCGCTTTGGGGGCCGGCTGACAGATCCCTCCTTTTCTCTGACCCTACAGATGTTCGAGTTCTATGAGCGCGTTTCGGGGGCTCGGATGCACGCAGCCTACATCCGCCCCGGCGGCGTGCATCAGGTGAGGGGACCCTCGTGGTGCTGGGATCCTCGGGACGCTGGGGGAGGTGTGGGGATGTCCCCCCCCCGTCCCCCCCTGCCGTGCTGATGTCCCCCTCCCCACGGCCAGGATCTGCCCCTGGGGCTGATGGATGACATCTATGAGTTTGTGAAGAACTTTTCCAGCCGGGTGGACGAGGTGGAAGAGGTGAGGCTGCGCTTACGGGGTGGGGGGGGGACACCTGGGAGGGCCCCCAGATTAGGGATGGGATCAAACGTGGGCACGGCTGCTGTGGGGTGGCGGCAGGAGGGGCTGCGTGCCCCCCAAAAAAGGGGCTGTTAACCCTTTGCTGCCCGCAGATGCTCACCAACAACCGCATCTGGAAGAACCGCACCGTCGACATCGGGGTCATCACGGCGGAGGAGGCGCTCAACTATGGGTTCAGGTTTGGGTGCAGCTCCTGGGGACGCACTTTGGGGTCACGCTGTGCTGCTGGGGGGGCTCACAGGGCTCGGGGTCTGGTGCTGAGAGCTCTCAGCTTCGGTTATGGGAGTTCCTGGGGTGGGGGTGGGCGGCAGCGCCGAGCATCGAAGTCTGCATCCCCAGACCTGCTGTCCCCATCCCGCATCCCCTTGATGCAGAGCCCCCAAAGGACTCGGGGGTTGTTGTGGGGTGGCTGTGGGGTGGTTGTGGGGCTGTGGTTCCCCCCCCCCTCACCAAATCTTCCCCACTCGCCCAGCGGGGTGATGCTGCGGGGCTCAGGGATCCATTGGGACCTACGTAAGACGCAGCCCTACGATGTCTACGACCAGGTGGAGTTTGACGTCCCCATCGGCTCCAGGGGCGACTGCTACGACCGGTACGTAACCCCCCAACCCCCCCAGCCCCCCAAACCCCACCCCACAGCCCCTCCTGAGCTCTCTCTGCCCCACAGCTACCTGTGCCGCGTGGAGGAGATGCGTCAGTCCCTGCGCATCATCCTGCAGTGCCTCAATAAGATGCCGGAGGGGGAAATCAAAGTGGATGATGCCAAAGTCTCTCCTCCCAAGCGGGCAGAGATGAAGGTAAACCCCCTCCCTTGTTCCCCGCGTGGGTTTGTGGCTCTCAGCTTCGGGGTCCCCTCTCTGCCCTCCATCCCCGGTGTCCCCTGACTGCGTTCTCTCCCCACAGACCTCCATGGAGTCCCTCATTCATCACTTCAAACTCTACACCGAGGGTTACCAGGTGCCACCCGGAGCCACTTACACAGCCATCGAGGCCCCCAAGGTGCCCCTTTTTGTGCCGTTTACGGGGTGGGGGGGCTCTGGTTTGGTGTGACGCCTCCCAGCTTGGTCAGGGGGTCTCAGAAGGGCACCTGGATGCCTTGGAGGCGTCGTGCTGTACGTGGAGCTCAGGGATGAGGTGTGTGAGCCACGCACACACAAACACGGGCTGTCGTGTCCCAGGGTGCTGCTTTCACACGTGTTTGGGGTTGGACGCAACATCTGTGTCACCTCTGTCCCCAACAGGGTGAATTTGGTGTCTACCTCGTCTCAGATGGCAGCAGCCGTCCGTACCGCTGCAAGATCAAAGCACCCGGCTTTGCCCACCTGGTAGGGGGTTGGGGGGCCGGGGGGGGCTGGGAGGGGGGCTGGGGGAGACCCGCTGCCACCTGCAGGGATGTGGCTGCCACCCACACGCCTGTGTCCTCGCTGGTGGCTCCGCTGGGCTGAGCGCTGCCCCAAACCCTGAGCCACAACCTTGTGCTTCGCCCTCCCTGCTCTCATTTCCTTTCTCTGACCACTTCCTCACGTCAGAACCGGAGCGGTGCTGATGTGGGGCCGTTTGTCCCTCTGTCACAAAACTGAGGGAGGAGGGGGGGGACGACGACGACGACAGCAACACCACCGTCCCACTCCAGAAACGCAGCCCCGGAGCAGCGCTGGCCCCGCAGCGCGTTTCCTCCTGCCAGATCGATGCGTAGGAGCCAGCTTTGGGGACAGGGACGTCCTCGAGGCTCAGGCAGTGCTGTCCTTATCGCAGCCTGGGGCTGATGTTGCTGTTATCTCCCCCAGGCCGGCCTGGATAGGATGTCACAGGGCCACATGCTGGCAGACGTGGTGGCCATCATCGGTGCGTTGCGCTGGGGGCTCCTGGCTGAGGTTTTGGTGGGGAAGGGGAGGTCCGGCGTTGGGTTTGCTCCCTTCCTCACGTTGCTCTCTCACTTGCAGGCACTCAGGACATCGTTTTTGGGGAGGTGGATCGATGAGGTGACGGTTTTGTGTTCGGTGCATCCAAATCCGTGCTGTGATCAGAGTTGAATAAAAGCTAAAATGAATCCGGCGCCGCTGTGTCCGTCCTTCGCCGCCACCCAAAAGCCGTTCTTCCTTCCTTTCCCACACCAGGTTTCTGATCTGCTCGTTCCCCTTTCCTTTATCTGAGGTTCTTCACCCGCGCTCCACCCCTGGAGGATCCTTCCTCTCTTCCCCACCCGTGGGCTCGGGGTGCTGCTGATGGGTTTTTGCACCCAGCCGGCGCTGTTGGCACATCCGCGCTCCGAGCTGCTGGCCGCGCGCTGACGTTGGGGACAACGTGGTGACAAATGGCTGAGCTGACCAGAGGGGAAGTGAGGGTTTGGGGGGGGGCGGGTTGGGGAGGGGAAGGCTCTCAGCCTGAGCTCTGCCTCCTCCTCCACCTTTCCGTGACACCATGAGAGCCTGGGTGCCGTTGGCCGCAGCTCTGCTGCTCCAGGTGCCGGCAGCGGGTAGGGATGGGGATCCTTGGGGGGGGGGGGAGGGGGGCAGGATGTGGGGAAGGATGTGGGGAAGGGGATGTGGGGAAGGGGATGTGGGGATGGGGGCGGGTCGCTGCTGTTCTCGTCCTCTTGGGGTGACCCACGGTGCTGGAGCGGCCGTTTGGGGCTCAGCCCTCGGGACGCGCAGGCGCTCAGTGAAGCCATCGGATTGGGGACATCGGTGCCACCGTGGCCCCGTTCAGACCCACCCTAAAGGCATCACTGCCCTACAGACCCCCCCGCACCCCATTCTTCCCTCCCCCCCTCCCCACAGAGGCGCTGGCAGAGCCGGAGCTGTGCTACGTCCTCGATGGGATCCTCTTCATTTACGGCATCATCCTCACCATCCTCTACTGTCGCCTCAAGGTGAGCGCAGGGACGCCGGCCCCACTTGGGGACAGAGCTCAGAGCCCCCCCCCAACCCCAGCCTCCCATTTTGGGGGTCTTCCCTTTTTCCCCCCCCCCCCTTATTTTTATTTATGGTTTTTGGGGGGGCAATTTGAGGCTGATTCTGTCGCTTCGTTGCAGTTCGTGACTCGCAGAGCTCTGCAGGAGACGCCCAAGAAGGTGAAGCCCTTTGTCACCATAGAGTGGGGGGGGGTGAGGGGACAATATCTGGGGTGGGGGGGACACAGTGGGGACAAACAGTGACCGCCTGATGAACTGCACAGTGTTGGAAATGGGAGGGGAAAGGAGGAGAAATGGGAAGGGCAAGGCTCAGCTGTGACCTATGCTGGGATGGGGGGGGAAGGCGAAAGGGGGGGGAATATCCTAAACCAAATCCCCATTTCTTGGGAAATTCACCATTTCTTGGGAAATTCACCATTTCTTGGGAAATTTCACCATTTCCAGGACTGGGGGAGGCTGTGTTGCAGTGGAGTTGGGTGGTGTTGTGTTTTCCCCCCTCCTCCCCCCCCCCCCCAATCAATCATTTTCTCTTTCTCTTTCCCTTTGCAGCCAGAAGAAGGCATCTACACCGTGAGTCCTCCCCACCCTGGTCTCCCCCCCCCCCCCCCATCCCTCCTTTAGGACCCCCCCCATCCCCCTTTGGGTGCCTCCATCCCATTGGGGACCCCCAGCAGCGCCCACCCCCACCCCCATTTTGGGTGGAAAAATGTCACTTTGGGGTGGGGGTGAACCGATCTGTGACCCCCCCCCCCCTTTCCCTTTCCTCCACAGGGGCTCAGCACTGAGCACCAGGAGACGTACGAAATGCTGCAGCACAAACCCTGAACCGGGACCCCCCTCCCCCCCCCGTTCCCTGCACCCCCTCCCCAAATTACTGCTTTTGGGGCTACGATGCAGAATTGAAGCTTTTTCCACCCAATAAATGAAGCTTTTCAGCCCCACGTGGCTGTGAGTCGAGGCTTTTTGGGGGGGGGTTGAAGGTACCCAGTGCCCCCCCCCCATTGCTTGCATGGGAACAGGGCAGCATCACTTCAGCGTGGGGTGGGGATGGTGACAAAGGGGGGACACTGCGTGGGGATGGGGACCGAGGAGAGAAAATGCCATTTTCACCCTAAATGACCCCAAAATGGCACTTGAGAGTGAAAGCACTGCCCCCCCCCCCCCCCCCCAACGCTTCTCCCTGCTGTGCTGGGGTGGTTTGGGGGGACATGAGGGGAACGGCCCCGTTTTGCGATGGGACGGAAGGGGCCGAGCGTCAGCCTGGGAGGAGATTTCGGGTAAAAAAAGCGAAGTTTGGGGTAAATAATGACCGGCGTTTATTTGCAGGGCAGGTTCTCGTAGCTGTCACTCGGGGGACGCCGCGTCCCCCGGAGCTCGGTGGCACCGCAGGCAGCGGGCAGCGCTGTGTAGGTGACAGCAGCCTCGGGGGGGGCTGAGGGACCCCACGGGGACGCACCTGGAGGGGGAGAGGACGGCAGGGTCGCAGCTGGGGACGCGCTGCGGTGCTTCCGCTCCCCTCCTCCGCTCCCCTCCTCCGCTCCCCTCCTCCGCTCACCTCCTCCGTGCTCTCTGATGGTGACGGTGGAGTACAGCACGTCCTCGGCGCTCGGTGTCCCCGGCGGCACTGCGGGGACAAAGCCGGGCCCTCGTTGCTGCGCCGCGGCCGCCGCGCCGTCCCCGAGGGCCGCCGCTCACCGTTGCCGTATTCGGGCTCCGAGGGCTCCGTGCTGAGGACGGAGGGGGAGGAAGGGCCGCGAGGGGCTGCGGGGTCCCCGGGGGCGCAAAGGGGCGACGGCGCTGAGGGACGGAGCCGAAGGACGGAGGGTCTTTTGGCCGGGCGGCGCACGCAGCTGCGCTGGCTCTTGGAGGCTGCCCGAAGGAAGGGGAGAGGGGCAGTGAGCGACCCGGGGAGCCCCGCTGTCCCCAGCGCGTGTCGGACGCCGCCCGGCCCCTTTTCGCGGCTCTCACCGCCGTGCCGCCGCCGCCAGAAGTGCCGACCCAGCAGAGCAGCGACAGCCAGCAGCAGCAGGAGGGACGCGGGGAGCCCCGCAGCCAGGACTGGGACGGAGAGGGACGGAGAGGGGACGATGCGGCGCAGCCCGGGCCGGCAGAGCCCCGGGGCCGCCTCCCCACGGCCCTCACCTTGCGCCCGCTGCCGTCCCCGTCCCGTCCGCGTCACCACCAGCAGCACCTCGGGGCTGCGTGCCCGGAATTCGCGCCCCGTCCCCAGGCTGTTGGAGGCCACGCACTGATAGGTGCCCGCGTGCTGCGGCCCCAGCACCCCCAGGTGCCACGTGGGGCCCGCGCTCAGCTCCTGCCCGTCCCGCAGCCACGCGAAGCCCACCGGCCCCGTCCCCGCCCCCACCCTGCAGCTCAGCGTCAGCTCTTCGCCCGCCGTCCGCTCCAGCTCCGCTCCCACCTCCGTCCCCAGCAGCGTGATGCTGGCGTTGGACACCGGCACTGAGAGGGCATGGAGTCGGTGACAGGGAGGGGAGGAGGCGGAAAGGGACGGGAGGGGGTCGGGTGGGGGGGATGGAATGAAATGGGATGGCATGGAATAGAATGGAACGGAATGGAATGGAATGGGGGGATTGGGATGGGATGGGATGGGATGGGATGGGATGGGATGGGATGGGATGGGATGGGGATGGGATGGGATGGGATGGGATGGGATGGGATGGGATGGGATGGGATGGGATGGGATGGGATGGGATGGGATGGGATGGGGATGGGATGGGATGGGATGGGATGGGATGGGATGGGGTGGGATGGGATGGGGATGGGATGGGGATGGGATGGGATGGGATGGGATGGGATGGGATGGGATGGGATGGGATGGGGATGGGATGGGATGGGATGGGATGGGGATGGGATGGGATGGGATGGGATGGGGATGGGATGGGATGGGGTGGGATGGGATGGGATGGGATGGGATGGGGATGGGATGGGATGGGATGGGATGGGATGGGATGGGGATGGGATGGGATGGGATGGGATGGGATGGGATGGGATGGGATGGGATGGGATGGGATTGCGGACCCAGGAGAGATTTGACAGCTGGGGGGGATGTGGGGAGCTGCATTGGATACAGGGGTGTGGGCGTGGATGGGGACCTGGGGACAGATGGAGGAACCCAGGAGGGATGGAGGACGCTGAGATGGGATGTGGGTGGAGTGGGTTGTGTGGGATGGGGAATGGGGACGGGACGAGGACGGGAGGGACCAGTAAGATATTTGGGCGCTGGGGCAGGGATGTGGAGCTGGGCTGGACGGAAGGACCTGAGAGGGCTGGGGGGCGTGGGGTCCAGTGGGGGGTTCTGAGGCGGGACGTGCGGAACGGGGGAGGGACGGGGCACCTGGGAAAAGATGGGGGGGCCGGGGGCACCCGGGGGCGCGAGGAGGGACCGAAGGGTCTGGACGCAGCCCGGCAGCGTTGGGAACGGCGGCAGCGGGAGCGGATGGGAGAGGTGGGGGCGGAGAGGCAGAGCGGGGGCTGAGCTCACGTGTGACGGCGAGGCGCAGCTGCGGGCTGCTGGCCGTGCTGATGCCGTTGCTGGCCGTGCAGTGGTAGCGGTCGCCGTCCCCCAGCTGCGCCACCGGCAGCTCATAGCGCGGCCCCGAGCCCAGCGCTCCCGTGCGGTTCTGTCGGTACCAGGAGAAGGAGAGCGGCCCGGAGCCCTCCGCCACTGCGCAGCTCAGCACCACGCGGTCACCCAACACGACCTGAGCACCGGGGGGATCCGAGCGCAGGGAAACCCCAGCCACGGGAATCCCTGGGAGGGGATGGGGGAGAGGGGATGATGGTTGGGGTGGGGTGGGTGGGGTGGGATGGGGTGGGATGGGTGGGAGGGAGTGGAATAAAATGGGATGGGGGAGGTGAGATGGGATGATTTGGGTTGGTATGGGTTTGGGGTGATGGGATGGAATGGGGTGGGATGTGTTGGGGAAATGGGATGAAATGGAATGGGATGGGGGATATAAGATGGGATGGAATAGAATGGGAATTGGATGTGATGGAATGGAATGGAGGAGATGGGATTGGAAGGGAGGGGAGGGGAAGGGAAGGGAAGGGAAGGGAAGGGAAGGGAAGGGAAGGGAAGGGAAGGGAAGGGAAGGGAAGGGAAGGGAAGGGAAGGGAAGGGAAGGGAAGGGAAGGGAAGGGATGGTGGGAGCAGAGTTGGGGACATTCTGAGGAGCTGGGCACCAGGACAGGGATGGAGGGACCCAGGAGGGATGCAGGACTTGGAAATGATGGGGGACGTGGGGTGCAACGGAAGCCCTGGATCGGAATGCAGGGCCTGAGAAGGCAATGGGAGAACTGAAAATAAAAGCTCGGCCCTGGGGAGCGGATGGGGAACTGGGAACGGGCGGAGGGAACAAGGATGGATGCGGGGACCAGACTGGGATGGGGGGATCCATGCAGGCCTGGGGGCAGCTGGGACCCCCGCGTCCCCTCCCTGCCCCGCTGCCCGCTCACTTCTCACAGTGATGGTGATCGGGGCGCTGCGTTTCTGCACGCTGCCCGTCTCTGTCTGCACCTGGCAGCTGTAGGACCCCGAGTGGGACGGCAGCAGCGCCGGCACCCGGTGCTGGGGGTCCGATTGTGGCCCCCCCACCAGCCGCCCATCCCGGTAGAAGAGGTGCTGCAGGGAGAGGTGGGGCCGCAGCGCGTTGCCGTGGGTGGCACAGAGCAGCGTCAGGGCGCTGCCCTCGGGGGGGTCCTGGGGACCCTGCAGGCTCAGCTCCGGCACTGAGAAGAGCTCTGGGAAGGAACGGGGGGGGTGACAGCAGCTGCAGTGAACCCACCCCAAACCCACCCCAAACCCACCCCAAACCCACCCCAAACCCAACCCAAATCCAACCCAAATCCAACCCAAACCCATCCCAAACCCATCCAAACCCAAACCCATCCCAAATCCACCCCAAATCCCACCCAAACCCATCCCAAACCCATCCCAACCAAACCCACCCCAAATCCACCCCAAATCCAACCCAAACCCATCCCAAAGCCAAACCCACCCCAAACCCATCCCTGCCCAGCCTCACCTCACACCACGAGATCATTTTGGCGAGAGACTTCCCACCCTGCAGTGAAGTAGTGCACGTAGGCTGAGCACTGATAGCGGCCGCTGTGCTGCTGCTTTGCTGGGGACAGCAGCACTTCGTTCCCATGTCTGTTGTGCAGCAGCTTCCCATCATGGAAGAACTGCACCTCGCTGAGTTTTGCGTTTTTCCAGGCGCTGCAGCGCAGGGACAGCGAATCCCCCTCCAGCACTGCCTGTGTTGGCACCTGCAGCAGCAGCCAGTCTGTGGGAGAGCGTGAGAGAGAGCGTGGGGATGCAGCAACCAGCTCTGGGATGCAGCAACCAGCTCTGGGATGCACCAACCAGCTCTGGGATGCAGCAACCAGCTCTGGGATGCAGCAACCAGCTCTGGGATGCAGCAACCAGGTCTGGGATGCACCAACCAGCTCTGGGATGCACCAACCAGCTCTGGGATGCAGCAACCAGCTCTGAGATGCATCAACCAGCTCTGGGATGCACCAACCAGGTCTGAGATGCACCAACCAGCTCTGGGATGCAGCAACCAGCTCTGGGATGCAGCAACCAGCTCTGGGATGCAGCAACCAGCTCTGGGATGCACCAACCAGCTCTGGGATGCAGCAACCAGCTATGGGATGCACCCACAGCACACCCTGCACGCCCTGCTGAGCGCAGCCATGCACTGCTGGTGTCCATCACATGGAGACGTCCCCAACGTGCCATGGCTGCACACAGGCTGGCAAAGGTTGGGAAAATTAACCCCCTCTGAGCACCCATGGGTGCCTGCAGCTGCCGCTCACCATCAGAGACTGCCAGGTTCACGGCAGAGCTGAGCTCAGAGCCTCGGGTCTGGCACTGGAATCTGTATTTCCTTCTGTCACTCAGTTCCACGTGGAGGCTGTTTGATGGCGTTTCCTTCCACCAGCGCCCATCCGTGTACCAGGTGGTGGAGATGCTCACGCTGGGGTCCCCGCAGGTCAGCTTCACACTCTGCCTCAAGAACTGCGGTGTCCAGGGGGGGTCCATCGTCAGCAGGGGGGGTTGGGAGCCTGCAGGGCGGAGGTGGGGACAGCAGCGTGCCGGGGCCAGCGGGGCTGGGGGACACCGGGGGGTCGGGGACTCACCAACAAGGCTGAGAAGCTGAGCTGGGGGAGAGAAGGGGACGGGGATGTGGGAGCTGCTGGCACCACGATGTCAGCGCAGCGCCCATCCTCGCCCCGCGCTGCACCCCCCGCTGCCACTGCAATGGGGTTTGGGGACGTCCTCGTGGTGGTTGGGGGCTCCCAGGGGACAGCACTGCGTCACAGCCGCCCACATCCTGCCATCCCCAGGGCTGCACGTGGCACTGGGAAGCCTCTGCCCACCCCATGGCACCGTTCCCACCGTCCCCTCACCCCCATGTTCCATCCCCATGGCCCCACTGCCGCGTGCCCAGCCCCACATCCCCACCTCCACCTCCCCACTTCCCCACCTCCCCACTTCCCCACCTCCCCACCTCCCCACTTCCCCATCTCCCCATCCCCGCAGCTCTGTGCCCACAGCACCCGCTGTCCCCAGGTCTGGTGAAGATGTGGGGCACAACGTGGACAAAGCGATGTGGGGACAGAGGAACTCCCCGCCCCCCCCCACGGCGCAACGGCCCCCTCCCCACGCTCACCCCACAGCAGCAGCGCCGTGCTCCTCACCGTCCCCATGCACTCGCACTGAGGTGACAGCAGTGATGGCTTACATGTGACTTGATGTAAAAGAGGAAGGAAATGGCAACGTCCCCAATGTCCCAACTCCCCTTCCCCTCCCACCCCCCCATAAATGTCATTGCCCCAAACCCAGGGCTATGGGCTGGTGGCAGCGGTGTGGCACGGGGACAAGGGGAGGAACTGGGATGGGGGACAGGGAATGGGATGGAGAGAGGGATGGGGATGGGGATGGGGATGGGGAAGGGTTGGGGACAGCGGTGGCAGCGGGAATGGGGACATGGGGATGGGGAGAGGGTTGGGGATAGGAATGGGGACAGGGTGGGAATTGGGATGGGGACGAGGATGGGGATGGGGATGGGGAAAAGGACAGGGACGTGATGGGACAGCGGTGAGGATCGAGACAAGAAAAAGGACAGGGATGGGGATCGGGGTGGAGGTAGGGATGGGAATTGGCATGGGGACAGTGATGAGGATGGGGACATGGGCAGGGATGGGGATCAGCGCAAGGAATGGGATGGAGAAAGGAAGAAGGATGGGGTCAGGAATAGGGATGGGAACAGAGATGGGGATGGGGACAAAGACAGGGCTGGTGAGTGGGATGGGACCGGCCCAGGGAATGGGATGGAGACACAATGGGAACAGCAGTGGGGACACAAACAGCTCCTCAGGGCTCCTCACAGCCCTTCCCACCCCCCACCCCCCCCGCAGCCCATTGGCGGCTCTCAGGACCCCCACATTTATCCCCTCAGCTCCTCTCCAGCACGGGCGCCAGGGGGCGCCACGGCAACCCAGCACTGCAGCACCCTCTGGCGGCCGGGCAACGTGATGGGCGGAGCTGTAAGGGGGCGTGGCTTTCCAGAATGAGGGCGTGGCTTCGAAAGAGGCGTGGCCACGTGAGTGGGGGCTCCATACAGATCAGACTGAATGGGTGCTGATGGGCTGGGGGTTGAGGTCCAGGGGGGTCAGGGTGGGCTTCATGCTTTGTGCTGCAATATTTTGCCCTGTCCCCATCCTGCCCTGCCCCCCCATCACCGCTGCCCTCCTTATCCTCATCTCCGTGCCATAGCAGAGCCACCCACGTGCAGCTCTGGGGCGATGCTATCGATGGGGTGGTTGGGGGGGAGGTGAGGCTGCGATTTCCTATTTCTTCACCTCTAAAAAGCACTCGAGAAGAGGACAGAGCTGCTGATGTCACCACCGCCACTTCCGTGCCCATTGCAAGAGCATGGAGACGGCGAGAGGCGCGGAGCTGCTGCTGTGGGGTGAGCGCGGGCTGGGGGCCATTATGGGATGTGTCCCTGTGCCCCACATCCCAACTGTGCTGGGAAAAGGTGGGAGTGGGGCCATGGGGGAGAGCTGTGGGGACAGAACCATGATAGATTCCCATTCTATTCCATCCCATCTTATGTCCCCCATCCCATTCCATTTCATCCCATTTCCCCAACCCATCCCATACCATCCCATTTCCCCAACACATCCCACCCCATTCCATCCCATCACCCCAAACCCATACCAACCCAAATCATCCCATCTCACCTCCCCCCATTCGATTTCATTCCATCCCATCCCATCCCACCTCCCGCGGTGCAGCAACGAGGGCCCGGCTTTGTCCCCACAGTGCCGCCGGGGACACCGAGCGCCGAGGACGTGCTGTATGAGGACACGGCCTCCCCCGAGTGACAGCTATGAGAACCTCCCCTCTGCGTGACAGTGGGGGATCCAGGTGACACAAAGTGCTGGCCCTGTGCTGTGCTCCCTGTGAGGACTCGCAGTGCACGAAGTGCTCCTATAGCAAATCCCAATTATACAATATCCAAACATCTACTGAATGCCTGGTTTGTATCCTAAATCCTTTTTGATTTTGCAGCTCGGAAAGCAAACGGGATCCTGGCTCCAGCAGCAGAGGGGTGGCAGCAGGGACAGGGAGGGGATCGTCCCCCTCTGCTGTGCTTTGTGAGGCCCCATCTGCAGCACTGCGCCCGGGGCTGGGGCACCCAGGGCAGGAGAGACAGGGAGCTGTTGGAGAGGGTCCAGAGGAGCACAGAGATGAGCGGGGGGCTGCAGCACCTCCCTGCAAAGCCAGGCTGGGGGAGCTGGGCTCGTTCAGCTGGAGAAGAGGAGGCTGGGGTGAGCTGAGTGCAGCCTGCAGGACCTCAAGGGAGCCACAAACAGGAGGGGAGGCAGCTCTGGGGAAGGGGAGATGAGAGCAGGACGAGGGGAATGGCTGGAGGTGGAGGGAGGGCAGCTTTCAGCTGGCTGTCAGGGGGAAGTTGTTTGCTGGGAGAGTGGGGAGGTGCTGGAACAGCTGCCCAGAGAGGCTGTGGATCCCCATCTGTCCCTGGAGGTGTTCAAGGCCAGCAAGGATGGGGCCCTGGGCAGCCTGGGCTGCTGTGAGACGTGGAGGTTGGTGGCCCTGCACTCGGTGTGGGGCTGGAGCTTCGCGATCCTTCAGGTCCCAACCCGGGCCGTCCTGTGACTCTGCTCACACACACACTTCCCAGAGCACTTCCGGGCCGCGCGTTGCGCTCTGCGGTGCACTTCCGGTCAATCCGCTCAGACTTCCTGTCCCTTTGAGCTGACTTCGGCTGACGCCGACTCCGACTTTTCTCCTGCTGATTTCCGCTTTTCCCCTGCTGACTTCCGCTTTTTCCCCTTTGACTTCCGGTCTCTCCGTGCTGACTCGGCCTTCCGCCGGCGCGGAGGTTGGGCGCTGCGCGGTGCTCGTGGGGCGGCCGGGGTGGGGGGAGAAAGGGGGGAGGGGGCCGGTGCTGAGGCTGAGGCCCCGGGCCTGGTGGTTGGAGCCGGGTTGGTGCTCGGTGCGTTGGGGGGCCGCACGGCGGGTCCCCGGGCACACGGTGCGGGCCGTGAGGCCTCCAGCGCCCGGCCCGGTGAAAAGGCCGCAGCTTGAGCGGCTGTGCGGCCTTCCCCGTCCGCCCCGCGGCCGCTGCGGAGCTCGGTGAGGCGGTGCCACGTGGTTCGGAGCGGGGAGAACCGGGGGCTGGGTGAGCTTCGGTCATCACAGAGGGGAAGGAGCCGGTCCTGGAGGCGGGGAGGCGGCGCTCGCTTTGGTTCCGGTGTGAGGAAGGAGCGGGTTTGCTTTTGCGAGGCAGCGGTGGAAATGGTGCCGTGCTTCACGGCGGCGATTTGTCGTGTGACGGTGATAGGAACGGAGGGAACGGCTTCAGTCTGCACCAGGGGGGAGTCAGGCTGCCCGTTAGCAAATCCTGCTGCTCTGAACGAGCGGTCAGGCGCTGCGATGGGCTGCCCGGGGAGTGAGCGAGTCACCGAGCCTGGGGCGTTCAAGGGACGTTTGGGTTTTGTGTTGAGGGACGTGGTTTAGTGAGAGCCGCTGGTGATGCGTGGATGGTTGGGCTGGATGATCCTGTAGGTCTTTTCCAGCCTTGGGGTCTGTGATTCTCCGAAATTCATTGCTAAAATTGGGGCGGCTCTTAGTTGCCATAACTTCCAGAAGGGGTTTTGTCACCGGGAGTCTTTGCTGATAACCGAAGTGTCGTAAATGGGAGCAGCGCCCAGCGGGGCTCTGAAAAGGGAGAAAACTGCCTTCTTTCCTGCCCTGTGTGCCCATGTGGGCCGCTGCTGTGTCCTTAGTGACATTCCTACAGGAGAGCATTCAGGTATTGCAGAGACATGCACGGATCTGCATGGAGCAGTGGGTGTTTTTTCTGCTTCACGACACCGCTGTGAAGCACACAGCTGCTCACACCCTGCTCTGTGTGAATGCCAGCCTTGCTGCAGTTGTCCCATTCGTGTTTTCTTTGCAGCGCAATTATTGATGCCATTCTGTTTTCCTTTGCCTCCAGATGAAGCTCCTGATTCTCGCTGTGTTTGCCCTCTTTTATGTGGCCCGCTGTGAGGAGGGCGCCAGGCTGCTGGCCTCCAAGTCTCTGCTCAACAGATACGCAGTGGAGGGCAAAGACCTCACTCTGCAGTACAACATCTACAACGTTGGCTCCAGGTAAGCCTGCTCCCTGCTTCTCACGTTCTGTGTGTGGGCCTGGAGGACCTGTGAGGATTTCTGGGCTCTGTGATGCACTGTGATCCTCCTCCCCCAACTGGGAGCTCACCACAGCGCACGAAGGCTGAGTTTGCTTCCTCCTCCTGGTGCTGTTGTCTCTACTTTTGCTGTGTCTGCCTGGCATGGAGCAGGAACTCATCTCGTGATGCTCTTCTGCCCGTTCACACAGAATCTTTCTTTGCTTCACGGGCATTTTCTTTGCGTCCCATTCCCTTTTTTGCAGCTTCAGTTTTGCTCTCCTCTTTCTGCAGTCTCCTTGTAACACACCAACCCCATCCCCCTCGCTTCTCTTTGTGCCCTTTTTGTTTCACAAATCACTTCTCCCAGCAGCTGAACCATCAGTGTGGGGCTGCCGTCCCTTCGTTCAGTTCAGCACCGAGCTGTGACTCGCTTCTTATTCCATTTTTTCTTCTCCTGTTGCTTTCAGTGCTGCCTTAGATGTGGAGCTGTCGGATGATTCCTTCCCCCCGGAGGATTTTGGCATTGTCTCTGGGATGCTCAACGTCAAGTGGGACAGAATTGCTCCGTATCTTTTCACATTTTGGGTTTATCTTCCCTCCCAACGTTCAGTTTTGCCCCTGAACATCTCATGGTTCTCCCATCCTCTTTCAGTGTCACGGAAACGACACCATGCCAGACCTGGGGTGAGGTGTTGGGTGCAAACCTCTCCTCTTGAGGGTGCCTTAAAAAGCAAACAAACAAAACTTGCTTGCAGACAGACCCAAATCAGCGTGCAGTTCATATGGTTGGGGAAAAAGGGGTTGGTTGGGTCAGCTTTGAGTGGGTCTGGGTACCTGTAACTACAAAGAGCCCTTTTACCCAAACCCTTACGTTCCTTCCTTTGGAGTACCCCCGTTTTCATTAACTTGTGGCCCTCAGAGCAAGCAATGTGTCCCACACTGTGGTTCTGCGGCCTCTCAAAGCTGGATATTTCAACTTCACCTCTGCTACCATCACCTACCTGGCACAGGAGGGCGGACAGGTGGTGGTGAGTGCCTCAGCTGCATATGGGATCTCTCCCCACACCGAATGGTGGAGCTGCCTTTCTGTGTCCTGTTTGTTGGGGGATGCTACGTGTCCCCGCGGTCTTAAATTCACGTGCTGTGCTGCGAGGAGGGAAGGTGGCAGATCCTATTCCTCTCCCTTTGCTTTTTCAGGTCGGTTTCACGAGTGCTCCTGGGCAGGGAGGAATCCTGGCTCAGCGTGAGTTCGACAGGAGGTTCTCCCCTCATTTTGTGAGTATCTGTCAGCTGGGGATTGCAATTGCACCGCGCTCAACTCCCCCCACGCACAGGGTGGGATTGCAGTTCATATCAGTGGTCCAGAAGGGCATCGCTGAGCAGGAGAGCGGGTTTCATCCCGGCTCGGAGGAGCAGTGCAGGATTTCAGCAGAGGGAGGGCGATCCGAGGGTCTGAGACGGAGCTGTGTGCGATTTGTTTTGACTCGGAATGATTTCTTCCAGCTGGACTGGGCGGCCTTCGGCGTGATGACTTTGCCCTCCATTGGGATCCCACTGCTGCTGTGGTACTCGAGCAAGAGAAAATACGACACCCCCAAGACCAAAAAGAACTGAGAGTGGCCCCGTGGGCCCGGCACCCCCAGAGCTCAGGAGAGAGCAGCACAGAGCAGAGGAGCACAGAGGAGCACAGAGGAGCACAGAGGAGCACAGAGGAGCAGGTGTGTTCAGATCAGCAGCAGCAGCTCCTGAGAGCGCTGCATTTCAGCCCTGTTGGTGAGAGGGGGCCCCTGCTGGCACCGCTGTGCTTTTTTTCCTCGCTCTTATTGCAGTGAAGAGTTGCTGGTTTGGTTTTTCTTTCTTCTGTTGCTCTGGTGAGGGTTGAGGTGTGTGGAGGTACGGAGGATTTTGTAATAAATGCCCTGAAAGAAGCCTGCCTTTCTGTTACTGGGAGGTGCCTCCAGGAGCAGCTGAGGGGTGTGCAGATGGGAAAACAAATCCATACGTTATTCCAACAGGAAGAAGAGCAGAAGAAGAGAAGCAGTGGAAGTGTGGGGAGCAGAATTGGCTTTGCAGGGTTCATTCCTTTGCTCCCTGCAGGACTGGTGCTTGGCACAAGCTTGCCCAGCAGCCCCAGGTTGTCGTTTGTTCCTTCCCTGCTGCGAGTGAATCCCACTGCAGCTCCGGGTTGGACGTGAGTTTGTGCTTTTCCTCTGGAGGTGCTGTGGTGTGATGAGGAGTGTTGCAGGGGGCAGTGTGAGGTGGGGAATGGGGAGCCCTCGGAGATCTCTAGGGCACGTGGGGAAGCCTCTAATTCACCCAGGAGCACATGGAGGAGGTCTGGGAGTACTGTAGAGTGCCCTAGAGTACAGTAGGGGGTACTTGGAAGTGTCTGTTGTGTCCTAAAAGGTCTGGGTTTGCTCTGGGGTACCTGAGAGCACACTGGGGGGTTTCAGAAGCCTCAAAGTCATCCCAGAACACACTGAGGAGCTCTGAGAGTTCTCTAGGATGCTGTGAAGTCACCAAAGCACGGACAAGAAAACTCCAGCATTGCTGCCAGGGACAACAAGCAGGCGAATTCCCACCATGGGGAAAAGGAAACAGCAGAGCAGGAGGTGCGCAGCTGAAGCTCCTCCTGGCACACGTTTGTGCCTCCAGAGCCCACACACAGGATTTGGGGGATCGCTGAAAATGATCTTTTATTTTATTTTATTTTATTTTCCAAACAACAATCTGCAATTTCATAGATATCACGCAGAGAGAAAATCACAGCCGCGTCGCCGCAGCGATCAGAGAGGAAGGCGAGATCTCCGTTTTAACAACTGTTGGCATTGCAGTTTTGCTATGGGGGAACAAAGGACAAATCACCTTTTTTTTTTTTTTTTCTTTTTTTTCCTTTTTTATTTTTTCATCCTCCAAGAAGCAGTCAGTGGGTGTAAACCATCTGTAAACCATCCTCGAAAATCCTCCCACCAGCTCCACACAGAACTGCACCCAGAGACAGAAGCTGATCCTTGCAGGCAGTGATTGACAGAAGCTGGGTCCGAAGACGGAGCCCTCCCCGAAGCACAGAGGGGTGCTCCTATATCTGTGGGTATGAGGCATAGCTGGCGATCCCGCAGTGGTTCGAGTGGTTCCTTGACATGCGGATGTAACCCCCGTCGCCAAAGCGTTCGCCCCAACTTTTGGGAGAGGAAACGAACAGGTTAGAAAAGGCAGATTCCTTTCTCTGCAAAGCGTCGGTGCTGTCAGCACCCCAATGCTTTTCATGTCCCTGCCACAGCTTTTTACAGGCAGCGATGAAACCGTTCTGCAGTGCTTTCATCAACCTCTGAATGGCATTTTGAACTCCAGATTCTTTTTCCTAAGGGGAATTTGGAGGGCGTGAAGTGTCCTAAAGGCATTTTGAGTCCCTTCTCGCTGCCAGAAGGACGTTGGGGTGCTCTGACGTGACTGAGCACGAACCATGGGGAACGACACAAGGACCGAAACTGACTTTGTCGCACTGACAGCCCCACTGCACTCTGCATCCAGCTGCCCTCCCGTGCTCTGCATGTCGTGGTTGGACTCAATGATCTTTAAGGTCTTTTCCAACCTGAGCCATTCTACGATTCTACGAACGTCAGATGTTATCACATCAGTGGGTGAGGGGAGCCCGCTGCACACCCGCAGCGCCTTCACCTGTTTTTCACCAGCCAGAAGTCCTTCTCGTTCAGGGTGCCATACCCAACCACCAGCACGCCGTGGTTCACCTCCTGTGTGCAGCGTGGGTCGTCGTACACCCCTGCAAAGCAGCACAAAGGGAGCACGGCGTCAGCCCCCCACGCTCAGCGGGACCAATGCTGACCGGCGCCTCCATCTGAGCCCTACGCCCCAATTTGCCCGATTCACCCCAGATTTCAGCTCCGTCAGCTTTACATGCAGAGATACAGAAGACAAAGCGTGGCCACAGATCTGCGCGGCCCCAAGTAAAGGGGAAGAGGGTCGTACCTGACCGGTACAGGAAGAAGGTGGGCTGTGCTGCATCGATGGCGACAGAGACGGGTCCGATGTTGGCAACAGCATCTTTCAGGGCAGCTTCATCAGCATATGGCAGCTCCACATACTTGGAGCACGTGGCAGCACGCGTGGAAACGTTGTAATGGCACGTCCCGTTCTGGTGGGAACAAGAGGAAGGTGTGGAAACCACCAGGAGACCTCGAAACCTTCAGGTGCTTCGACCATTCTACCCTACACCACCCTGTTCTTTGCTTCTCTTTGACCATCGTTTTTCTGTACACAGAATTACGGAGCAGATGGATGAATCGCAGAAGCACAGAACTGTGGGATCACAGCACAGGAAGGGACCACAAAGACTGTAGAACCGCAGAGCCACTGAGTGCTTGGGTTCAGAGAGACCTTAAAGTCAGAATTTTAGAATGTTTGGGTTGGAAGGGATCTTGAAGATCACAGAACTCTGGAATCACAGCACGGTTGGGTTGGAAGGGACCTCAGAGACCACGGAACCGTGGAGTTCTGGAATGGTTGCGTTGGAAGGGACCACTTCTCCTGACAGCTGTCCCTTTGACCTCCTTCCACACACCGTGTTTTGAAGCCACTGAGTCATTCCAGGTCATTCCAGGTTTTGTCTTTTGACATCCAGACTCTCCACATTGGGACATTAATTTGCTCACGGCTCAGCAATGTGACGCAGCACGGGGACAGCATTGCTACGGGTGACATCAAAAAGCTGTACAAATGTCATTCACTGGAGGAATTGCCAGCTTGGTTCTCCTTTCCCTTGAGGAGCGCTGCCTACCTGAGCCATGTAGGGGTAGGACTCCTCCGAGTCGATCCCATTGTTGTCTATGATGTACTGGAAGGCGTTGGTCATGAAGCCCCCACTGCAGCCCTTGTTGCCGTACATCATGGAGCAGTCCACCAGGTTCTGGGCACTCAGCGACACCAACTTCCCCGTTTTCAGCTTCACCTGAGCCTCCAGGGCTCCCACAGCACTGAACGCCCAGCACGCCCCACAGGGGCCCTACAAGAACCCGCACTGGTGCTCAGCGCCGCCTTTGGGACCGCAGGACGGGATGGGACGGGGAGAGCTTCCCACCTGGTTCTTCACCTCCGTGACGCAGCCCTTCTCCCTCCAGTCCATGGCGTCCGGGGCTCCGCCGCGCTGGTGGTACCTGGAGGTCCTGTTGTTCCCGTAGGGGACACGGAGCCCCGTCAGGAGCGCGGCCACATCCTCGCTGCTCTGGGAGGAGAAGCACCAACTCGTGACGTCCCTCCCTCTGATAGGACTCACGCAGGGCACGTGGGGGCTGAGTTTCCCTTGAGATGCGGAAGTTAAGGGTTTTTGGGGAGATCTGTGGCTTTTTCTTTAAATAGATTTGTGGGTGTTTAAGTCCCAACCATTCACTGGAACGGGCAAGAAATAGAAAGCACGAAGCTGGGCTCCAGCAGCTCTGTGTCTCATGGAACCACCCCACAGCCCCGGGGAATGGAGTGGGTACAGTTTGCACACACGTCATGGCCAGGACCGGGTCCACACACCACAAACCCTGCATTAAGAGGGAGATTTCCTCACACCCCGTTGCCTCACACGGGCAGTGTGGCGTTGCGAGCCCACGGGAGGCCGCGAGGAGAGGATGGGGTGAATCACAGAGTCGTGAAGGCTGGAAAAGACCTCCAAGATCATCAAACCCAACCATCAACACGCGACCACCGCCAGGCCCGCTCGTGGAGCTGTGGGATCGTTAAGGTTGGACAACACCTCCGACATCACTGAGTCCGACCATCGCTGCACCGTTACCACCGCTGCCATGCCCGCTCGTAGAGTCAAGGAATTGTTAAGCTTGGGCAAGACCTCCAAGATCATCAGGTCCAACCACCACCACACCACGGCCGTGCCCGCTCCAAGAGTCATGGAATCGTTAAGGTTGGAGAGGAGCTCCAAGACCACCGTCCAACCCCAATCCACCCCCTGCACCCACTCACAGAACCATTAAGGCTGGAAAAGACCTCCAAGATCTCCAGACCCAACCCACCCCCACCGTCCACGTCCCCCAGTGCCACATCTCCGGGCTTCTCGGACCCCTCCAAGGGTGGTGACCCCACCCCTCCGTGGACAGCCCTTACCATTAAGGCTTTCCCTGCCCCATCCCGCAGTGCCCTCTCACCATATCCCCCATGTGGTTCATGCCCAGCTGGTAGGAGTGCAGCCCCAGGGAGTGCTCCAGGTTGTGCAGCATCACCAGGCGCAGGTTCTTCTCCCACGTTGCGCGGCGCTGCCCTTCCTCAATCTGAAACCAAACCCGACCCCGCAGTTCAACCCCCGGGGCAGCCGCTGCGCCCCCCACTGCCCACCTCACCCCGTACCTGATGGCGGTACACCTTCCCGTGGGCTTTCTTCCAGAGCTCCCAGTGCTGATCCAGCGTGGGGTCCGGGTGCCCCATCACGGCCACCAGAGCGAGCAGGGCAGCGATGCAGCGCAGCAGCTCCATGTTGTGCGGCAGAGCGGGGCTGCGTGTGAGCGCTGCGTGTGAGCACTGCGTGTGAGCACTGCGTGTGAGCGCTGCGTGTGAGCACTGCGTGTGAGCACTGCGTGTGAGCGCTGCGTGTGAGCAGTGTGTGACAGAGCCGGTTTGGTGAGGGAGGAGCGGGTCGGGGTGTCATCACTGGGTGATGCCAGCCGCCCCGTCCTGACCACAGCACCGCAGCTCCGGGATGGACTCAAAGAGCCCTCGGGGGGAGGTTGGTCGGGTGTCACACGGAGGGGGAAACATCTGGACACGGAAAGGCGTCTGGACGCGCAGACACGGCCGGACACAGGGACACGTCTGGACAGAGGGACACATCCAGACACAGAGACGTGTCCAGACACAGGCATGTATTTGGACGTGGGGACACACCTGGACAGATGGACACATCCGGACACGTAGACATGTCCAGACATAGGGACACATCTGGACAGAGGGACTCATCTGGACACGGGACACGTCAGACACACGGACACATCAGACACACGGACACATCTGGAGACACGGACACATCAGGCACACGGACACATGGACACATCAGACACGTCAGACACACGGACACAACCCCTGAGCACTGCCCTCCTTCCCTCCCCACGGCGCTCCGTGCGCCCCATGGCCGCTCACACAAACCTGTGATTTTCCAACGCCTACCAAAAAAAAAAAAAAAAAAGGCAAAGCCACGAGAGCCCCGTTGCCACCCATCCCCCCCAGGAGGGGCTGCTGCTGTCGTCCCCCCCTTGGTGGATCCAGGAGGAGATGGGGCTGCACCCCACGCTTTCACTTCCCCATCACGCGGAGCTCCCACAGCTCCGCACCGCGAACGCGACGCACAAACCTCAGCGGGGCCCGAAGGTGGTGGGGGCGGTGGGGGGCACAGCCACGTCTGGGGGGCACCCGGGGGTCCCCGATGTCCCCGCACCTCACACCCAGCGCCCGCCGCGCGCGGCGAATCACATGAGCCCAGAAATGAGGAAATGCTTTGATTTCGTTTTCACTTTGCTGAGCGCCCAACCCATCGGCTCCCATTGGCGGAGCGCATCCGGTCCGCTCCTCACAAATCACCTCCTGTCACCACGAGACCCAAAGGAGCGCACGCAAAAATCACTTTTTCTGCTCGACTTGACCAAAAATCACTGCTTTTTCACGTGGTTTGGCCAAAGGGGCCGTACAAAAAAAGCCCCTTTTTTTTGCTCACTTTGACCAAAGTTGACCCTTTCTCTTTGCTGGCGCAGAATTCTCGTGTAGAAAAGTCGTCTTTTTTCCCCTCTGCTTGACCAAAATCACCATTTTTCACCCCAACAGAGTGAGGTGGCCCACAAAGAACGCGTTTTGTGTCGATAAGGAGAGCAGGAGGGGACATTTGGGGGGAGACAACCCACTACTCCCCCACTCATCACCACCACCCAGACCCCTCCCCACTGAGCAGCCCCTCCGCCCATCCCGTAACGAAGAGACTCTCCACGCTCAGCTTTCTCCCCAACCACTTTTATTTGAAAAACAAAATCCCATCGCCCTCCGCATCCCCCAGAGGACGCAGAGATGAGATATTTTGGGGGGGGGTTCCAGCCCCCCAGCCCCACTCCTGCAGGCGGACGTTGGCACCGCTCACATTTTGGGGAAGCTGGCGAGGTTGGCGATGCCGCAGGCGTTGTTCATATTGCGGGCCAGCAGCACGTAGCCCTTATTGCCCCACTCCGTGCCCCAGCTGTGCAAGGGAGGGGTGCAGCGCCAGTTGTTGCTTCGGCCATCCCAAGGTTGGGGGGGTGAGGATGGGTGGGCGGGGGTCCCGTTCTGCCATACCTGTTCTTGAGGATCCAGTGCTTGGTGCCCTTCTGTGCTCCGTACCCCACTGCCAGCACCGCGTGGTTGATGTTCTCTGCGTTGCAGCTCGTGTCGTAGTACACACCTACGGGGGTGGGGGGTGGTGGCAGAGCTCCGTGCCTCAGTTTCCCCCCAAAGTATGGTTCCCCCATCCTTCATCCCCTCCGTGCCTCAGTTTCCCCCCCAACGGATGGTTCCCCCAACCCTTCGACCCATCCATGCCTCATTTCCCCCACTGCCCCCCACGATTGGGGTCCCTTCCCCCCTCACCGCGGCTGTAGAACTGGAAGGAGGGCAGGCTGGCGTCGATGCCCACAGAGACGGGCCCAATCCTGGCCACAGCCCGCTTCAGAGCCTTTTCGTTGCCCTCGGGGATCTCCCGATAGCCGCGGCATTTGGCCGCCTTCCCGGTGGGGCTGTACATGCAGCTCTCATCCTGCGGGACCCGCAGGGCCGAATGAACCACGGGGACGGGGACATACGAGGGAATGACCCCCAACGCCCCCCAGCCCCCCAGACCTGCCCGATGTAGGGGTACGCGTCCTCCGAGTCGATGCCGCGGTTCTGCCGGACGTACTCGAAGGCGTTGGTCATATAACCCCCCCCGCAGCCGTTGTTGTTGGAGACGCAGTCCACTAAATTTTGGGGGCTGAGCGAAAGCAGTTTCCCCGTCCGACGCTTCAGCTGCCCTTCCAGAGCTCCCACCGAGCTGAAAGCCCAACACGAACCGCACTGCCCCTGAGGGATGCGGGGTGACGCCGTGGGGTGACGTGGGGGGGCACCACGCGGTGCGGACCCCCATCAGCACCGCGCTCACCTGGTTCTTAACGGGGGTCACGTAGCCCTTCCGCCTCCAATCCACGGCCGGGGGGGCTCTGCTGGTCCAGTCGGGGATGTACAGGGTGCCATTGGGGCGCGGGCGGCTCCGGGGGACCCTCAGCCCCGTCATCGTCCTCACCACCTCCTCACTGGTCTGGGGGTGGAGTGGGGGGGGGGAGCAGCCCTGGGGCTCAGCAGCACCAAAAGGCGCCACTGCTGTCCCCAGCGCTGCCCCCATCGTGGTCCCTATTGCTGTCCCCACCGCTGCTCCCATCGTTGCCCCAACCACCGTCCCCACTGCTGTCCCAGTTGTCCCCACCTGTCCCCATTGCTGCCCCCATCATAGTCCCCATTGTTGTCCCAATTGTCCCCTCCTGTCCCCATTGCTGTCCCAATTGTCCCCTCCTGTCCCCATTGCTGTCTCCACCGCTGTCCCCCCTGTTTTCCCAACCACCGCCCCCACTGCTGTCCCAATTGTCCCCATCACAGCCCCCATCGCTGTCCCCATTGCTGCCCCACTGTTTTCCCAACCTCTGCCCCATCCCTGCCCCCATTGCTGCCCCCCGGCCCCACTCACCAAATCCCCCAGCTGGTTCATGGCCAGCTGGAAGGAATGCCTTCCCAGCGCGTGCTCTGCATTGTGGGCGTTGATGTATTTCAGGTTTTTCTCCCAAATCAATCTCCGCGATATTTCATCCTCCTGGGATGAGACGGAGCTGGGACGGACGGACGGACAGACACTACCCTCACCCCCAGCACCACCCCCATAGGGACACCACCGTCCTGCAGCCCCCCCAGCCCCACACCTTGCCGTTGTACTGCTTGCTGTACTTTCTCTTCCAAAAGTCCCATTGGGCGTCCAGCTCCGGCTCGGGGCGCAGCTGTGCCACGGCCATGGGGAGCAGCAGTGCCAGCAGTGCGGGCCTGGGGGGCAGCAAATGAGGGGGGGGGGGGGCTGAGCCCGGTGGTGCTGAGAATGGGGTGGGGGGCAGCATCCCAAGCATCCCACAGCTCCAAGGAGTGGAGCCCGTGGGGACACAGAACCCAGAGCTGCAGCAGTGTCGGCTATAGGGGACCCTCAGCACTCCTCACCATGTGGGGTCCAGGACCCCCCCCCCACTGCCAGATTTGGGGATCGGGACCCCAACCACCCCCCCCCCCCCCACTGTCAGATGTGGGCCAGGCCCCGCTGGCTGCATACAAACATCCCATGATCGGGGACAGCTGGTTCTCATCAGAGCTCTGCTGGAACCCACATCAGGATCCCGTGGCTGGGCAGAGGGGGGGTGGGGGGGAGCCATCAGTCCCTCCCACTTCAGCCCCCAACCCCCCCCATACCCACAGCCCCCAGCATAGGGCAGGCAGCACTGCAGCCCCCAACCCCTCTCTGTGCCTCAGTTTCCCCTCCCTGACCCCAAACTGCAGAAGTTCTGGATGTCGCCACATCGACCCCATTCCCTCCATCCCCATTGGGCCATCTTTCCCTGGGGGGGGCACAGCAGCCCCCAGCCTCACCGCAGCATCGCTCTGTCAGTGACGGAACCTCAGTGTGGACGGGACGGAGCGGCTGCTGCTTCGTTGGCTCTTTTATGGCGTCGGATTGAGGAAGTGGAGCAGCTGGAAAATGTTGGCAGTGGGACCGAACAGCATCAAAGGGAGGGAGGAGACTGAGAGGAAGGGGGGCAGCCCCCCCTCTCCCCCCCAATGCTTTCACATGATGCTGCTGTGGGGTGAGGGCTGAGTCACCCCATAGAGGGGAACCACCAACACTGCGTGGGGTCACTGCTGAGCATGGGGGACTCTGGGCGCCCCGGGGGGTGCAGAGATGGGGGTCAAAGATGGGGGTCCAGGCAGCGGCTCTGGGGGGAGCAGGCAGCGCTTTCCCTCCTGCAGCTCTGCGCCACCCCCCTTCCTTCACTCACTGCCCCATGGGGGTCACGCAGTGCAGCCACCCCCTGCCCCACTCCTCCCCCCCAGATGGGGATGAAGAGCCCCCAGTGTGGGGCTGTGAGGGGCAGACAGACAGACGGACCCCCCCCAGGGCTGAGCTGTTCCTCCATCAGCGCTGAGAAGCAGCACTGAGTCAGCTCAGCTCAGCTCAGCACGGGGCTCTGACTGGGCTGCGTGTGACCACAGGGTGACAAAGTGGGGGGGGGGCGGCACAGGGGGTCCCACTGAGCCCAGGGTGGGGGGCACAGAGACACGCAGCAGCCCCAAGGGAAGGGCTGGGAAAATCCTATGGGAGGATTTCAGCCCCACGCCCCCCAGCATGAGGAGGAAGAAGCAGAAGCTGCTCGGGGTCCCCACCACTGCAAGGTAGCAGCAATGGAAGATTCTGCTCTGCTCATCCCAGCTCCAGCTGCAGGAGACCCCCCCCACACCACACACACACACACAGCCCAACCCCCCCCGGGGGTCCTCCAGCCCCCCCTGCACAGCCCAAGAGCTCCTTGGTGGCAGCAGAGGCACCAAACGTCGTTTTGTGTTTTTTATAGAAAAGTCACGGTATAGAAGACGGAAATACAAACAGGAAAAGCCACCTCAGGAGTCTGGGGGGGGGATAAAGGAGGGGGTGGGCAGCAATCCTTCAGTCTCAAATCCTCCAGGCAACGGGGAGCACTGCGTGGTGGTGCTGGGTGCCCCCAGGCAGCGCTGAGCCTCCAGAAGGTAAAGAAGAGTTCAGAAAGTTCAGCAGTCTTTGAACCCCACCAGACTGGGGAGTCTCTTATTTTTTTTGCCTTTACACGTGGAGATTTATGTTACACCGAGCAGTTGCTCTTCCCCAGGAGCTCGAGTTTTATTCTGAAAAAGAAGGGAAGATGTTCAACTCGGGGAACTCCTCGCTGTTGTAGTTGGGGCCTTGGTCTCCCAGCATGGTCAGCATGTCCTGCGGGGCAGAAGAAGAGAGTTTGGGTCAGAGCAGCACAGCAGAACGCGGCCGTCGTGCCCCCAGGACCCCAAAATCCCCCCACCCCACACCCCCAGGGCTCAGCCCTCGGTGCTCAGGCCCCCACCCCCACGTTTCTATGCTGTCCTGAGGGACGTGGGGCAGGGGGAGGGGGACGGTTGGGCTGGGTGAACTCGGAGATCTTTTCCAACCTCTGCGACCCCCACAGCTCAGCTCTGCATCTTTAGGGTTGGTTTTTGCTTTTTCTTCTTTTTTTTTTTTCCCTTCAGATTATGGGGATTTTTGCTGCTCGCTTTCTTTAAAAGAGAGCCGTAAGGTTTAACCTGGCAGCAGAACCGGTGGGATTCCACCCTGATTACGGGACAGAGTGGGACACAAAGCTGACCACGCAGAGCAGCTCCGTCCCCTGCAGCCCCACCGGTGACCCCCCGAGCTCCAGCCCTTCCCAGAACCCACAGATGGGAGGATGAGCATCTGAGCGCCCACAGCACGACAAAAACCTCTCATCCCACCCTGGGAGACGGGCCCACACGTCCTCACCCAGGAGGGGAACAAAGCACAGTCTTACTGAGAAGGCCTCGGGTTGGCTGGGCTGCTGCACGTGCTGCTCCCCGGGCGCCGTGCTGTGATGCTGTCCTTGCCACTGTGGCCACATCCCCACTCCTTCAGCTGCTGCCCGGGGTTGGAACGGGGTGGGGGTCTGCGCTGCATCTGTGGCTGTTCAATAGGGATGGAATCAGGAAAGGTTTCCTGCTGTAACCAGGGCTGTTTCTTTGCAATCACCCTGGGATGAGTTCCGAGCACTCAGCACTGAGCTGCCACACGGATAACAGGAGACGCCCCCCAGAAGGCGCTGAGCCACCACACAGGTTGAGGTAAGCGTGTGTGGGATTCCAGAGCTCTCATTTCCTCTCAATTAGCCCCAAAATTGACGGGAGGCTCCCCTGAAGCCATCGCCGCACCGAGACGGCAGACTGGCAGCCAAGGGCAGCAGGGAGGCGGCGGCGCTCAGCATCGCCAACAAACAGAGAGCACTGAGTGCCCCCAGGTCGTGTTTTACGAGGGGCTGCCCCCCAACCCCCCCCCAAAGCACCCCGTGCTGCACTCACTGAAGCCCACGCCGCGGCCGGAGAGGTTTGGGTACGCAGAGCTGCTGGGGGAAGCCGTGGAGCCCGGAGCTGCCATGGGGCTGAAGGAGGACGGGGAGCCCTGGAACGTCCCCATGCTGAAGGAAGGTGGCCGAGTCTTCACTGCCTGGGAGGCCACCTGCTGTGGGACAGCAAGAAGTGGGGGAGGAAAGGAGAGATGGGTTCCCCTGGACCCTGATCTGAGCCAGGGTGAGGCGCTGCCGGCCTGGCTCACATCTGCATGCACAGCAAAGTGCCCTCCCCCATTCCTGCTGAGCAGTTCTCCATTGCAAGCTCTCCTCTCTGCCTGCAGGAACCCGAACAGCAACCAGCAGCGATGCAGGAGGAGGGAAACGGTCCTACAGCGCTTCCATCAGAGCGGCCAACGCATTCTCTCCCTCTAATCCCTTCTCCCTCCAGCGTTTCCTCAGTGGAAACACCAGACAGGAGCTCCCCGAAGCCCAGAGCTGCAGAGAAGCGCGGGGCAGCCCAGCAATGCAGCCCAGCAGCCGTCGGCTCCGCAGCTCTGCGAGCCGTTCTGACCTCAAAGCAAGCGGCAGAAGCACCCAGCAGAGCTCAGCCCCGAGCTGAGGGTTTGGGCTTTGCTACCTGGGCTGTGAACGCCGGTCGGGTCCCGGCAGCCCAGCTGCTCCCGCTGACCTGAGCAGGGCTGGCGTGGCGTGAGATCTGAGCCAGGATCCGGCCCGACGCCGCCGGCTGCTGCTGGATGATGTTCACCGGAGGCACCATGCTGCTGCTCCTGGGGGAGGAAAAGAGCTCAGATGGATTCCTGCGGCCCAGACGCCGCCCGTGCGAGCTGCCGGGGGGAAAGGCAGCACAAACAGCTGCAGCAATTCCCCCCACCTGCTCACACCCTGCAGGCACAACCAGCAGCAGCTGCTCCGCTCACCCAGCCCGGCTCTGGAGCTGCACACGTCCAGAGGTGCAGCCACCCCACAAATCAATTTCAGTCAGCGGAGGGACAGCAGGGGGAAAAACAGGGCTGGGAAGGTGAAAGCGACGGGGAGGACCTGAACAGCAGCAGGTCCCGCGGGGCTCCCCGGGCCCAAGGCAGCAGCAGAGGGCAGCGAGCACACGGGAGAACTTTTCTTCCCCTCCTCTGCGCCCCCGACGCTGCGTGGGCTCCCCCTGCATTTCTGAGAGCGTTTGCAGAGGGTGGCAGAAACGGAACGGGATAAGGGAAGAAGTCAAAGGAGGCCACTGAGAAATGCAGCACAGGAAAGCTCACCTGAAGTTCTCAGCGGGCCGCGATGGTGTGAAAGTGTTTCCCTGGGGGAAGAGGGCGGGGTTGGCAGGCACTGAGCTGGCAGGAATGGCTTTGTTCTGGTCTGCAGAGAGAGGTTCGGAGTGAGGCACAGCTGTGAGGCAAAGCGCTGAGCACCGCGGTCCCTTATGCAGCCATGGGAGCCCAGACAGTCCTGCAGGAGCCCAATTAATTTGATTCTCTCTCCATTTTCTAATCAGCTTTGAACTGAGGTCCTCAGCCCACAGACACAGCACTGCTCTCTGGGCACAAAGGGCCACTGACACAGACCTCCCACCTTCAGAACCGACCCACGTGGAGCAGGGAGCACCCAGAGCCGAACCCGGGTCCGATGAACGTGCTGTGCATCCCTACCTGCATTGATGCTGCTGTAGATCTCCCCAAACCTCGGGTCCCTCTCCTGGTTGAAGAGGCTCTCTGCCTTCTCCAGTGGTTTGCTGTGCTCCGGGCCAGCAGCGGTCACGGGCTGCACAGGAACCTGGGAGCAGGGAGGATGGAAGCGCTGAGCACAGCAGCACAGAGCAGAGCAGCCCTGCAGTCCAGGACAGCACAGCAGGAGAGCCCACGGGGCAGCGAGGAGCTGAGAAAACCTCCCTGCCCAAAGCCAACCTCAGCTCAAACTCAGCCGCCTCCAGGAAAAGGGCTGGACCTGAATAACACGAGAGGGGCAACCAAAGCCCCCAGCGTTTACCTGCTCGTACCCAGACAGGCTCTCTCTTCCTGGCACCACTTCCAACTCTGTCTGCTGTGGCTGCTGCTGCTGCTGCCTAAAATAGAAAGCGTTTGTAACAGGAGAAGAGTGGCTGCTAAAAGCCTTTGCTGAGGGCACGGATCCTCTGCGGTTACACCAATGGCTGATGAGCCCAGAGGAGTTCACTGCTGCAGAGAGGAACGTTTGGGGAGCAAAGCTATGGGACAGGAGGGCAGAACCAGCGAGAGAGGCACGGTAAAAGGAGCTGAGCACCTCCTGACCTTGAGGGCAGCTGTGCTGTGCCCATCTCCAGGGGAAGGCTGACACTCTGCCCCAGCTGGGGCCTCTGCATTGGGTTTGATAGGGCAGGTCGAGATTCCTGGCTTGAGTTCCTTTAAAGCAAAGAAAAAGGGAAGGAAAAAAAACAAAAACCAACAGATTTAAAAAATACCAAATGAGAGCAAAGAGCTGGGTGCTGCCTGCAGGAGGACGGGTCTGCATCAGGCAGGAGTGGAGCTGGTTTTGAAAAACTCTTCCAGCGAGGGATCCTTCCTCCAGCTCCCATTGTCCCTGAGAGCAGGGCTGGCCATGGAACACAATTTAAGGGTCCGTGGGCTCTGCCCCCCCCAAGCCAGGGCAGGGAGCAGCCTACACCACCTCTGTGCTGCTGCTACAGCACAAGGACAGGTTGGAGGGGTCTACAAACGCCCCAAAGTTTTCCATTTAAATCTACACCACTCCAGAGCCGGAGCCTGCAGAGACCGCAGCACTTCCAGCCTCTGAGCCACACGTTGGTGGAGCTCTTTATGCTCTTCTGTTAACTCTCAGAAGTCATTTTCCTCCCAGAAGAAAGGAGCAGAGGTGCAGCCTTTTCTCAGCAGCTCTTTTGGAAGCTGCTGGTTCTGAAGCAGCGCCTGATCCTGGAGAAGGAACGACGTCACACCAAAAACCCAGCAGAGATGCACACAGATAAACTGCATCACAAACACAAACTGCACCCCAGCCTGAGCCTGCACGGCACTTTTGGAGGCGTGAGTATGGACGTGAGAATGGATATGTGTGGAATGGGCGAGCTCCAAGAGATCTCTCTATGCCAGGACAGCACAGCCCTGCGCTCAGACCAGGGCTCTTTGAAGCCAGAGGGGTTGGACTGACACGGCTCAGCTCAATGCTTTCTCACCACAACACAGCACTGTGCCACCGGGGTAAGGAAGAAGTGCTACCCGAGCTCCTGCTCCTTTCCTCACCTCAAATAAAACCCGAATCCTGCCTTTCTTTCCACCTGCTCACAGGCACAAGCAATCCTGCCTGACTTGCAGAGGTCCCAGCTGAGGCACAGCCAGGCCCGAAGCTACGAACCGCAGCCAGGAGGGGTTTTTCCTTTTGTTTCAGTTGCTGCTGCTCTGGAAGGGCCTTGCAGCTCCGCCCGGGGACAGGCAGCACTGTGATGGAGCACTGCGTGCTGCCAACACACCGAGACAGACAGGAGGGAAAAGAAGAGAGCGGCAGTGAGGGCAGAAGAGAGCGGCAGTGAGGGCAGTCTGCCCCGAGCACCGCTCAGGAGCTCCTGAATCCGAGCACAGAACTACGGGAGGAAAATAAACATTTAAGCTTTCTACCATCAACTGTCCTGCTCATGGGAAAAGCCAATCTGGAGCAGCTGCCCTCCTGGATGGGACAGTAGGAAATGCATTCAGGCGTGAGCTCAACTAACATCAGAGCTCTGAATGCAAACACAGACAGAAACTTGCTCCAGTAACCAGGGTGAAGCGAGGCGCTGCTGGAGCCGAGCCCTACCGCCGAGACAGCCAAAGGGCCTTTCCTGCACTCTGCAGCCCTTTGGCATCTGCCACAGCCCAGGAAAAGAGCACTCAGGGATCTGCTGGCTCCTCCAGGGCCTACGCACACACACACTGATGGGAAGCTTGGTGAGGGAGAGGCCAGAGCTCCTGCGGTTCTGTGCTGCTGTTTACTGTGGGGCGAGATCCCATCGGGTTCGTGTGCACCACTGGGGGGTGGCGATCGTTTCCATGTACATACTTGACGTTGGTGTTGGTACAGATGATGTACTCAATTTCATCCGAGTAGGGGTTCTGGAAGGTAAAGGAGCTGGTTCTCATCCAGAGCCATTCCCGGTTTTTGGATCGGAATCGGAACATGACTGACAGAACCTGGCCTTTTAACTTCACCACCTAAAAAAACGTAACGCCATCAGTAGGACCTGATAAAAAGAAGGGGTTGAAGAGCAACTTGCTTCTGAGCCACCCCCCTCCAACAGCTGCGATGGCCCTTCTGCCTGAACCCTACCAGACCCTCCTGACAGCTGAGCAGCACTGCTGCCATTCCCTCACGCTGCCCCGAGACCCGAATGACGTGGGAGGGGGAACCTGACATCACCACTGTGGCTTTTGCTTTTCTTATCTCTTTGCACTGGTGAGATGTATGAGGAAACCTGCAGCAAAAGGAGCACGCAGCGTTGCTTCTGCTCCCGGCTACTGGGACGAATGGATATGAGCAGCTCTTGTCTGGAGTCATGGAAGCACGGGGCAGTCTTACCTGCCCTGCCACAAAGTCCAGCGCCCTCAGAAATAAGAGTAACCACAACAGGGCAAACAAATCACATCCATTCCGAGCTCTGCAGCACTGGGCTGGGCCCTAGGGATGAACCAGTGTTTCAGCCACAGGAGCGTGTTGGAGTAGGCTCTTTGTAAGCATGTCTCTGGCCCTAAAAGCAGACTGGACCAGCAACCAGAGGATGAATTCAAGAGTCAGACATCAGATGCTTCTGTTTTGTTTTGCACTACTGCAGTTTTGTGACTAGATCTGTAGCTGCTTGCCATTCCTAAGGTTTATTCTTCTGTTGTTGTTGGTTTGTTTTTTTTTCCAGTTATGTTTCATTGCTTTGCAAGCACCGAGACAGAGTCTAATTTGAACACCACACCACGCAGAGAGGGGCACTTTAAGGGCTTTACCTGCTGAAAGCTGTCCCGCAAAAGCTGCTGGTCCTCTGGGTGACAGAAATCCACAATGTCCTTCCCCAGAAGTTCCTAATTTTGAAGGAATTGGGAGAGAGATCAAAGCAGTTTGCATCAGGAACTCACGCTCCCTCAGTTCCACTTCAGAGCTGCTCCCCCAGCACCAGCCTCCCTGCATCCCCGTTACTCAGAGCAACTGCAGGCCCTGCTGTGCTGTACCGAAGCACACACTAACTTTGATCTCCAACTCATATGGAAGCAAAAGCAGTCTTAATTGACATCTGACATAACTCAGAGCTGCCAGCTCCATCCACGATCAAAACACTTCAGAAAGTGGATGAAAAGCAACCGCTGGAGGAGAAACAACGCCTGGTTCGGTCCCTGGGCCAGGCCTGTTAGATAAGCAGGGCCGTGATGCACAAAAGAGGAGAGGAAAAGAAACCAAGTCTGAGCAGCAGCTCGTGCTTAGGAAGCTCCTGCTGCTCTCTCACCTGTGGCTGGTAGCCAACAGTAGCCACACAGCGGTGGTCTATGAAGGTGAAAATGCCTTCTGTGTTGTGCCGGGAGATGAACTCTGTTGGCTGACAAACGTTGCTCATGTCTGTACAGTTGGGTGAGCTGGTGACCTGCAAGGAAAGGCAGGCGCTGTGAGAGCTGCTGAGCCTGGCAGAGCTGTCCTGCCCTGGCAGCCAGTCCTGCAGGAGGATCTGCAGCCGCCAGGGAACACGGTTCAGCTCTGCAGGCTTTTAGGACAAGGAACCATTGGAAGATGCCACGCACCTGGAGCCTGCCGATGGCCACGAGGCAAAACTTGCTGCCCTGGCCAGCATCTGGGTCATCATCAGGCAGTGAAACACCTGAGAGAGGAGTGCCAAAAATTCCAGCAAGGTCAGTACAGGAAGAACTGCTGATTTTGGAGGAAAAAAAACAGACAGACATGCAGTTCTGGCTCTGAGAAACTTCTCCACCCCACTCTGTAACTCAGAATCCTTTTCCAGGAAGGAATTTGGTAAGTTAAGCTGCCTCCCCACTCCCCGTTCTTGCCAGAATGGTTTAAGTTCTCTCACTTCCAGCTCACAAATCAGATGGCCTACCACGATTCCTGCCCTCTACAGAGGGTACTGTGCAGGCACAAACCTCCCTCATCCCACATCTGCAAAAATCAGTTCAGTCCCAACACAACTGAAAGTGACAGATGTCCACAGAAAGCGTTTGCCTGCACTTCAGAGTTCACTTCAGAGCCACGTGTCCTCAGGCACAGCTGGGGGCTTTGCAGAGCTGTTACCTGCTGGGGGCCAGGCCTTGATGTAACCCGTGCAGTGCACCACCACGTAGTGAGGCTCTCCGTCCTTCGTCGCACCTAAGCCGTTCCTAGGGAGAGAGAAGCAGTTCTGATCAGGCCTCGTGTCAAATCAGGTCAGGCAAGGTCTGTAATTGCCTCCCAGAAAACTTCCACGGAACGTCTTGGAGGTAAAGAGAGACTGAATGTAAATGTGAGAGCTCTGAGGACACAGACTCGGGTCTGTGGGGACCTCAGGACTTCTGGGTGCTTTCCTGCAGAGCTGCCTTCCAGGTGGGTACGTCAGAATCTGCCTCATCTTTTAATTAACACAAAGACAACATCCACCAGAGCCCAACAACAACAGTCTGAACAACACGTGGCTTTAAACTGGCTTCAAACCCAAGTCTGGAGTCATCAAGGAAGTCTAATCTTTCTTAGGATGAACTTTGGTTCCTCCTCCAGCACTTCTCTTCACGCTCTTCTATGAGCTGTGTGAGCTCACAGTGCCCCAGGACACCCCCAGGACACCCCCCAGGGCTCTGCTGGAGAGCTGTGACCCCCTGGATTCCCAGCCATGCAGAGGCTTTGCCCATCACCCTCATCTCACTCACCTGCAGCGATTCCTCATGAAGCTGAGACGATTTACAGACACCGAATCCACTGAGCTGTTGCCACACCTGTACCAGAATAAGGAGCGAGGGGAAGAAATGCTTTTGTCTTTCTTGGTCAACGTCAAAACAATCTCACCATCCTGAGTTAGCCAAAGTGCACTATGAATGGGGATGAACCTTCGAATCTCCATCACGCGGATGGAAAGCACTGACTCGGGGTGCTTGAAGAAGAGCTGTGACACGTGGGGGTGAAATAAATTGTTACTTGAAACTGAGTCTCCTACAACAACAGCAGAGAGCCATCTTAGCACGGGGCAAATAAACTCAGCTGCTGGCTCTGCATGGAAAGCCGTGCCACGTTGTGTCACAACGAGCAAAGAGAGCTGGAATAAGATGAGTGAGTTCAGCTTCAGCCTCAAGTGACGTCCCTGAAGGCTCTGTCCATTACCTCATGCGGCAGATGAAGGATCTCCGTGAGCCCATGCACATCCTCATGGACTGCTGCCCTTCCTTCTTGACAGTTCCCGTCTTCAAATCCAGGATACGACCTGAAGAAGGAAGGAGAAGCCAGGGGTTACTGCAGTTCCGCTCCTTTCCCCAGCACAGGCACCAGGCAACGTGATTAGGAAACCATCAAGAGAGAAGTGTCACCAGTGGTACCTTTAGATGCACTCTCAGGGGGGGCTGCAGGATCCTTGTTAGAAAGGCACCAGGGTTTGGTTCCTTCTACAAAGGGAAGGTTTTAATCCAAGTCCTTCGCTGGCTTTCGCTCTGCCCTCCCCTGCCCGCCCTCCCCGGGCTGCATTACCTGTCAGTGCATTCTCTGAGGTGGAGAGCTGCTCCCTCAGCTTGCCCACATCATCTGGGTGCACCTGGTCGTACAGCGTGCTGCCAAACCACTCCGACTGGGGCTGGTTGAGGACGGGAGTCACCGAGTCGGAGACGTAAACCACCCTCCCCGTCTCACAGGACACGATGAACAGAAAACCATCAGCTGCCTCCAGGATCAGGTGCTTGAGTTCCTGCGTTCACAACACACCAATCTCTCACTCCAGAGACACAGAGGCGATGCCCTCCCGGCCCCCCCAACCCTTGGACCCCCAGCTCTGCCACCAGAGAATCACAGAATGGCCAGGGTTGGAAGGGACCTCGAGGATCACGAAGCTCCAACCCCCCGCCACACGCAGGGCCACCAACCCCCATTTCACAGCAGCCCAGGCTGCCCAGCGCCCCATCCAACCTGGCCTTGAGCACCTCCAGGCATGGACGGGGATCCACAGCCTCTCTGGGCAGCTGTCCCCACAACGAACCCCCCCCGCTCTGTGATGGCAGCGCTCCCCACAAAGCCAACACCTGGTCGGTGAGGAAGGAGGGTTTGTAGGTGCCATCCGTGGAGGTGTTGCCTGTGCCACGCAGGGACTTCATGTGGGACACGGCCATGCGCAGGATGGTCAGCTTGTCCGGTTTGCGTGCCAGGGCGCTGCAGGTGGGCACCATGTCAGACAGCTCGGTGATGTAGGCAGTCATTTTGTTCCTCCGCCTACGTTCGATCTCGCTGTGATTCTCCCTGGCAGGAAAGCAGGAAGATGGAGTTACCACCAGGCCAGGAGGCTCCGCTGCCGTCCCAACGCTCCCAGGGTGCAGAACACAGAGATGCATCGGGGTCACTGGGAGTTAGGAGGACTGCAAGCACCCTGCATGCTGCTCGTGCACAAAGGGACGCAGGAACGAGTGCGAGGAGAAGAGCCTACAGCTGCACCTTCCTTGCTTCGGATGAGAGCCTCACTTTGTGCCACGCTGCTTCCCTGCTGTCTCCTGAAGGCTACAAGCTAAGCTGTGCTGCTTGAAAAGACAAAGCAGCTTTTCCACCACCTCTGGAACGCTTCAACCAAGGACTCCTTCCTTCACCACAGCCCCTGCTCTCAAGGGGGGTTCAGCAGACTCCATCGGGAGCAGCACAGCACGCAGCAGATGCTCACCCTGCTCCCTGGTTGAGGATTGCACACATCCCTCCATCTCCAGCAACCATGTAAGGAGGCCAGGGCCGCAATTAAGACTCGGATATCTAAATTACAACGGACAAACCTCACCTTGCACTGCCCTCATGGAGATGCTCCCTGTTACACTGAGGTCCCCTTGCAGCAACGTGGCAGAACGGGAAGCTTCAGAGCAGACACGGCCTGACTTCTGCACCAACAGGGACAGCCCCTCTGCCAGGCAGCCCCTGGGTGCCCACACAGCCCTGCAACAAGTGCTGACCACCTACTGCCCTTCGTGAGGCTCTTCATGGTCCTTTGCAAGCCCCCTCACAAGGCACATCCCTTCCCAGGTCCCTTTCAGGATATCGCCTTTCAGACCTGGTCCTTCCTATCCAGCGCTGCCACCAAGTGGGCTTTCCCCCAAAAAAAGAACCTACAAGCCAGGCTTCCTATACAAAAGGATGGCTGGGATCTAAGGAAGCAGTGATGGGAACATGGAATGAGATGAGCGTGGGAGGAACAGACAGGCAAGTGAGTTAAAGAAGACAAAACACAAGAAGGGAGCACCCATCAGCACCAGATGCGCGCAGCCATTCAGCGACTGCAATCCTCACTGCAAGGCCAGAAGAAGTGCTTAATTATCACACTCACCTTTGATTCAGCTTCTCCAAACCTGCATGCTGGAGCGTGAAAGCAAAACCACCTCCCCTAAAAAGCTACTGGGAATCCAGCAGAGCTCTCACTGCCAAGTATTCCTTACCCCACCACTGCGTGACAGCAGGAAGTCGCTACCAGGGAGAGAGGGAAGGGGAATCCACAGAACACTGCTGGGTGCTGCTCTCACAGCCCCACCTCTCAGTCCTCCTCAGCCCCACAGATACTGGAGCTGTGCACCACCATTTGGGGAAGGCTGCCTTGGGGGGGTCTGTATTTAAAAGCAGGGATCAGCTGAGCAGAACTGAACCCTTCTCAGCTCCGCACGCTAAGAAGGAGCGCAGGGTGGGACAGCCCAGAGAAGTGACAGGGCAAGTCTGCAGGATGGCAGACCACAAAGCAAGCCATTCTCTGCAAACTATCAACATAAATTACGAACAAAGAGGCTGTGGGTGGCAAGCAGTAAAAATCCTGATGGTTTTATCAGCTGGTTTCTTGCTTTTCTGCAGTTTGGGTACACTTTGGGGCCATGCTTTCCTGCAGCCCCTGACAGCACACCTCCAGCAGCTGCAGATGTTCCCTCCAGGGTTTGATTCTGCGTTAAGGTTCAACAGGGCAGCACTGGAAATGAATGCTTCAGCCACTCCTGTGAGAGCCACAGTCCCCATCAAACTACAATCAGGAATCCAGGGAATAAACAGAACCCTGTTTGCAGCAAACCTGACTTGTTCTCGTGGGAGGGGCTTTATTTTCCCTGGATGTTTTGTTTTGTTTTTTTTTTTTACAGGGCCATGAAATGAAGAGGTAGGAAGAAATAACCAACCTGCAGAAGCACAGCTGTGAATGGCTGCTCTGACACGGACTCAGCATCCCTGTGATGGACCCCATTCAGAAGGAGGCCCGTGGCACCTGAGCAGCACAGGTTAGCAAAGCTGCAGTGCTGAGTGAAGCAGCAGCCCAAGCACGCTCAGCCCAGCAGCTTTCAAGGAACAAATCCTCTGCGTGCTCCCCACGGACATTCCTGCAGCAGGACTGGATGCCTTTCCCCTCCTATTTCCAATTCCACAGCAATTTCCAACAGTCTGTTCGTTTCCAAGTCCTCTACTGCAGCAGTGGGGGGAGGGAGGGGGACAAAAAGGAGGAGGGATGCCTAGAGAGACACGAAGGAAAGGGAGTACTCTGCTGGTCCATGCTTGCAATCTCCATTCTCCTACCTGGCAAGTCTCTCCTTATCCGCTGAACTCTGCTCATCATCAGACCTAAAAATAAAATCAGTGAGCTAAGCTCCAATGGAAAAAAAGTTGAGTGGAATGAGAAGTGGGAGGATGCACGAGGAAAGCCGGCCTGCAGGCACGCCTGGGCTGCAGAGGAGCGGTTCCACGAAATAAAATGGGTGCTCTGCACCCTCACGCAGCAGAGCAGTGCCAGCCAGCCAGGTGGTTTTAAAGCTTTAAGATGTTTATCAGATGGTGAAAACAGGTGGGGGGTGGGGAGGGGTTGTGTGACCGAGTGCAGTTTGCTCTGTGCAAGATTAAGAGGTTAATGGCACAGCTACAAACGGGGCCCCCACCACATTCAGCTGACCTTTCTTTGGAAGGAAAAGGAAATAAATCAAGGAGAGCCTCTTTGGTGTTATGAACAAACCAGGAAAGCGGATGGAAGGAAAGCCAACCAAATCTGAAGACAGCTGGGCTCACAGGCAGCACAACTCACAGCCAGCACCACACATCTATGCAACGCTGCCACGGTCAGCACAGCTGCAGGCCCTGTGGCACACGTGGATGTCGTGTGTCCCATGCACAAGGCAGCAGACCCAGCAGCCTGCCTGCGCCGCCAGCTTGCAGGAGGAACCTGCAGACCCTGTTCTGCCAAGGCTGCTGTGGTTTTCCCCTCGAGATCTGGCTGCCCTGGAGAACAAACTGCCACACAGCCGCCATGTCCTGAGCTGCAGCTTCTCGGCGAGGCAGCCACGGAGGGACAGCAAGGCCTGCACTGCTGGGCACAGCACACAGGAGGAGCACGACGTGAGCCTGCAGCTCACGGGAGGGAACGAAGCTGCTGGCCAGCTCACACCAACCATCACCAATTTTGCCTGATTTCAGACCAAATCAACCCACTTACAAAAGCTGGAGGACCTCGGTTCAGAAGCCCCACTGGTTACGAAGGGATGATCAGCGTGCCAGCGAGCCCAAGTGTTGGCACCGCCACCTTTACCCCATGCAATGAGATGCTGAGAGGGACCCACTGCTGCAGGTGCAGCACAGTGCAGACATCTGGGGAACCTTCACTTCCATCCCACCCATCTCACTGCAATGCACGACCTCGGGGGAAGCAGAGGAAAAGGCCCCAGGCCCACAATGCTCCCCCTGCACCCAGATCTGCCCCCCAGCACAGCCACCCACCCCTCAGTGAGGGGGACAATGCTGGGCCCCCGTGGGGACAGCCTGGAACTCGCAGAGCTCAGGATGCTCACAGGAGCAGCTCAAACAAAACAGACCCATGAAATGGTTCTGTTCAGCTCCACGGGCTTCAAAAAACCAAACAAAAAAAAACCCAAACCACTAAAAGGTGGAGGCAAATCATTGCCCACAGTGTCTCCATTTAAAGGAAGCCTCTGCTGAGCTGCCCACAGAGCACACAAACCACACAGCTGAGCACAGGATTGGCCAGGAAACCCCAAGTAAAACCTGAACTAAGCAAGAGAGAAAAGAACAAGAGCCCAAAGCAGCAGCTGAAACATTGAGAAAGATGATCAGTTCCTCATAGCTGCAATAAATTGGTTCAGAAAAAGCATCAAGGGAAATATCTGGGTCCTCTGGTGTAAGTGCACCTTCCTTCAAAGGAGAGAAAGCTCACTGATGGAGAGCAGGGCAACCAAAGTGCATCACAGCACATCCTTACCTGGCAAATCGCTCCTTATCATTTGGCATTGGGTCATCATCACACCTGGGAGGAGGGGAGAAGAATTATTAAGTAATTATTACGTGTTCGCTCTTATTCCGAAGACACTGAGAGGACAAAGTTTATCAAATCACGTAGAAAACGCCTGGTGTGGAGCAGGCAACTGTGCATCAGCAATCCAGAAGCACACTCTCCATTCATCTAGTTCAAGTAATTAGGCTGGACGTGCTGATCACCTAGATTGTTTTGCACATCACTTTTCTATCAAGGTCATCTCGCTCAGTAATTCAAGCACAAACACACAGAGCAACGGCTTCAAGTGAGGTCTGGAGGTACAAACCAGCAGCTGCATGCAGAGGATCTCAGGGGCAGCCCCTGAGCCACAGGGGCCATTATAACCCCAAAGTCATTTGCAGTCATCTCTAATTAACTGTCCAACCCTAAGCCATGCAGTGAGACTGCGAGAAAGTGACAGAAGAGCTTCCAAATCTTCTGCACTCCATATGGATCGTGAGGAGATGCCTGCAGTCCCGCCAGCTCCCACAGGAACAAGGAGGTCTCTGGAACTGGAGCATCTTCACAACAGATGTAAATGCAGAAACACCAACAAAAGCTCAGCACCTCACTGTGGTGCCAACAAGGCACCGGGCAGAAGGCTTTTCTGTACAACAAAGGGGGGTTTGGCCAACAGCTGTGCTCTTACAGTGCCAAAACAACCAGGAGATGGCCGAGAGGCCACAAACTGCTTTGCCTTGTGTTGGCACTGAGCTCTGTAGCACCACGGGGAGCAGCACTGCTCCCAGCCCTCAGTGCAGACCACGTGAAGTGGTGGAAGGATCCCTTCCCGGCCAGAGCCCTCCTCCAGACTCACAGCCACGTGCACAGCAGCTTTGGCAACAGCTGCAGATGGAGGAATACTGCTTACTAAGAGAAAAGAGTCCAAGGAAGCGAAGCACTGCCTCCTTCACAGCCCCTCCTTCCCCCTGCGCTGCTGGAGCAGCAAGCTCCTCCTCGGGGGGATGCGGAGGCATCCAGACCACACAGTAGGAACTTCTGTACGTAAGGCTCTCCCTCACCTGAGGAATTTACTGTTCCCTTCGCCATCATCATCAAAATCAAGCCTGAAAAACAAGCAAGATAAGAATTATTAACCAAGCAGATTCCCTTTCACAAGCTGCTTTTCCCCGTGTCCTTCAGGCAACGTTTGAAAGGAGGATTTCAGTAACCCCAAGTACTGACATAAAACCATTTACAAAGTTTAGAGGAGCAGAGAAGATGTTCTCTTATGTGCATAGGAGCAGGGAAACAGCTCAGGAGAGAGGCTGAGCACCACTGCATTCCTGCTCCAAAGGCTCCAGATGTCAGAGCAGCAATGCCACAACTGCTCCTCACTGCCCAAGGGGCTGAGAGTCACCCCTCAGAGACTGCAGCTCAAAGCTTGGATCAGCTGTGATCGAACACGACTCTAACAAACGGACTGAGAGGACAGAAAGGGGTTTTTTGCTGCGCTTCCTTCCAGGACGGAAAAGTGGCACGCAGAGGCAGCACTGTGCTCCTAAATGAAGTGTGAGGAAGGAGCAGCAGGCAGCGTGTGGGAGTGACAGCAAACGGAGGAGAAGGAAAGTGAGCAATGAGGAGGGCAGGGAGAGGTTTTAATTAGCTTGGAAGTGAAGAGGAGATTTCTTGTGCCAGGAATTTAAGAGAAGCCACTCAATATCCTTTTAATTTGCAGAGGCATCTGCAGCAAACAGAAAGCCTCCCACCAGCACAGTGAGGCTTCCCTGCAGCCTCCCCCACAGACACACAGCTGGGAGGGTCTGAGCGGGGCACAGACATTCCCTGCTCTCGTTGTGCTGCAGCTCTGACCTGCTTGGGGAACAGCCCCTTTCCTAACCCAACTCTTCCATCTCCTTTTTTTGTGTGTAATACAGAACAGGGAAGCGAGCAGCGTAAAGCCTAGCATGGACAGTGGGAGTGAGTGAAGGCACGGAGGCTCACCAGCAGACAAGCAGAAGGCTGGCTGCCCCACATGCAGCTCACACTCGCGCAGCTCACACTCGCGCAGCTCACACTCGCGCAGCTCACACTCGCGCAGCTCACACTCGCGCAGCTCACACTCACACGCGCAGCTCACGCTCACGCGCAGCTCACGCTCACACGCGCAGCTCACGCTCACACGCAGCTCACGCTCACACGCAGCTCACGCTCACACGCAGCTCACGCTCACACGCAGCTCACGCTCACACGCAGCTCACGCTCACACGCAGCTCACGCTCACACGCGCAGCTCACGCTCACCCTGGACGCCTCTTGGCTGCTCTCTGCACGATGGCTCCTCCAGTTTGAGTTCCAGCCCCGGGGTTCCCTGAGCCGACGGCTGCGCCCAGCGAGGAGACATCTGATGCCATTTCTAAACGGGGGAGGGGGGAGAAAAAGAAACCACTGCGACTCCAGACCTTCCTCCAGCTCGGATGGGAGGGGATTCTCAGCCCTCCTTCCCAGCAGCGGCACCGCAGCGTCTGAAGCAGAGATTCTGTGCCATGTGTTCCCAGCCCTCCCATCTGCTGCCTCCCCACGCTCTGCGCTAAGGGCCCATCTCCAGCTTGGAGCACATGCTGTTCTCATCAGCTCAGAAGCTTGGATCGCTGAATTAAAAGCTGCAGCCTCCTTTGCAGACAGAGGAGGAGCCTGACGTGATCACGGGAAGGGGCTGAAGCCACTCCCAGCTCTGCAGAAGGGGAGAAGAGCTGTGGGTTCACAACCACGCCGACAGCACCTCTTCTCCAGGCTCAGGAGACAAAGAATTAACGAAGGCACCTCGAAGCCACGGCCTTACAGACAGCAGCTCCCATTCTGCAGCACCAACGCAGAGGTGGTTACCAGTCCCCAGCTGACCACACACCCACAGCAGCTCTTCCCCAAAACGATGCTGAGCACCGACAGAACCAGCACGAAAGGGGCACCGGACCCAGAGGTAACACTCTAAAAGGTTTTGGGGTTTCCCCCCCCACGTTGTTCTGAAATAAACCCTCTCTATCCATGCTTAGCAGCTGTGCTTTGAGGTTTGCTGCAAAGCAACGACTCCCACCACAACCCTCAGCAGCTGAGCTGTGCTGAGAGCCCCGAAGGCTTCAAACAGCCCAAAGCACCAAGCAGAGCTGCTGTGCTGGAGCTGCACTGACCCAGCAGAGCTGCTGAGCACAGCACTGAGAGCTGCTCAGGTGCCAAACGCTGCCACGATGAATCCAAGTCAGGCTTCACAAACACACCAAAAATAAAAGCAAAGGGAACCCAAAGCTCTGGTGCACTGAAGTCTCAGCTGAGCCAATGGCAACAGGCACTGCTAGGTGAGAAGCAAAGGGCAGCAGCACCGTGAAAACATCTCTGCAGCCCAATGGTAACTCCTCACCTCCAGCAAAGCACAGCGTTTCACATCCTGCCCTTCAGGAGAGGAAAAACCCACGGAGCTATTTGCATCATCTGCTTTTCCCCCTTTTTCCCCCCCTTTTCCTTCAGATTTTAACCCAGCAGCAGCACTTCTGTGGGCAGACACAGCTGTGCTGGCAGTTTGCAGCAGGGCTGTGCCAACACCAACCACCTCTGCTGGGCAGTTTGCTTTGTTGCCAGCAAACACACCCTTACAACTTCTGCTATTTCCTCCAGAATGCATCTTTTCCCCACAGTAACACTGCCGGCCTGCACTGCTGCTTGCTTTGCCCTCCACACAGTGCTGCTGATGAGTTTTCCTCCTTAGCAGTGCTTCCCTGCAGCACGGAGCAAACAAAGCTGGCAGCTCCAGAGCCCACGGAGCCGACTGCACCTGAGCGGCAGCAGGAGGAGATGAGGGCTGTGCTGGGAAATCAGTGCCGAGGCCGTCCATCCTCCAAGCTGGATGGTGCCCGTCTCCATCATCCCCCACCTCCCCACGCTCAGCTGGAGCTGCCTCAGGCACTGCTGCTGATGGAGGACTCTCTGCCCCCCAGGTAAATCCCATCGTGCAGACAGCTGGCAACCAAAAGGGCTGCTTTGGGTGCAAGCAAACTGGGCTGAAGTGTTCCTTCCTTTCTCCTGGGAGTCCTTGGCTCTTCAGAAAGGCCACAAATTGAGCAGAAAGAACAAAAGTTCCCGGAGTGCTGCTCTGTGTTCATTAAGGAGTGAGGAATTTCCGGCTCGGGGCAGGGAAGGAAGCAGTGCTGCACGGCTCTTCTGCAAAAGGCAGCACAGAGAAATTAAGGATCCCTGCGTGGACCTGAATGGGGACGTGCCAGCATGAGTGCAGTGCATCCAACAGCTGGACCAGGATGGAAGAGGCTGAGGACAGCACAGGGAAGGGCACCTCGAGGGGGGCCGTGCAGCTCAGCCTCATGGAAGGGCTCTGTCGCAACCACTGGCATCTCCACAAGTTCAGAAATGGTCCCAAACAAAAAAACCCAACCATTCCAAGCTGTGACTGAGGAGATGGGCAGCCTGAAGGCTGTTTCCAACCCCAGCAGCACAAGGTTGCTTTCCAGGGCTGGGTGCAGCTCAGCACATTTTTTGCTTACCAAGATTTAAACCCACCCATGCTTCAGCTCCCCACAGAGCTCAGCGCAGCACTCCTACCCCCGTGCAGCCCTCCCCATACAGCAGCTGGCTCCAAACAAACCCCCCAGGAATCCCCTCCGCACCACAGCACTCCATGAGCTGCAGCTGATGAACCACCCACTCACCCACACAGCGTCTGAAGCCTTCTGACAACCCCACTTCATCATGAAACCCATTAAGCAATTAATGGGCCGGGAGCCTCTATGGATGAGGAGCTAACCCGGAGCAAGCACCTCCCTCTGCTGTCAGAGCCATTTGTCAGCTATTGAACACAGATGTCGATGCTTCTTTTCCCAGAGGACTTTTTGGTGTCGAGCCCCCCTGTTAGACGCAGCACAGCACTCTGAGGGCTGCAAACACTCCGTGGTGCTCTCACAAACGTTTTCCTTTCTCCACTCACCGCATCCTCACAGGGTTGGTTCTCGTCGTCTCTTCCTCTCTCATTCTGCACAACACAGCTCTCCTTCCCTCCCGATCTGCTCATCCTCTGTCTGCCAAACTGCTCTGAGCAGCTCCCAACAGAGCCCTCCCCACCACGAGGGCAGCTGATGGGCTGAAGCACAGCCCTGGCTCCCTGCAGCACACCAGGAGCATCTTTTGCTGTGCGAGGAGAACGCAAAGCTGACAGTTTCCCCTTCAGATCCACCTGCTGCTAACCTGGCTCAGGAATGCTCCTTTTTGGTGGCTCTGTTGCGGTGTGCGGTTCTCTTTTTCCCAAGGAATCTCTGAATATGGGATTGCTGCAGGATTTCAGCTCACAATGCGAAACCACAGCGCCGGTTCTGCACCTCAACCACCACAGATGAGCACCCCAATGTGTTTGCTCAGCATCTGAAGCCACAGACGCTTCCAATCCCATTAGAATGCTTTAAAAAAAGGCATCTTTGAGAGGTGACATCGAATCCTCCTTGATAAAGCTGAACAAGTCACACAACCCCACACCCCGTCAGCCTCAAGCCACAAGCGAGAGCAGTCAGCAACCACAAAACATCGCAGCAACACAAGAAAAAAAGAGACACAGAAGCTCAGGTTCTGATCTCAGCCACCCACAACCCTGCAGCCACCAGGTTACTGCAGGGATGGATGGACTGACTGCGGGTTTTGCTAGAAATCCAGTGGATCCTTCAGGATCCCATCGTCTTGCCTGCTCAGCACGCTGCCAATGACAGCCAGCTGCCCAGACAAGGGCTCCCACTTGGCCACCGACCACAGGGCAGAATGGGCTGAGCTCTGTGCCTCCTGCAGGCATCGCAGCCCGGCTCACCCACAGGCTCTGAGGGGATCTGGAAGAGCTCCTCCATCCCAGCAGCTGGGCGGGCTGCGATCGGTGGAAGGAAAAACCTCCACGAGAAAAAGGGGGGGAAGCAACAGAAGCCATAAAGGGCAGCAGGGAGCAGCACAGCTCTGGCACTGTGGGGCAGGACGGCACCCCACAGAGGTACAACCCCCCCACACACACCTCCACGACCCCAAATCCCCTCATTCCTCCCCAAAACAACGCTCTGCTCAACCAAACCCACCTCGCTGCTCCCACCCCCAACACGGGCCCCCTTCCTCACGCTCACACCCCCAGGGCCCCCAATGGGGCAGCACCCCTCCCCCCCCCAGACAGCCCCCCACGCAGCCCTCAGCCCCTTTCCTTCAGGCAGACCCCTCCCCTCACACAAGACCCCCCCAGGCCCATCCCCACCCCCTCGCCCCTCCCACAGGAGCTGCCAACCTCCCCACAGCCCCACTTCAACCCTCCACCCACCGCCCCCCAGGGAACGCCTCTCCCGCTCCCAGCCCCCCCCAAGGCCGCACGACCCCTCAGCCCGAACCGCCCCGCGCTGCTCACCCGGGTTGGCGGCGGTGGCGGCCATAACGCGGCCCGTCCCGCTGCCGCCCCCCCCCCTCCACCTTCCCCTCAGCAACGCCGCCACGGCCAAGATGGCGGCGCAGGAAAACCCTCCGCGCCGCCGCGCAGCGCGACCCGCCCGCCTCGAGGGGCGGGGCGAAGTGGGAATGAGGCGTTGCTATTGGTCCGTTGTGGAGGGGGCGGGATGAAAGGGCGGCGTGGCGTTTAAAGAGAGACTGCCCCGCCCACATTGCGATTGGGGCGTGGTCACAGATGGGCGTGGTCACAGATGGGCGTGGCCAAATGTCGGGAGTGATGACGTCACTTTGTTTATTTGTTTTGTCCCGAGCAAAAGAATGTGATGGGAATTGGGGCTGGGATTGGGACTGAGGGGTTGGGATTGGGATTGGGACTGGGATTGGGACTGGGACTGAGGGGCTGGGATTGGGATTGGGACTGGAATTTATGTTTTGATTGGGACTGGGATTCAGATTGAAGGGTTGGGACTGGGATTAGGGCTGGGATTTGAGTTGAGATAGGGATTGGGGTTGGGATTGGGACTGAGAGAGGGGCTGGGACTGAGATTGGGATTAGGATTTGGAGTGGGACTGAAGGGTGGGGATTGGAATTGGGACTGGGACTGGGGGGGTTGGGATTGGGAACGGGGCTGGGCTTTGGGTTGAGATTGGGATTGGGATTTGAACTGGGGTTGGGATTGAGATTGGGATTCGGACTGGTATTCAGGTTGAGATTGGGATTGGGATTGATATTGGGACTGGGACTGAGACTGAGAGAGGGGTTGGGATTGAGACTGGGATTTGAATTGAGCTGGGGACTGGGATTGGGACCAGCAGTGGGGTTTGGATTGGTGATATAATAAATACAACAAAACTAAGAGGTGGCGCTGCTGGAGGTGCTGCTCTTCCTTCCTGCACTGCTCTCTGGTAGCTCCAAACTGCAGAGCAGCTCAGAGCTCAATGCTGCAGATCCCAAAGCTTTGCACTGCTCAGAGCCCACAGCAGCCCCTGCCCCACTGCAGGTCACCCCATGGGCTGGGGGGGAGGGGGGGACCCAGGGCTGTCTGTTGGGGGGGGTCCCAGTTTGCTCAACCAGAGCCACACACAAAGCCTGGCGGGAGGTGCTGAGTGCTTCGTGACCCCTTTAATCCACAGGATCGCTTCTCCCCACTGCAGGGAGCAGCTGAAAGGTGATGCTGCTGTGTGTCTGCGGTGTTTTGATGGCCCCGATGTCACCGCGGCCCTGCAGTATTGATGAGGTGACATCCAGCCCCAGTGCCTCCGTATCCCTGCAGTATTCATGAAGCCCGATGAGGTGACAGCAGGCCACAACGTCACCATATCCCTGCACTATTCATGAGGCCAATTGGCTGGGGAGAGCCACAGACAGCAGGGCACAGGGCCAGGCAGTCCGTCTGTCTGTCCATCTGTCCATCTGGAGGGAGGTAAGGGGCACTCAGCACACATAGGGCAGGGTTCAGAGCTGGGAGGTTGGGGTCCCACCTCAATGGGGTGATGGCATTCATGGGGGCTGTGTTTGCTTGCTCCTGGAGTATTATAAACACAAACAAATCTGTGAGTTTGGTGGCTTTTCTGGCACCAGCCTGAACAAACCTTCTCTTTTGCTCTTGTTTGTACACCCCTGTTTGCTTAGCATGGCTTTCCCACATGCTCCTGTCCCCTCCTAACCCGAGCCACGTCTGCTGGACTCAATGATCCTTACAGGTCCCTCCCCTCTCGAGGTATTCTGTGATTCCATGATTCTGTGATTCCGTGATTCCGTGATTCTGTGATTCTGTGATTCTGTGATTCTGTGATTCTGTGATTCCATGATTCCGTGATTCCATGATTCCACGATTCCCTGATTCTGTGGGGCCTCAGCCAAGTCCTGCTGTGCCTAACAAGCACCAGTATGGCTGTACCCAACATTAATGGCATCTTTTAACCTGGGTTTTCCTGGAAGCGGGGAGGCTGTGCAGGGAAGGGAAGCTGGAAGGGCTGCCACTGGGAACAGTGGGGTGCTTTGTGCTGTGATTGCTGCCTCTGTTCTTCCACCCTCCTCTGCCCTGCAGGATGCGGCTGGGGCTGCACACCTGAATGCTGCCCGCATGGCCATCGACGTGGATCAGGGCTTCGCCATCGCCTTCGTGGTGCTCACGTGCCTCTTCCTTCTGGCCATGATGGTTCGCTGCGCCAAGCTCATCATCGACCCCTACAGCGCCATCCCCACCTCCACCTGGGAGGAGGAGCAGATCAACTGAGCCCCCCCCGGGACCCCCAGCAGGGCAGCTCTCTGCTCTCCCTCCCCACTGGGTGCTCCCAGAGCTTCACCGCGCCCCCCCGCTCAGGTTGGAAAAGACCTTAAAGATCATCAAGTCTCCATTACCTCTAGGCACCCCAGGGCCCTTCATCTCCTTGAGACCCCCAGCCGTTTTTCTCTTCCCTTCCTCGGACCCCTCACAGCCCCCCCGGCCCCGACCCCTTCTGTCCCCTGGGTGGCAGTGCTGAGCCTTTGCAGGGACGCGGCCCCTTTAAGGCCCCCCCCAGCCTCTCTCCTCGCACATGCGCCTTGGCTCACTTCCGCCGCTCACGGCGGCGGCCCGCCTCTCGCGCATGCGTAGCGCAACGCCGGCCTCAAGTGGGAGAATCGGGACTTCCTCTAACTGCCGGATGTGACGGCATGCAACTTCCGGTCCAGCGCCCCCGACCCCTTCCTCAGCCTCCATCCCAGCAATAGGGGGCCCGGCTGGGCCGCGGGGCCGAGGTGGGCGCGGGGCCGGCGGGTTGGAGAGGCGGGAGGGGAGGGGTGAGCGGTGAGGGGTTGGGCGGGAGCGGGGGGGGGGCTGAGGGGTTTGGGAGGCGGCTGGGGGGGGTTGGAGGCACGGGGTGCGGGGGGTGAGGAGCGCAGGGGAGTTTGGGGGGTTTGGGGCCGAGGGGAGCGGGAGGAGCTCCGTGTGCCGCTGGCTGCGTCCCCAGCACGGCGGTGGGACCCAGTTCCCGTTGGGCAGCACGGCCCCTCCGAGTTCCCTTCCTCTCTTCTTCCTCCCGGCCCTCAGAGAGACGTTGGATTTTTGCGTTCTCAGGGCTGGAGGGTGGGAATGGGGGAGAAACGTGAGCTGTAGGGCAGCGGGAGGCGGCCGGGATGGAGCGGAGCAGTGGGGGGGACAAACGGTGGACTCACCCCTCTGTGGTTCCGGGTGGAGCAGAAATGGATTGCCAGGACATCAAAGAGCTGCAAAAAGAAGTGATGGAGGAGATGGGAATCTCCATGGAGGAGCTGGAGGACATCATCAACAAGGAGCTGGAGAAGTCTGAGTACGTGAAGCAGAAGAAGCAGCAGCTGGAGGAGCTGGAGATGTACGTGAAACAGAAGGAAGAGGAGGTGGCTCACGTCGATCGTCTCTTTGATGATGCTTGGAGGTGAGCACACCTGGAATTGTGGTTGTGCGTCTGAGTTGGGTCTCAGAGAGCAGAGATGAGGCAGATTGGGTGGCAAAGTCTGGTGTTCTGGGCGCTGCCTGTTTCCCTTCCACGTAGGCTGATGCCGTGCTGATTGACTTGTATGTGATTATCGAGGGATAATTAAAGTCATCACTCCGTGACTGTGAATCCCTCTTGTGAATACTTCTCCCTCACCTCATGAGGGCTGTGTTTAATTTTAAGCTCCCCAGTGGTTCCTGGGGAGTTTTGCAATGGTTTCTGGTTTGTTTCTGCAATGCTGTGGGACGTACGTCTGGACTCGCTTTATCTTTTCTTGTCTCTTCCCTCTTTCTTTCTTCCCACCCCAGAGACTTTCATAAATGTGAGATGTTGGTAAAGGATCTGTACTCCAAGCTGGGCCTGGAGTACCGTGAGAGCAGCTCTGAGGAGGAGGACTTGGCTGCCAAACCCACAGAAGTGATTGAGATCCCGGACGACGACGATGACGACATCATGAGTGTGGATTCGGGGTGGAAGAACAGTTCAGTATCTTATCGTGCTCTGTGGTGATGAGGAAGGAGTGGGGGTAGGAGCATCCTGGAGCAGAGGGGGGATCAGAATTGGGGTACTGTAGAGCTGCCCCTCAGCCACAGTGGCCCTAAAGCAGCTGGGAAGTGCCATTAGCTCACGTGAGGGCATCAGCACTGTCACGTCTCCCAGGGCCTGTAACTGCCCCACAGTTCCTGGAGTTTGGGCTTGTTCAGGTGCTGAACTGGGATTGTTGTCCCATCAAATGCTGCCTTTGCTGTGGAGGAGCTGCAAGTGCAGCATGTCTTGCATCTAGAAATGATTGGAAGTAAAATTGCCTTTTTTGCATGAATTTCCTGGCAGGACCAGAGGATGCTTTTGAACAGATGCTTCTCTCCGGTCCCTTTTCTTTCAGTGACTTTCTAGGGTGGCTTCTTCCTCCCCAGTATGTTTTAAACCCCTTATTTTCTCTCTAAACCCAGGTGATAGCAGTCCCAAGGTTCCCAAGGATCAGACTCTGGTGAGTTGGCACAGAACTGATCATGGTGCACTTCTGCGGTGGGGTTTTGCTGTTGTATTCAGTGAAGGTAAAAATCCCCACTCTTTCATATTCTTTCCCTTTCCTTCCCTTCAGCTGAGGGAAGCCATGGCAGCAATGAGAAGGTCAGCCCAGGACGTTCAGAAATTTATGGATGCTGTGCACAGGAGAACAAACGCCCAGGATGCGGTGAAAGGTCAGCGTGAGCTTCCTGCAGCTGGCTGCTGTGTGCTGGCACTCGTGTGGGCCCCAGCCTCCACGCTGCCCGGATCCTGGGCCTGTTGGTTTTCATTTTGGAAAGGAAAAATACAGCTCTGTGCTTTGCTATGTCCCTGTTGGGAAGGCCCATTGGGGTGTGCGGGTTCCATTTTGTTTCTTGAAATCCTTTCTAAATCCAAATGTTTGGATTTTTTGTGACATGGGAGCTTTTCAGTGCTGTGCCATCCTCCCTTGCTGGTGGCTCCATGCTACAGGGCTGAGGCACTTTGCTGACTGCAGCAGAGCAAAGCAGGGGTTCTCTCTGCTTTGGGTCTGACAGATGTGCTTCCAGTTGCAAGCACAGCAGAATGAGTCTCTGGGATGTTTCTAATGTGGCTGGTTGTTGGGTTTTTTTTGGGTAGATGCACAAACCCCTCAGCAAGCTCCTGGTGCTCTCCAGTCTGCTGGACCTGCTGTGGGGGTGGGTGATCTCAGCAATGATGGCGATCTGAAGGTTGGCATGAGGATCCTGGGCAAGAAGAGAACCAAAACGTGGCACAAAGGGACTCTGATTGCCATCCAGACTGTCGGTAGGTTCTGAGCGTGGCTCAGTGGTGCTCAGCTTTTCCTGAATCACGGTGCCTTTGTTGATCCCGCCCTGCTGAAACGTCTTTCAGGTGCTGGTAAGAAGTACAAAGTGAAGTTTGACAATAAGGGGAAGAGTTTGCTTTCTGGCAATCACATCGCTTACGACTATCACCCCTCCCCGGACAAACACTACGTTGGGAGCAGAGTTGTGGCAAAATACAAAGATGGGGATCAGGTTTGGCTGTATGCTGGCATAGTGGCTGAAACACCAAACTTGAAGAACAAAGACAGGTATTCGTTCTCCTCCACAACCATTTTATTCCTTTTTTTTGTTTTCAGTTAGAAGGAAACGTGCTGAAGTGGAAGCTAAACTGCTTTCTGACCTCCCCGGGGTGGTGCTCAGTGTTGTTTCTTCACTTTTTCTTATCCTTGAATGCTTTGGGTGGAGCTTCTGTTGTGTTACTCAGATCCCTGAGTCAGAAGTTGTGTTTGGTAATTCATTCAAATGATCATGCAGATATCAGCCTGCCCTGCTCAGGGCGTGGATCGAGGAAAGAGGAGCCCTGAAGTGTTTTGTGCCAGCAGTGTTGCCTGGCCACGTAAGGAGGAGCAGCAGCAGGTCTAAAGCAGTCCCCTCAGCTGCATGCAGATGAGAGGCAGCACCCCTTGGATGTGGTTTTTGGTTTGTGGTCTTTCTGAGAAGATTCACAGAGGGTTTAATCACCCTCCCACGCTCAGATGTGGCTCCTCCCAGCCGTGTGAAGTTCCATCTGATAAGTGTGGGATATCTGGGCAGAGCTCTGTGCCTATTAGTCGTGTTGCAAATGTGCTCCTCCTGGCTGTTCTGCTGATCTCTCGTAACGCTGACACAGCCCTGCATCCAAACTGTTGCTTGGGGGCATGTTTTTATTCTTATCTTTTTTCCTTATCTCTTTTCCTTACCGCTGAGCTGTGCGGTTCAGCCCTGTGGGCCCCATCTCCCCTCCAGCCCTGGGCTCTTCCACACACACCTCCCGTGTGCCCTCCCCCAGTTCTCCCCTCGTGCTGCTCTCAGTCACAGCATGCAGCTCTTCTGCTGCCCAAAGGCTCTGAAAACACCTTCGTGAAGATGAGGAGCAATTAAACTCTTTGTTTTTCCCCATCATTTCAGCTCCTGTGGTGGAGGCGCAGGGGTTTGGAGCCGGGGGGGGGAGAGGCCCTGGCTGTGCTGTGCTGCTGGAAAGCCTTTGGGCAGCTTCTGTGTGTTCTCTTTGGGAGTGCAGACGTAGCTCAGGGCTGGGGAGAGTGGTTCAGAAGCACTGAGGGAGGCAGCAGCGCTGCAAAGCTTGGAGCTCTGGGCAGGAGCAATCGGTTCTGTCCACCCTCGTGTGCCACGCCTGACCCAGGGCATTTGTAGGTGGCAGAGTGGGGTTTCTCTGCTTTCTTTCAGTGGCATTTCCAAGCCCAACACTACCCGGGTGTTCTGTGTGCTGTTATCCAGGTTCTTGATCTTCTTTGATGATGGCTACGCTTCGTACGTCAAGGAGTGGGAGCTGTACCCAGTCTGCAGGCCGCGTGAGTGACCTCTGCCTGCCTGTGTTCTCATGCTGGGGTTACTCAGGGTGCTTGTGGGCACACAAAGAGCTTATCTGGAACATGAAGGTCGGGCACGTTTCAGTGCTGTGCTTGTAGAGATCTGCTCTGCGTGCAGAATGGGAGGGAGCAGCGTTTTATTGCACAGCTCCCTGCACACTGGGGGTGGCTGTGTGCCCTGCTGCCCGATGGCTCTTAGCAGAAAAATCCATTTGAAAAAGAACCGAAGGACCTTTCCCCAACCTCATTTCTGCCCCTTTCTGTGCAGTTAAGAAGACGTGGGAGGACATAGAGGACGTGTCGTGCCGGGACTTCATCGAGGAGTACATCAGTGCTTACCCCAACCGGCCCATGGTGCTGCTGAAGAACGGCCAGCTGATCAAAACCGAGTGGGAGGGGACCTGGTGGAAATCCAGGGTGGAAGAGGTGGACAGCAGTCTGGTCAAAATCCTCTTCCTGGTACGGCCATTCCTCCTCTCCCGTTGAGGAGGGAGGACGGGGGTGTTTTTGTGTGTGGAGCTGAACCTGTGGGCCCGATGGAACCCAGGTTCCTTGCTGGTGTCAGATGGGGCTCTGGAGCAGGCACACGTTCTGCTAATCTCTGCTTTGCTGGGAAGGTGAGGCTTTTATTTGCACGATGAAAGCTCCAAAAGCCCTTCTAATTGCGGTTTGCTCCCACAGCTGTGCATGCAAAGTGCTTTATAGATGGTTACAAAGCAGAATTCATCGTCTGCAGCAGTTCTGTCCTGCTCCTTTCCTGCTGTAAGCTCCCAGCAGCACCTTCTGTTCAGTAGGAGTGCTGTTCTGAGCAGCTGAGCAGGAGCTGCAGGATTCTGCAGGCTCAGCTTGTGCACATTGCAGCAGAGGAGCACACTGGTGCCTGCTTGGGTCCCTTCTTGTCTAAATAACATCACCTGGGCACGGTTCACTGTTTGCATGACCTTCCATAAGCTTCACATCAACGCTTTAGCTCTTCTCGGTTGGGTTCTGCTGGCTTTAGAAGCATCACTAACGTTTCCTGGCTCTGCATCCCTCATCTAGGAAGCTCTTGCTGTAGATGCTGTGAGTGTTGCATTCTCCTTGCTGCAGGATGACAAACGCTGTGAGTGGATTTACCGGGGATCCACGCGCCTCGAGCCCATGTTCAGCATGAAAACCTCCACTGCCTCCACCCAGGAAAAGAAGCAGAGTGGACAGGCAAGGACTCGTCCCAACGTTGGTACGGAGCGTTTTTTGCTTTCCTGCCTATCTGGGAATCCTGGGGTCGTTGGCTGCGTGTTCTGTGGTGGAGTTTTTAGCAGAACTCTCAGAGATGCAGGATTTGCAGCGGGTTTTGCCTGCTGGATGTGGCAGAGACAGGCAGAATCTGCCTGGGTTGATTGGCTGTGACTCAAAGCTTTGCCAGTGGCCCGCTGTTAATGGCCAGTGCTTCTGTTCTGCTTGCCTTGGGGACCGCATCCGTGTTTCGTGGCTGATGGGACAATCTCTGGCTGTTGTAAGGACTCTGTGTTGATGCTGAGCTCTTTTATTCCTCCCCCAAGGCGCTGTGCGGAGCAAAGGCCCCGTCGTGCAGTATACACAAGATCTGACTGGAGCTGGAACCCAGTACAGAGCCCTGGAGCAGATGCAGGCAGCCTCGCTGGCAGCACAGCCCGCTTCTCCGCAGCCCTCTGAGGTGGAGTAAGTACCCAGATCAGTCCTCTGCTTCTCTGCGTTCCGTCCGCAGTGCTCAGCCCTTTGGGCACTGCTCTTTTTGCGTAGCAGAGCCCTCGGGTGCAGGTTTCCTTCGTGGCTCTGCTCGGTTCCTGGCTGTGCAGACGTTTCTAGTTTTGCTTCTGGGGAGAGCCGACGAGGAAAGGCTGCAGGAGGAGATGCTGGGGGCGGGGGAGCTGAGAGCCGAGCGCCCCTGAGCCAGATGCTGCTTTTAGCCAGGGCTAAAGCTTTGCACACATTGCTGCATTTCCGAGTTAGAAAGCTTGCTGCCTCTCTTCTGAAAATCTGAATTGCTCCCTCGTGTCACGTCCAGGCTTTGGTCCTCGGCTGCCTTGCATTCCTCTGCTTGGAGCGACCTGCTGGCAGAACTCAATGGCTTACAGAGCGCTGAGAACTCGGGATCAGCTGTTGGTCCGGGTGCTCGTGGACCAAATGTGTTCACTCTGAGCTCCATCCGAGCTCCCTGCGCATCTCCTGCTGCTGGGGGTCCGGGGGGGACCACCGTGGAGGGCCAGGACAGTGCTGGAGGAGGCCTGGATGGAGGAAGGACTCAGCACGGTGATGGAGGGAGCGTGGCTGAGAACAGCGGGACACCTGAGTGTGTGCTGTGGGACCCTGAGAGCCTCACAGGGGAGAGGGAAGCTGCCCCCGTTCATTTTTGTCACCACTGTGGATTTCCCATCCGAATTTATGGACGCCTGACCCCCTGCCAGCACGTTTTCTGCTGTCACTGCGTTGTGCTGCACGGGCTGAGAGGAGAGAGGAGGTGCCCCAGCTGTGAGGAAGCCGTGCAGCACGTGAAGTTTTACTCCCCGGGTGCTCTGTAGTTGTAGCAGTGCGTAAGAACCCCATCTGCCCCAAAGCTCCCTTCTCAGCATGGGATTCTCCCCCAAAAGCAGTGCAACGGGACTCGGGCTGCCCCTGGATGTGGGGATTCAGTAGGAAACGCACTTCTTGTGCCATCCTGGCCGAGACGTGAGAAGTGAAGCTGCAATCTGGCCCCTCTTCTCCAGCAGAACCGAAAGGAGAGATGCTCTGCCAGGGGGGGAGACCCCCCCAGAAAGCAGTGCTGGCTCCTGCATGGGGCTCCCCCAGGACGTGGGGGGCAGTGGGGCACCCCGAGCTGCCCGGGGCACAGCAGGAAGGCACTGAAGTTGGATGGCCGGGATCTTCAGGCTCACAGCCCAACGAATCTCTCCTTTCCCACTTAACCATCCTCACAGAAACACTTTTTCTTCCCTCTCCTGACGGTGGCTTTGACTTCAGGATCTTGTTGTCAGATCTAATCAAGCGCACGCTACAGACTTTCCTCGTCCTGCCTTTAAGTATCGGGCTGTTTCAAAGCCAGCCCTTCCCCATCATTGCCCCTCCAGGAATACTTTGGGGTTAAACGTTGGTTCTTAGATTATTAAAACTGAGAGAATGGTTCCTTCGCTGCCCTGTTTTATTTGCTCTGAGGGAGGGTCAGCTCTCCTCCCCCTCCAGCTCCGCTTTCAGCCTTGCTGTGGTGCCAAGGAGCTGCTCGCTGCTGTTCCTTTATAACACTGCTGACAGCAGCCTTGTTCTCTTGCTCCTGAGATTTAAAGGTGTGTTTTACACCTCCCTTTCAAGCAGAGGTTTGCTGCAGTTGTCAAACCCTGCTGCTTTCTGCCCCAGTAACAGCTGTGTTCTTCCACCTGTGGGAAGCCGGTGGCTGGCTGGGCTGCGTTCTGTTTCAGCCATAGAAATGGATTGAGGATCTCTGCAGTTCTTCTCTGCTGCTGTGCATCCCCTGCAAGGGCCATCAGGGATCCCCCGAGCCCTTCTGTGGGTGCTGCTGTTACATCCTGTGTCTCATTTGGTTGCTTGGCACAGACTACAGAGTGCTCTGTACCTCTGATTCCTCCCACTGCTGGGTGCCGAAGCACAAACCCGGGCTCTGAGTGCTCCTTGCTGCTGGCGCAGGGTTTCTTTGTGCCCTTCAACAACCAGCTGTGTGTCAGCACTCACCGCAGGGCTGCTGCAGGGTTGTGATGCCGTGCGCTCCCGGGTTTGCACGGCTGTGAGGATGAAGCTGCTCACTGCGTGGTGGCAGGATGCTGTCAATAACCTGGGGGGGAATTGGGCTGCTGCACCTTGCCAATTGCTGCCCTTCTTCCCTCCTGCAGGTGCTCTGATGGTCTGCTGGCCCAGTCGAGGAAGCAGGTGGCCAAGAAGAGCACATCCTTCCGGCCCGGATCGGGGCAGTCGTCGCCTTCACCGCCCGTGCTGAGCGATGCACCAGGAAGAGCGGCTGCAGCCCAGCAGCACCGGTGAGCACAGCAGAGCCCTCGGCAGCACGCGGTGCTGGGAGGGATTGGGGGTTGGTTTGCTTTGGTTTTTGCCAGGTCCCAATCGTTTGTCACCTCCTTACCTCGCTGTCCCTCCCTGACAACTGCTGGCTGCCTTTTGTCGTTGGTGTGAGCTTGGAAAGTCTCTTATCGGTTCTGCCCAGTCCTCACCCCTGGCCAGAGCCTCTGGAACTGCTTGTTTGCGAAGGGCTCAAGTTTCTATGAACTTTCTGGGGCTTCCAAGGGGAGCTGGTGTTAATCTGTGTCTGCAGGTGGCTCTTCCATGGCGGCAGCTTTGTCTCACTGCCCTGCAGCTGCTGATCTGTGTGCTGTGAGGCTGCAGGCAGCTTATTGCTGCCTCCTGTGCTCCCTTCTGGCGGTGGTTTTCTGTTCAGAAATGCCTGGTGATGCTCCCCCCCTTTGGGACGTGCTCTGCCTCTCTCTCAGGGAGCGCTGCAGCTCAGGACTAACCAAACTCAACAGCAAAGCTACCGAGCCATCCCAGTGTGTGAGCAGAATCACAGAATGCTTTGGGTTGGAGGGGACCTCAAGGATCACGAAGCTCCAGCCCCACACCAATGCAGAGCCACCAACCTCCACGTCTCACAGCAGCCCAGGCTGCCCAGGGCCCCATCCTTGCTGCCCTCCAACACCTCCAGGGATGGACGGGGATCCACAGCCTCTCTGGGCAGCTGTTCCAGCACCTCCCCGCTCTCCCAGCAAACAACTTCCCCCTGACAGCCAGCTGAAAGCTGCCCTCCCTCCACTTCCAGCCATTCCCCTCGTCCTGCTCTCATCTCCCCTTCCCAAGAGCTGCCTCCCCTCCTGTTTGTGGCTCCCTTGAGGTCCTGCAGGCTGCACTCAGCTCCCCCCCAGCCTCCTCTTCTCCAGCTGAACGAGCCCAGCTCCCCCAGCCTGGCTTTGCAGGGAGGTGCTGCAGCCCCCCGCTCATCTCTGTGCTCCTCTGGACCCTCTCCAACAGCTCCCTGTCTCTCTCGTCCTGGGTGCCCCAGTCCTGGGCGCAGTGCTGCAGATGGGGCCTCACAAAGCAGAGCAGAGAGGGACGATCCCCTCCCTGTCCCTGCTGCCACCCCTCTGCTGCTGGAGCCCAGGATCCCGTTTGCTTTCCGAGCTGCAATCCCACCCTGCTGGCTCACGTTCAGTTTCCCATCCCTCAGGACCCCCAGCTCCTTCTCCGCAGCAGCTGCTGCGATGGGAACAAAGCACCCAAAGCCCTTAGCGGGATAAAAGGAGCAGTAGGGGCCCCTCCTGCAGCCGTGGGTGCTCACCGTCCACCTTTCCCCCGGCAGCTTCCCCAGCGGGCCGGCCGGCTCAGCGCAGCCCTTCCACGGCATGCTGGACCGGGTGCCCAACGAGCCGTCGTACCGCGCGCCGCTGGAGAAGCTCTTCTACCTCCCCCACGTCTGCAGCTACGCCTGCCTGTCCCGCGTGCGGCCCATCCGCAGCGATCAGTACCGCAGCAAGAACCCCCTGCTCATCCCTCTGCTCTACGACTTCAGGAGGATGACGGCCCGCCGCAGGGTGAACCGCAAGATGGGTTTCCACGTCATCTACAAGACGCCGTGCGGGCTCTGCCTGCGCAGCATGGCCGAGATCGAGCGCTACCTCTTCGAGACCGACTGCGACTTCCTCTTCCTGGAGATGTTCTGCCTGGATCCCTACGTCCTGGTGGATCGCAAATTCCAGCCCTACAAGCCCTACTATTACATCGCCGACATCACCAAGGGCCGCGAGGACGTGCCGCTGTCCTGCGTCAACGAGATCGACGGCACGCCGCCGCCGCAGGTGGCCTACAGCAAGGAGCGCATCCCCGGCAAGGGGGTCTTCATCAACACGGGCTGGGAGTTCCTCGTGGGCTGCGACTGCAGGGACGGCTGCAGGGACAAGTAGGTGACCCCTGCCGCTCCGCTTTCCCTCTGCTGGGCTGAGCGAACTGCGGAGCTGCGGGGCCACGTGGGGCCACGGCTTTGGCCCTGAGCGCTGCCTCCCGCACACGGAAGGGCTCAGCCTTCCCTTCCTGCCAGAGCGGTGTGCAGAGTCGATTCTCCGGGGGCTCGGGTGAGTTTTATTCCTCTCTGCCTGCAGATCTAAGTGTGCCTGTCACCAGCTGACGGTCCAAGCGACCGGCTGCACCCCGGGAGGGCAGATCAACCCCAACTCGGGGTACCAGCACAAGAGGCTGGAGGAGTGCCTCCCAACTGGGTGAGCGGGCATCTCTCCTCTCCTCTCCTCTCCTCTCCTCTCCTCTCCTCTCCTCTCCTCTCCTCTCCTCTCCTCTCCTCTCCTCTCCTCTCCTCTCCTCTCCTCTCCTCTCCTCTCCTCTCCTCTCCTCTCCTCTCCTCTCCTCTCCTCTCCTCTCCTCTCCTCTCCTCTCCTCTCCTCTCCTCTCCTCTCCTCCCCTCTCCTCCCCTCCCCTCCCCTCCCCTCCCCTCCCCTCCCCTCCCCTCCCCTCCCCTCCCTTCTCCATTATCTGCCTCTCCCCTCCCTTCCGACCTGTCTGCCCCAGGGGAGGACAGCTCTGCTCTCAGACAGCTGACTCTGCTCTCCTTTCTTTCAGGGTTTACGAGTGTAACAAGAGGTGCAAATGCAACGTCAACATGTGCACCAACCGCCTGGTCCAGCACGGGCTGCAGGTCAGGCTGCAGCTGTTCAAGACTCAGAACAAGGGCTGGGGCATCCGCTGCCTCGATGACATTGCCAAGGGCTCCTTCGTCTGCATCTATGCAGGTAGGGCCGACAGCTTTGGCTGGAGATGGGTGCTGTGCAGAGGCAGGAGGGCGCACGCAGTGCAAAGCCAGCGTTGCAGTCAGTGAGGGGTTACAGCGCTGCGGGCTGTCGGAGCGACTGGGAAACTCGCGCTTCGTTTCCTCCTTACCAGGGAAAATCCTCACGGATGACTTCGCCGACAAAGAGGGCTTGGAGATGGGGGATGAGTACTTTGCAAACCTGGATCACATCGAGAGCGTGGAGAACTTCAAGGAGGGCTACGAGAGCGACGCCAAGTGCTCGTCCGACAGCAGCGGGGTGGACCTGAAGGACGACGAGGAGGACAACACGGGCACGGAGGAGCAGGAGGAGTCCAACGAGGACAGCTCTGATGACAACTTCTGCAAGGACGAGGGCTTCAACGCCAGCTCGGTGTGGCGCAGCTACGCCACGAGGCGACAGACCCGCGGCCAGAAGGAGAACGGCCTCTCGGAAACGGCCTCCAAGGACTCGGGGCTCACACCGCAGGTCGGCCACGATGAGGCTGCAGCAGCTGCCTCCTGCAAGCTGCCCGTGTCCGAGGAGACCTGCAAGAACAAAGTGGCCTCGTGGCTCAGCTCCAACAGCGTGTCTGACAGCTTCCAGGACAACGACAGCACCTCGTCCTTCAAGATGAGCGAAGGAGGGGAGGCCAAAGGCTGCAGGGCTGATCCTGCGCCGGGGGGAGCGGAGGGAGAGGCAAAGGCACCAAGGAAGGATGTGAGCTGGGGGGGCTGGGGGGCTCAGCCCCGCGCTGGGGGGTTTTGGGTGCTCTGTGCTCATCCTCTGCCCTGAGGAGGGGACCTGGAGCCCCAGTGGGTGCGGAGGGTGGGCGTGGAAAACGGGCCACAAAGAAGGGAGGAATTTTCATCTTCTGCGTTTCTTCCTTCTGCAGGAACCTGAAGATTCAAGCAAAGTCCTGGGGTAAGGTTCCTCCAATCCTATTTTCCTGCTTTTTATTATTATTTATTCTTTCCAAATTTGCCTTGGAATGAATTGCTGTGGTTCTGCGGCTGCTCCCCACCCTCTTTCAGATGTCAGTGAGGGATCTGAGCAGTCGGGGCTGCTCGGAGGTGCTGTTCTCTTTGAGCTCTCTGCTTCCCCAACCCCCTCTGAGCTCCTCTCCTCCCCCCGCAGGCTCAGCGACCTGGGCAGGCTGTACGGCTACAACCCCAGCCCCCCCAAACTGGATGGGGTGCGAAGACCCACCAGCAAAACGGCTCTGCTGCAGAGCAGGCGGCACTCGGGGCCCCTGCAGCCCCCCGCCGAGGTGAGCTGCCCTATGGCCGTCCTCTGGGCTGCTCTTTTGTCATCTGCTGCTCTCCTTTGAGCGCCAGCGGCTCCTGAGTGAGATTATCAGGGAGCTGAGGCTGCCTTCTGCTGGCGGGGGTCTCTCAGTTCTGAAAGCCCCGGGACTTTCGTGCAGTAGGGTGGCACAGAGCCTTGCTCTGCACCCGGGGGATGAGGATGCCGTGCACTAAGGGGGGGTCCCCCATCCTGCGGGTGGTCCCTGCAGGACTCGAAGAGAGCCCGTCCTCCCCCCACCGCCCCAGCAGTGCCAGCTGTCTGTGTGCAGACTTCCCGCGGGGTGGGGGGGTCCTTTACTGGGGGGGGGTCTGGGGGCAGCGTTGCTCAGGAGCTGCAATGGCACTTGCAGGACGTGCTGACCCTGTCCAGCAGCACCGACAGCGATGGGGACAACGGGCCCAAGGTGGAGGGGCAGCCCCAGGGTGCTGCCAACGACAGCGACGACATCCAGACCATCTCATCGGGCTCTGAGGAGGAGGAAGGGGACGAGAAGAAGAACCCCTCTGGTTCAGGTGAGCGCAGGGAGGCGAAGGGCTGCCCCACGGCCTCCCGGTGCTGGGAGCTGCCTCTGCTCACAGCGCAGCGCTGCTGCTCATAGGGATGTGGGAGGGTGAGGAGGGGGGTTGGCAGGAGCCCACCCAGGAGCCGGGTGGAAGCAGAAGCTGGATGTGCCTCAGTTCTGAAGGCCCCAGGACTCGGCTTCTGTGCAGGAGGATGGCGCAGTGCCTTGCTCTGCACCTGGGGAGCAGGGGGGGCCCACAGTGAGCCCGGAGCTGCTGGCAGCGTGGATTCCTCCCAGCCTTCGCTCTCCTGCAGGGCCCGTGAAGAGGCAGGTGGCAGTGAAATCCACGCGGGGGTTTGCCCTGAAATCCACCCACGGCATCGCCATCAAATCCACCAACATGGCAGCAGCCGAGAAGGGCGACAGCGCTCCGGTCTGCAGGACGACACGGCAGTTCTATGATGGAGAGGAGTCCTGCTATATCATCGATGCCAAACTGGAGGGGAACCTGGGCCGCTACCTCAACGTGAGCACAGAGCTCCAGGAGAGCTGGGATGGGGCAGTGGGACGCAGTGGGACGATGGGGGACGATAAGGGATGATGGGGGATGATGGGGGACGATAAGGGATGATGGGGGATGCAGTGGGATGATGGGGGATGCAGTGGGATGATGGGGGATGCAGTGGGATGATGGGGGATGCAGTGGGATGATGGGGGATGCAGTGGGATGATGGGGGATGATAAGGGATGATGGGGGATGATGGGGGATGCAGTGGGATGATGGGGGATGCAGTGGGATGATGGGGGATGATAAGGGATGATGGGGGATGATGAGGGACGCAGTGGGATGATGGGGGATGATGGGGGATGTAATGGGATGCATTGGGATGATGTAGGATGATCAATGCAGTGGGATGATGAGGGATGCGAGGGGATGATGTGAGATGATGGGGGATGATGGGGGATGCAGTGGGATGATGGGGGATGATGTGAGATGCAATGGGATACAGTGGGATGATGGGGGATAATGGGAGATGATGGGGGGTGCAGTGGGTCGATGGGAGGATGCACTGGGATGATGTAGGATGTGTTGGGATGCAGTGGGATGGTGATGTGGGATCTGTTGGAACGATGCAGTGGGATGATGCATTGGGACAATATGGGATGCAGTGGGGTGATGCAATGGGATAATGGGGGATGGAGTGGGATGGTGATGGGGGATGATGTGGGATGCACTGAGATGATGTAGGATGTATTGGGATGCAGTTGGGATAGTGATGGGGATGGTGATGGGGGATGGGGATGGTGATGGGGGATGGTGATGGGGGATGGTGATGGGGGATGGGGATGGTGATGGGGGATGGGGATGGGGATGGGGATGGGGGATGGTGATGGGGATGGTGATGGGGGATGGCGATGGGGGATGGCGATGGGGGATGGTGATGGGGGATGGTGATGGGGGATGGTGATGGGGATGGTGATGGGGATGATGTGGGATGCACTGAGATGATGTAGGATGTATTGGGATGCAGTGGGATGGTGATGGGGGATGGTGATGGGGATGGTGATGGGGGATGGTGATGGGGATGGTGATGGGGGATGCGGCGCTCTCAGGGGTGCCACTCATTTGTGAGGGTTTCTGCCTCCCCCTCCCACCCCCCAGGGCTCCCTCAGCACCCACAGCTCTGTTCTCTTTGCAGCACAGCTGCAGTCCCAACCTCTTCGTGCAGAACGTTTTTGTGGACACGCACGACCTGCGCTTCCCATGGGTCGCCTTCTTCGCCAGCAAGTAAATGGAGGGAGGGGGGATGGGGTCGGGATCTCTGCTGGTTTGTGGGCTCCGTCCGTTTGTGGGGTCAGGCCCAGCCTTCCCTCCCAGCTGGGACGTGGGGCGGGGTGCAGAGGAGGGGGCTGAGTGGGGGTCGGTCGCTGCAGGGCCGTGCCAAGGGTTGGAGCCGCTGCTGTGGGGCAGCTTTCAGACCCCGCTGTGCCCCACGGAGTGGCTGGGGGTCCTCTGTCCCACGAAGCCGCAGCATCCCGTGGGGAACAGCATCTCCTTGCGGCTGCTTTTCCTTGCAGGAGGATCCGGGCGGGCACGGAGCTGACGTGGGATTACAACTACGAGGTGGGCAGCGTGGAGGGCAAAGAGCTGCTGTGCTGCTGCGGGGCCATCGAGTGCAGAGGGAGGCTGCTGTGAGCCCGGGGCTCCCATTTACTGAACTCTGAGCTGCTGGGGGGGCTGCAACCCCCACCCCCAACTGAGCCTGTGCTGTTTGGGGGGGCTGTGACCCCACACAGCCCTCCCTGCTGTTCCTGTTGCGTTAGCTGGGGCTGTGGGTCACTGTTGCTGCCACTTCGTTGCACTGGGGGGCTCCTGTAGGTGGGGGGGGGGGTAGGGATGGAGGGGGTGATAATAAACATCAGTTATGGGGCTGAGAGGAGAAGCAGCCACCCCCCATTATGAGATGCAAAGAATTCTTGTCGTTACAAAGCAATAAAATGGGGTTTTCTACACCCAACATTCACACAACGCGGTGTCCCCCCAGCCCCCCCCCCCCCCCATTTTGTTATTTATGTAACAAAGCTTATCATTATCAGTTGGTTATTTTTTTTTTTTTTAACTTTATTAATATATTTTAACCTTTAAAAAAGAAAAAAAAAAACAAAAACAAAACCAAAAACGAAACGACACATTTTGGTCTGATGGCGGTTAATGGTCCTTCCCCCCCCTTGCCCCCCATCTCCCCCCTTCATTGCAGGAGGCAGAGCCCCCTCTCCCCCCGCCCCCCAATAAATAGAAACAGAATCACTGCTCGTTGGCCCCCTCTGGCCCACGGGGGGTCTGGGGGGGGCGCAGCTGAGCCCCACTGACAGAGGAATGGAGGGAGGAGGATGCAGCAGCGCTGACCCCACAGCTCCGCGTTGGCCCAAATCCCAGCACGACTTCATCCACTCTGCTTTGGGGGACACCTCCCCCCCCCCCCGACCCTCCTCCCACAGCACTGGCATCAATGGGGGGGGGATATGGGGGGGAGTTTGGGGCGCTGAGGGCGGGAGCCGCCTCGGACCCCGTTAAGGCAGTGGGTGAAAGGCAAAGAGGACTGGGGGGGCGATGGAGGAGCGGCCACGCTGCTTTGCACCCCCCTCCTCCCCAGAGCTGTGGTCCCAGAGGGGGCTGAGGGGGGCAGAGGGGCTCTCCGGGGTCCCGATTCGCTCTGCTGGAGCGGGGAGGGGGGCGGATGGAGGGGATGGGGACCCCTGGCACTGTGTGACCCCCCCCGGCCACGGGGAGAGGCGCTCAGTCGTTCTTGCGGTGGTTGTTGTTAAGGAGGGGGGGGTGGCCGTTGGACAGGGGGCCGTTCTTCATCACCTCCTCTTCCTCCTCAGAGTTGTCAGTCTCCTCCCGGTCGCTCCTCTCATCCTCCACCACCTGCGGGGGGGTGGGGGGGTGGGATTGGGGGCAGCAGTCACTCGGGTGCTGTTTTCTGCCAGGCTTCGGTTTCCCCCATCCCCAGCGCTGCCGTTTTCTTTCTGCCCCCCCCCCCCCCCCCCCCCCGGGGTCACTCCAGCACTCTGAGCTCCCACTGCAGCCCAGCACCCAATTCTGCAGCCCCCACCTCACCCCAGGGGGATCCTACACCCCCCCCCCCTCCTCCTCCCCCCTCAGAACCAGGACTGTGAACACCCCCAAGGTGGGGGCTGTGAGACCCCCAGAACCGGGGCTGCGCCCCCCCTTACCTTTCCAGTTATGAACTTGTGTGCCATGCGGATGATGAGGAAGGCCCAGAAGATGTGCAGCAGCTGCAGCACCCCCATCATGGCATTGAAGAAGTAGTAGCCAAAGAAGGCCGGGTAGAGCTCCAGGGGGTAAACCATGGTGCAGTGCATGATCCTGGGGGAGGGGAAGGGGCTCCGTTACAGACCCCCCCCACCGGGTGTCTCCCCCCCAAGGCTCAGCCCCCACGCTCACCAGAAGGGCAGGATGACCAAACGGGTGACGATGAAGACGGCAGCGAAGACGATGAAGATGTTGTTGCAGGTGTTCCTCCAGTTGGCGTAGTTGAACATCTTGGCTGACTGCGGGAGGGGGGTTGGGGGGGTGAGGGGGGAGGGCAAAGCCCCACGGGTGGGTGGGGGGCAGCGGGGGGGAGGGGGGTCGCACCTCCAGTAGGTAATCAGAGGAGTCGTGCAGGGCCATGATGAGCGTCCCAGCACGGACGTAGTTGGCAAACCAGGAGAAGCTGATGAGGATGATGGTGGCCACGTGGTGGATGATTTGCTCTTTGAAGTCCTGTGTGTGGCACAAGGGGGGAGTGGGGGGGTCACACCAGCCCCAAACCCCCCATTCCTGCTGCTCCCCTCATCCCAACCCCCCTCCCTCCCCCCCCCCCATCCCTCCGCTACCCCAAAAATGACCCGGAAACCCCCGGGGGGGGAGGGGGGCAGTCAGGGGGTCCCACCTTGCGCTTGACATCAGAAGCGATGCTGAAGAGCAGCGACCAATAGAAGGAGAGTTCGATCATGTAGTACCAATACTGGGAGGGCAGGATGCTCTGAAAGCCAAGGATGTGTTGGAGGGGGGGGGCTCAGGGATTCCATCATCCCCCCCCGCCCGCCACAGGCATCGACCAATCGCCCACCCTGGGGACGGAGGGACCCCCCCAGAAGCGTGGGGATCCAATGGGGGGCAGCCCCACAGGGGTGGGAAGGTGGGAATGGGGCAGGGGGGGCTCACCTGGATGGGGTACCCCTTCCACACCTCCCGGAGGTCATAGAACCACGGCTTCTGTGGGATGAGGGGAGAGAGACAGAGAGAGGCGTTAATGGGGGGCGGGGGGACACCAGGCACGGCGGTGGGGGGCACTACTCACATCCACTATGACAGCCATGCCAGCAATGAAAGCAAGAAGGTAAAACGTGAATCGCCAACTGGAAAAAGGAAGCAGACCGTGCTCAGGGGCGCAGCTGGGGGGGGAGGGACGAGGACGGACCCCCCCCACCTCCCAGATCACAGCCTCCCGCGGGGGGCTGCACCACCCAGGGCATCTCCACCTCCAAGTGCAGCCGGATGGGACCCCGGGCCGGGCTCACCTCGCCTCCCGGAACTTCTTGAGCAGGCTGGGTCGGTCCTGGTTGCGGCGGCGGCGGAACCAACGCTCCACCTGGCGCACGGAGCAGCCGCTCTTCCTCGACAGCATCTCCACATCAGCCTGGGGGGGATGGCGTGGACGTCAGCGCCATGTTGTCCCCTCTCCCCACCTCCCCCTCGGCCTCTCTGGGGTCCCCCCTCACCTGTTTGGGCTGCCTGGAGGTGGTGGCGTAGAACTTCTCCAGCACCGCATTTGGGGCGGCTCTCAGCCGGACGCGTTCCTTTACACCCAGCAGCCCGGCCAGTGGGGTGGCCACGTATCTACAGATGGACAGACGGACCCCCAGCCCTGTGACTGCGGGCTGATGCCCCCCCCAAAGCACTCCAGAATCCAGGGTGGGCGCTATGGGGCTGCCCCACACTGCCCCCCCCCCCCCCCGCCATGGCCCCAGGTTGGGTGTCAGCCCCGCGGCCCCGCATGGCGATGCAGAGCAGCTCCTTCTCCCCCATTCCCAACAAAGCCCGGTTTGTTCCCAACCCCAGGCTGTGCCCCATTGTTTGCCCAACAAACTGCAGCTCAGATGCGGGGGATGCACAAAGCCACAGCTGTGCGTTGGGGGGGGACACACACAGAATCCCCAGCGCTGCAGTGGGGGCTGTGGGCGGGCAGAGACCCCCAGGGCTGGGACCACCAATCCAAGCCCCCTCCGAGACACAGAGCTGAGCCTGAGGGGTGCGGAGCCACAGAACCAGGAGCTTGGAGAAGAACTCCGAGATGACACAGCCCAAATGCCCACCTATGGGCGACAGCTCCCAGAGTGGGGACAGGGCTGAGCCGAGGGTGTGAGGGGGGGAGGTTTGGGATGGGGGCGAGGGGAGGAGGTTTGGGAGGGGGGCGAGGGGAGGAGGTTTGGGATGGGGGCGAGGGGAGGAGGTTTGGGATGGGGGCGAGGGGAGGAGGTTTGGGATGGGGGCGAGGGGAGGAGGTTTGGGATGGGGGCGAGGGGAGGAGGTTTGGGATGGGGGCGGGGGGAGGAGGTTTGGGATGGGGGCGGGGGGAGGAGGCTTGGGATGGGGGCGAGGGGAGGAGGCTTGGGATGGGGGCGGGGGGAGGAGGTTTGGGATGGGGGCGGGGGGAGGAGGTTTGGGATGGGGGCGGGGGGAGGAGGCTTGGGATGGGGGGGGGGGAGGTCCCCCAGTGGTCACTCACGTCTCGAAGAGGTGCCGTACGATGAGGAAGAGGAAGGCCATGGGGATGGTGATGTAGAGGTCGGAGGCTTTGGCGTAAACGCGCCCATCGCGGTCCTCCAAATCGGCCCAGGTGAGGTTTGCAGGCAGCCAGAGCCGCTCCCACCAGAAGTAGCTGCACAGCGTCCGGAACATCCTGCAGGACGGGGGGATGAGCGGGGGGAAAAACCCCCCATGGGGCACAAAACCACGGAGCCAAAGAGCCCACGGGGCCACAAAGGAAAAGCGGCACCCAGAACGGGAGTGAGCCCCAGTGACCCCAAAGGGCCCCAATGGGCCTCAGCACCCCCAAAGCTCCCCAGTGACCCCAAAGTCCCCATAGGGCCCCAGTGACCCCAAAGGCCCAGAGGACCCCAATGCCCCAAAGGGCCTCAATGCCCCAAAGGGCCTCAATGCCTCCAAATGGCCCCAACGCCCCGAAGGGTCCCAGTGCCCCCAAACCCCCCACTCTGGGCTGACGGCGGATCCCCGCGGATCGCTCCGGCCCGGCCCGGACTTTGCCCGGCGCCGTGCGATCATTAACCCGCCCGTTCCGTTCCCGGATCCCCGCGGCCCATCGCGGCCTTTCCTTCGGGGCACAAAGCGCCGGGGTTCCCCGCAGGGCGCAGCGGGGCGGGCAGCGCTCACGGCCGCCCGCCGGGTTTCCTTTGGGGCACCGAACCGAGCCGCCCCCCCTCGGTTCCCGTTCGCCGTTGCGGCCCCAAAGCGCTCCCCGCTCCCCCCCCGCGCGGGGCCGCCCCGGTCCCACCCCGGGCCTACCGCGGCCTTCCGGAGCTCCGAGCCCGGGGCGGGGGGGGATGAAGGGGCTGCCAAAATGGCGGCCGGACCGCGAGACCGCGCCGCTCCCACCCCCCCCGCGCCGCCCCCCCGCCCCACTCACTCCGCCGCCCGCCGCCCTCAGCGCCGCCGCCGCCGCCGCCCCCCCGCGCCCCGCAGAGGGCGGCAGTGACGTCACCGCCAACGCCGCCGCCGGGCGGACCCGGGGCGGGGGGCGGGGCTTGCTGGGAGGTGGGCGTGGCCTGGCGCGTGCCGGCATTTCCCGGGGAGTGGGCGTGGTTTGGGGCGTGGTTTGGGCGTGGCCGCAGGCGCGCGAGAGATTCGTAGCCGCGGGCGATGCCGGGAGGGGGCGGAGCTTAACGGGAGGGGGCGGGGCTTAAGGGCATGGGAGCGCGGGGGTCACGCGTGGCCCCGGGAGCGCACGCCCTATGGACGTCCTTAACGGGGGGGGGGGGTGGGATGGGGGCGCGGCCCCTGCCTTCCCCGCCACCACTCCCCGCACTGCCGCTATGGGCGCCCTGCCCACCCCACGCAGCCCCTCGGCCCCCCCGTGACCCCACGTCCCTACAGCCACCCACGTGCCCCCTCTCGCAGCCCCTATGGTCCCCAGGGCCCCCCCGCACTCCTTCTATACATCCCTGTAGACACCCCGCTCCTCCCCCCGCAGCTCTTTGGACACCTCTGCACCCCCCAACCCCCCCCCCTCCAAACAGCCCCTACAGCCACCCCTGCATCCCCCATGTCCCCCCCACCCCCTCCTCTGTCCGTACAGACAGCCCCAGGGCTCCTACCCCCCTTTAGCCACTCCTGTGCTCCCCCCACCGTCCCCCCGACCCCAACACAGCCCTCACCAACCCCATCCCTCCCTCCAGCCCCTATAGCTGACCCCACACCCCACACCACCCCTCCATCCCCAACAGCACCGACTGCAATGGGCAAAGTCCTTTATTGGCTAAGGCAACGCTGTGGGAGGGGGCACACATCTCCACCTCACGCGGCCCCCCCACTCCTGAGGGTCCATAGCAGGGGGGTTGGGGGGGAACCCTGCTCCCACGGGTTCCTCACCCCCATGTTAAGGCCACTGGAAAAACGGGGACGGGTCCCAGCAGTGTGCAAGGAGGGCCCCCCCACCTCCACATCTCGCACCACGTCGTCCCCAGGATCTGCAGAGGGTCCCTGCAGGATGGGGGGGGCCCGGGGGGGTCGGCTACAGGAGGGTGCAGTCCGAATTCTGTTTGTGCCGCTGTCTCCGCTCCGGCGTCGGGCGGCCGCCCTGCTGTGCTCGGCCCTACAGACAGACAGCAGGGATGGGGACGGGGGGAGGACGGAGCAGAGGAGCACAAAGAGGGGACCCTGATACCTGCGGGGGGACCGGGGGGGGCCGCTGCTGCTGCTGCTGCTGGTACTCCTCCTGCTGCAGCTGCCGTGCCAGCTCCAGGTCGCTGAGCACCGAGGGGTCCTGGCCCTGCTGCTGCTGCAGGGATAGGGCCATCATGTAGTCCTGGGCACGGAGGGAAGGACAGAGAGGGGTGGGCACAGTGCTGGGGGCACCCATCCCGCTGGGGGGCTCCCACCCCCTTGTGACCCCTCACCTGGTCCAGCTGGCTCTGCTCTGGTGCGGCTGCCTCTTTGCCCAGGGCATGGCTGAGGTGGAACTGCGTGTCACAGAAGCAGCTGTCACCATCCACGTTGTGAAGGCTCTCCCACACCACGCGCTCCTCCTGCAGGAAGCCCTGGTCCGTCACCAGCAAGTACAGGTGGCCCTGGGGACAGGGGAGGGGGACAGAGAGACTCAGAACCGTGGGGGGGACTCACAGCCCCCTCCCTTTCTGCATGCTGGCTGCCCCCCAGCAACTCGGGCTGTGCTGCCCCATCCATGGGGGCACCCACGCAGTCCCCACGAGCGAGGAATTCCCTCCAACCACCTTCCCAACCTCTCCTCTTTCAGCTTAAACCCCCATCCTTGGTCCCATCCCCATTTAAAGTCACCCTCCACCTGTGTTCAGCTCTGGAGGGCTGCGCCCAGGCTGTGCTGCCCAGGGACTCCCCTGCAGGGCAGCAGGGCAGGGATCAGCAGTGGCTCACACCACACCTTGTGCTTTATCATAGTGCTGAAGTGGTTGTTGCGGAAGAAGACGCTCAGCTCCTCCTCCTTCACGGCGGCCGTCAGCTCGCACAGCCCGTGGTACGTGAGCTGGGAGGCCGTGGACTCCAGGAACTGCTCAGCAATCAGCCCTGGGGGTGGGGGGGACGTGAGAGCGGGGCCAGGGCGGCGCTGAGCCCCCCAGCACGGCTCCCACCTTCAGTCACCAGGTTGGGGTCGCCGGAGTGTTTGCAGGTGATGATCTTCTCCACCAGCTGGTTGTAGCTCAGTTTGCCCACGGCTCGCACCACCTCGGGGCTCTGAAACGGGAGGGACGTGTAGGAAATGGTGAGGATGGGAGAAATCACAGCGAGGGGGGGCGGCTGCCACGTCCTGCCCCAACCCAGGGAGCTCAGCCCCACGTTGGAATCCCTCCCCTGCCTGTTCCTCCTCTCCCCAACCAACCCCCCCAAAAGAAGGGGAGCTCAGCCCCACTGCGGCGTCCCTCGGGGCCAGCAGTGCCCCCAGAGAGACCCCAGCCCCGGCACCCACCTGCGGGTCCACCAGCCAGCCGTGGTACAGCGGGACGTTGAGGAGGTCGAAGACGATGCACTCCGGGGTGTACTCGAAGTCGGAGACGCCCGTGAAGCGAACGTTCACATCCAGACCCGTGGAGAGCTTGGGCAGCACCATCATGGTGTCATTGACGTTCTGGGGGGTGAGCAGCACCAGGTCCCGTTCAGGAGGAGCCCACCGCCCAGCGCTGTGCAATGGCTGTGCTCAGGGCTGGGAGATGTGAGGCACCCTGCTGTCCTCACGCCGTGCATAGAAGTGAAATGGGTGGGCGGCTCCCGTCCCACCTCACTGCCCACCTGCTGGAAGTTCAGCTGCAGCCCCTCCGACTTTTCCTGGGGTTTGATGGACAGGATGCAGTCCCCTTGGATGCGGTGCAGAACGGTCACTCCGGGGCTCCCAGTGGCGCACGGAGCCCAGCGCAGCTCAGCCCCACGTTGGGAATCCCTCCCCTGTCTGTTCCTCCTCTCCCCAACCAACCCCCCCAAAAGAAAGGGTCTGGGCCCCACGTCCCCCTCCTCCTCTGCGCCCAGAGGGAATATCGGGAACATCCCTCGGAAGCTGTGCACAGGGAGGTGGCGGGAGGACAGACCCCATGGGCAGCACTGCAATGGGCCAATGGGGGGCAGATGGGAACCACAGCCTCACACCCAGCCCAGGAACCCACAGTGACAGCACTGCTCCCCCCACTCCCACTCACCCAGATGTGCCATCAGCTCATCCGATGTCACCACCTCCTTCTGCGGGGGCAGCTTCACCTGGAAGCACATTGGATTGAGGGGGGGGACGGTCAGAAGAGCCCCCCAATGCCGTAAGCCCCCCAGCTCGGCAGCACAGACCAAGCTGGACGAGGCAGCAGGCTGAGATGCCTTCGCTCTCCTTTTCCTTCTCACCGTGTTACCTCGCAGCCCCCAGCTGCCCCCCCCAAGATGTCCCTACTGGGGTTCTGTGGAGCGAATGTGACCGACCTCATGGCCCCCCCCGCTGCTCACCTTCCACTGCAAGAAGAGGATGTTCATGATGGCCAGCAGCGGGCAGGGCCCGTTCTCACTCTGGGTGATGATGGGCGTCCGTTCTCCCTTCCACGTGATCCACTTCACACAGTAGAAGTCAGGCTCAGGCTCACGGCTGGGGGAGCGGGCGCTGGGGGGCTCAGCTGCTGCCTGGGGGGATGCATCGCCCTCCCTGGGGGTGGGCAGCTCCTCCTGGGCACCTCGGCTTCTGCTCTCCTGGTGCTCAGCGGGATCCTCGGTGGTGCTGGGATGGGGCACCTCCTCCTGCAGTGCCGGGCTGGCAGATGGAACATCCCCCCCTTCTTCAGACCCCCCCGTGTCCTGCGGCAGCTGGCAGGGCTCAGGGCTGCTCTCTGGGCACTGGGCATCGTCCCCCGGAGTGCTGAGCATCGCCCCCAGCTCAGACTGCAGCTCCATCCCGGCACCTCAGAGCATCCGACAGCAGTGCTGTGTGGTCCTGGGGATCCTCTGATGGGATGGATGCTCCCCAACAGAGCACTCAGTTCTGCCCTGCTGCAATCCCAACCTCCACTTCCTTAGGATGCAAAGTCCGGATACTCCACAAAAAAACACATGTAGGAGCCCAACTCCCTCACCAGGCACTGCCTGTCGCTTCAAAGTAACGGAAACAATCCGAAGGAGCGCCGATCTGAGACACCAAACTGCACAGCAGATCTAAAAGGCCCCTCCAGGGGATGCTCGGCCCGCAGGCGCTGCTGGAGGGCAGTGCTGGGCACTGGGATGTCCTCAAAGCCTCCTCCTGCTCCGCTCAGCTGCTCACTGTGGGTGACAGGCAGTGCTCTCCCAGCTCTGCCTCTGCGTGTGCATCCACATTCCAGCTGCTGGCAGCTCCAAGAAAGCCAGCACAGCAGGCTGTGCTCTCCGTGCCCCCCAGCAGCAAGGAGCGAGGGCTGCCAGAGCTGCCAGAGCCGAGCTGAGGGCTGAAGCGTTCCACCCACACCCTTGTTCTGCTGTCAGCCCGGCCCAGAGCCACGGAACAGCGGACAAAGGTGTCCTTGAAGGCGTTTATCCGCCGCCGTCCCCGTCGGATGATCACCACAGCCGAAGCCTGGAGTCACACAAACAGAACAGGGCTGCTCCGTCGCGGCGCTGGCGCAGTTCGGATCTCTCCACCTGCAGCTCTGCCCATGCTGCTGTTCCTCCCACAGCCTCTCCTGCACAGAGACCAAAAAGGAAACAAGTTGGATGAAGCAGCGTCACCAACGGCGCAGCTCTGCTGCGTCCCTGAGCCCCGCGGTGCAGCGTTACCCAGACCCACAGCCCCGAGCTGCGCTGGGTCTCAGCTCCGGCCGCCCCCACCCCCATCCATCCCCATTTTCCCCCCATCCATCCCCATTTTCCCCCCATCCGTCCCCATTTTCCCCGCTGTTGCCTCTCCCCACGGGGCCGACGGCTCTGCTGAGGCTCACACCTGGGCTGAGTCACCAGCAGATCCCATTACGCCTTAATCCTTCTCCTTCCCCCTCCCCTGCCCAGCGCTGAGTTGGGCGCCTTGGCAGCGCTGTTGTTTCCAACCTGGAGGGGCTGCAGGGAGGGCTGCAGTGGATACATGCAGAGCAAACAGGCGTTGCCTGCTGTGGAGAAACTACGAGCTGTTGGCGCATAAGGGAATGTGGGCCCGATGATGAGGGGCCTATTGTGGCTGCATCTGCACAACCCCTGTGCTTAGTCACACTCTTGTGCAACACGGAAGGGACGCGGGGACCGACGGGGGGTAACCAGATCATATATGGTGACTTCTATTAAACCAATCAGTGCGTAACTCATTGCACTTAGGACCAATCATTGCACCACACACGCGAGAAGGGAACACAAAGCAAGTGATCCGCGCAATAAACCGAGCGCCGGCAGCATCACGACGGTGTGCGTCTCCCGCTTCACCCTACGAGGGCTGTGCCATCCAGGTGTGGTGCCTCGACGTGACTCGGAGACGTGCGGCAGGCAGGTAAGCCTGGCACGGCAGTGGTGGACAAGTTTTGCATGCAGTGACTCTCGGGCAGCGTGGGTTAAACGGCAGCCGCTCCGCAGAGGGCAGCTGTACGACGTTTGCTCTCCTTCCACACAAATCGGGCATCCTGTCCGGCAGCTGGAGCTGGTCTTGCTGCTTCGTTTTGCCCAGCACAAGGGTGGCCTTTGGGAGCCTGGTGACCTGTTTGATGTGAGACAGTGGACGAATATCAGACGCGAGCTTTTGGAGTCCGCTGACAATAAGGAGGCGCGGTCATTGGCACCCAGAGTTGATGATGTTAAGGGTGACGCTGCTATCAAAGAGGCATTGCACGGAGCTCTGACGTCAGCGAAGCCCTGCTGGCCTGCCTTGCTGGTTCTATGGGTCACAGGAGTCTCTTGTCCCCTCCTAGTGCTCCCTGAGCCTCCAGATGCAGCGGCCGTGCATCCAGCAGAGGATAGGATGGATGTCGATTTGTCCTCCTCCCACATCCTTCCTCCGTTGCCTCCGTCTCCCACCTGTTTGTTGGATGAGGAATCAGCTACGTTTCGTGAACTGCGCGCCTTGCTGCGGGAACAAAAGGACTTGTTGTCGAAGATGCAGGGTCTCGATCCTAAAAAGGACTCCAAGACCATTCAGCAGCAATATGGAGCCGCGTGCGAAGCCGCGCTGCCTGGGTTGAGCAGTTTGGAAGAGCAGCTTATCGGTGTTGGGTGTTGTGGTGCGGGGGAAGAGCGGCAAAGGGAGGGTGGTGTGTCTGCAGAGCAAGGAGGGTCAGCTGAAGGAAAGATGGGCCTTCGAGAGACTGCAGCTTCGGCGGGCGGTGCAATGTGCGAGGGGTGGTGGGATGTCGGAAGTGGCTGCGCGACATTGGACAAAGAATTGGAGGGGGAGGAAGCTGAACGCTTGCTAATACATTTTTTGGAAGCAGAAAAGAAGGAAGGAAAAGGTGAAGGGCTTCAGAAAGGAAAGGGTGCAATAGGGGAGAATTTGAAGGCTGAGGGAAAGGATTTAGGAAAGTTTACCAGGTCAGCCATTGGTGGTTGAGGAGGGAAAACAAGAGTCCTTTGATCCGGAGCAGGAGCCGGATTTATTTCCACCTGACCTGGATGGCTTTGATCCGGGACAGAGATGGAAAGGGGTAATCAAGGATGCTCTTATAGAAGGAGTGATGTTGCCAAAGTCTTTTACTGCCCTACCAGTAACGGTGAAGCCACAGAGTCAGGTACAGTGGACTCCTTTTGATTGGAAAACTCTCAGTGGGCTGCAAAGAGCGGTACTGCAATATGGAATGGACAGTAAGCTGGTAATACAGATGGCTGCAGCTTTTTTTAAAGGTCAGGTTTTGGTACCGCGGGGTATTTGTCAGGTAATGGAGCTGCTATTGCCACCTACTGCCTGTTCACTTAGGACCGCGGGCCGAAAAGGCAGACGCAGCTCTATTACAGGATCTGAGTTACGGGATGGGAGCCCCGTAGTGGCTGATAGGGATATGCTGGTAGGTCGGGGTCTGGCTCCAGCTTTGATGCCACCAGCAGTGATTCAGCAGGCACAGGATTTGGCACTAGCAGCCTTCAGGGGCCCCGCGGCCGCTGTGCGTCGACATCAGGCAAAAGATGGAGAATCCTTTATGCAATTCGTTGATCGCCTGAAGGAAGCGATTGATGCATCGCGAAATTTGACAGCCGAAGCCAAAGGTGCAGTTCTAAAGGATTTAGTGGTGACTGATGCAAATTCCCAGCGTCAGCAGATTATAGCTTCTTTGGGTCGAGATGCTTCCCTTACTGCCATTATTGAGGCTTGTCTGAGAATTCTGGTGCTGACCACGGAGGAAGTTAAAGCTAGAGCACAAGCTGCTGCGTTCGCCATGTTTTAAAAGCTATGATGTGGTGCCCTCGTGTTGAACTGCCTTCTGTACTTGTGGACAGCCTGGGCATTTTAAAAAGCCATGTCCCCACAATCCAGCAGACCGGCACCTGGCCCATGCTTCCAATCATGATTGCATCAGAACAGATAATTGAGGAGGGAACGGCAGAAGAGTTACAACCCTTTTTGCGCCCAGGGGTTTAATAACAGCTCCAGAAAAGGCACGGTGGAGGGAAGCTTTCTTGTACCTGGGCTATAAAGCAAATGGGGAGATGGTTCAACCACAAAAGGTGCAGGGCTAAAACAGTACAGCATGTCTTGAAATTGGAAGGGGATCTGCAGAGGATTCAGAATAGCATTGGCATTAATAATGTTAGAACCATTCTTACTTTATTGAGGGATGCTAAAACAATAAGCGAGCCTTGCGCACCACCAGAAGAAGCACAAGAAGCCATCAAGCTGCTAGTGGCAAGCTAGAAAATAATACACATCAGCTTGAACTGTCCCTTCCAGTGAATTGTTATATTATGGGGAAAGGCATGGAATGACATGGGCCAACATCTCAAGTGCCAAAGTGGAGCTAGGGAGATTAAAGTATTTGGCTGACATTATGATTTTGTTTTTTTTGGTCCAACAGCCCAGGATGGCACTGGACGCAGTATCCTGCCATGTCGATCCACACCAACAGGCACAGAGTATCACGGGGGACACGCGTTACCCCCTTTTGATCTACTTTTTGATCTGTGGCATGGCATGGAATTCCCTGGAAGCTTGGGTGTGGATGGATGGCTGCAGGACCTGGTTAAATACGGTACTGTGCTGTTAATTGTGTTTTTGTCTTCTCATTTGGATTCCTTGTTGCTCACAGTGCGTACGAGGCATGATTACGTGCAGTACTTCTGTGCTCTTCATGGAAAAAGGAATCCCACTGTTTGGGACCCCAGATTCCTATGGCCCATTTAAATAATAACAAAAAGGGGGAGATGTGGAGAAACTACGAGGTGTTGGCGCATAAGGGAATGTTGGCCCGATGATGAGGGGCCTATTGTGGCTGCATCTGCACAACCCCTGTGCTTAGTCACACTCTTGTGCAACACGGAAGGGACGTGGGGACTGACGGGGGGTAACCAGATCATATATGGTGACTTCTATTAAACAAATAAACTGAGCACTGGCAGCATCACGTCGGTGTGCGTCTCCTGCTTCACCCTATGAGGGTTGTGCCATCCAGGTGTGCAGTCTGCCCCACGCGGGGATGGTGCAGGCCGTGCTGCTGGAGCACAGAGAAAGTGAATGAATGGTGAAGAGGGAAGGCTGAGCGTCCTTGCAGTGAGCTCCGTGGGGATGCAGCGCGCAGCGGAAGCGCTCAGGGCTTCCTCATGGCCCTGCTGCCCCCCACAGCAGCAGTGGGGACCCCCACATTGCACCACCTGTGCACGTCTGCTCCCACTCCAGGTGGGGCTGAATGGGAAACTTCCAAGGAAAGAAGGCTTTGGAGAGCGCTGCACCGCTTCGGCGCTGGCTCCGTGCCTCCCCCGCCCACCAGGGATCCCGAAATCAAAACGCATCCAAAGATGAGGCAAAATCCTCCAAAACACACGGAAACCCAAACGCTCGGGTGTGAGCTCTGACAAGCAGGAGCTCCGCTGCCAGAAGGGGTTCCTTTCCGAGATGATGGCGAGCAGCTGCTCCCCGCCACATCCCTGCGCTGTCACAGCTCAGCCCAGTTCACTTCCAAAATGGGGTGAGCAGACAGCAGGACGCTGCAGCCCACAGCCCTTCCCTCAGCGTGGCTCTGAGTCATCCTCCCACGTCAGCCTGTCCCCGGCTCACCCTCCTGGCACCGCTCAGCTCTGACAGCAGCCCTTCCCCCCCCAGCAGTGGCCACAAAGGTGCCGACCCCGCAAACCCATCCTTGGGCTGAAGGGCTCTACAGGTTCAGAGGGTCCTGGCAGCTTTAAATCAAACCAGCTGCAGCACTGGAAACAGCTCTGCGGGGAGAGGGCGGCTTCGCCGGGTTTGGACCGAGGCAGTGCAGTCAGATCCTGCCTTCCATGGGTGTTATGGCAATAAACACGCCAGGACCTGGCAGCTTGATAATGAGATCGTCCTCTTTGCTCCCCCAGGAGCCCAAGGAGTGCAGCGCTCTTGGAAAGGAAGACCCACAAGGGAAGCAAATGGGTTCGCAGTGCCCAAAAGCAAGCTGAAAGCTCAGAGCTGCAAAGGTAAAGCTCAGTATTCCTCACTGCTGGGATGGGAACTGCAGCCCAGCGTTACACTGCTGCGCTTCAGAGGTAGGAAGCAGAAAAACAACCCTGTGAATGTGCTCATCCCACAGCACGAAAACAAAGAGGAATTCGGGCCTGGAGCCAGGGAAGCACTTAAACACACCCCAAACAGCAGCAGAGTGGTCTCAAAGGAGTGTGGTGCCCAAAGCGAAGCATGTGTTGAAGTGCTCTGCTGGGTGGAGGCCATGAAGTCGTCCTGTGCTGCCGCCCCGCTCCTTTCTGCACACAAACACCACCACAGCATCCTGCAGTCACGGTGGGGAGGTGACGAAAGAATAAACGTGCGCTGCTGGTGCTGCAGAGGAACAAATCTCCCTGCTGGGAAATGCAATGCCTGGACTCCCCATTGACCTCACAGTGCAGCCCCAGCTGGGACGGCCCTGCAGGAAGCTCAGGGCAGCAGCAGGACAAACAGGTCTGAAAGCCTGCAGCGCTGCCTCACCTGGTTGTGGGCTCTACAGCTCGAGTTCCTCTCATGGGTACTTTTCCAAAGCTGCTCTGTAGGGGGAAGGCCGCTGCAAACAGGCGCCAGCAGGAAGCCCCAGACCGGACCCGCTGGTTAGGCCGGCTTTCAAACAGGAAATCCTTCAGGATTTCTAAATCTTTTAGGATTTCCTGCACAGAGCAGCGCCCAAGATTTGCCGGCTGCTCCCCCAGAGTGGGGAAGGGGCGCAGCCAGCAGCCACGCAAGGATCTCCCCCGGCCCACCGCGGGCACAGCTTGGGGGGCGGAAGGGTTCTCCAAGCGTGGATAAAAGAAGCCGAGGAGCCTCCCGGCTTCACAACGCCTCCAGAGGAGCTGGACGTGGGTTGGGAGCGCAGCGCCCACTTTTCCCCCAAAATCCAGCAGTGCCGCACGGGAGCGGCCCGCAGCAGGCAGGGATGTTCAGAAATGCAGACGCATCTTTAGCAGCGGGCCCCGAACGGCAGACGGTTCCGTGTGGGGAGGAGCGCGGATGGAACCTCCACGTTCCATGAGTTTGGATCCAGACCCCCGCAACGCCCTGCGGTTTGGAGCTCAATGCTGAAGGGCGGAGCGATGCCCGCAGCTCCCCCCAACGCGAACCATTCCATCAGCTCTAATTACTCTGCTGTCATTAATTGAATCCGCCGATATTTCACATCACCGTTTGAACCCCCGGCACCTGCCGGGATCCCTCCCAGCACACAGAACCGCCCACTTTGCCATCCGCGGCCCCCGGTCCTCCCCGCCCCTCACCTCACTGTCCCTGCCGCCGCCGCCGCCGTTTTTCCTCTTTTTTCCCCCTTTTTCCTCCTCCTTCCCTTCAGCGCAGAGGCGCGGCCCGCACGCCGCCAGGCCTGCGCCGGGAGGGCGGACTTAGGGCGGAGGAGGAAGGGCAGGGGGAGGAGAAAGTGGCAAATAAACAACCATACGGCGGGGCCGGGCCCCGAGCCGCCCTCCCCCGGCCGCCGGTTCGCCTTAAGGCGGGGGAAGGCCGGCAGAGAGCGGCCTACGGGCCGGGCCTATACCTGCGGCCTACGGGTAGCGCCTGCGGCCTATACCTGCGGCCTACGGGCAGCGCCTGAGGCCTACACCTGAGGCCTATGGGCCGGGCCTGCGGCCTGGGCCTGCGGCCTACACCTGAGGCCTATGGGCCGGGCCTGCGGCCTACACCTGAGGCCTATGGGCCGGGCCTACGCCTGCGGCCTACACCTCGGGCCTTGGCCCAACCCTCCAAGGAGCAGGCCTGAGGAGCTCCGGGTGTTCCCCCTCCCCGGGGCCGCTCCGCCTCTCCCGGCAGCCCGCGCGGTGCCGACGCCCCGCCCTCAGGGCCGTGCCGGGCCGTGCCGGGCCGTACCGGGCCGTGGCGCGGGTTGGGGGTCTGGGCCGGGCGGTGGTCGCCGCCGTCATGGAGCGGTTCTTGGAGGGGCGGCGGGCGGCCCTGCAGGTATGGCCGGGAGGGGGGCTGCGGGGCTGGGAGACGCGGGGGGCGGGGGGATGCGGGACAGCGGGTAGAAGGGGATACGTGGGGGTGGGCGTAGAATGGGTGTGGGGTTGGGGACACGGGAACACCGCAGGGATGCGGAGGGTGTGGAAAGAGGGACTCGTGGGGACGAGGGTGGGCAAATCCCACAGACTGCACTGTGTGGGGTGCAGGGAGAAGAGCAGCATGCAGACGGGGAGGCGTGGGGGGTGAGAGCCCCCATTATCTCTGCAGGTGAGCCCATATTCCCTCCCACCCCAGCCCGGGGGCTGGAGGTGACAGTGCTGTGCCCTGCACACCTGCACCCCTGCGTGAAGTTCCCCCATCTCGGCACTGGAGCCACAGCGCACGGGTGGCTGGGGGGACCCCTGCCCCACGTCCTCCCCTTCTTTGGGGCTTTTGGCAGGAGGTGGGGGAACCTACAGTGAATGGCACGGGCACCGGGCTCAGCCCATGGCTGTTTACTTCTTCGGTGGAATAAATAAGGGAATCTGGGTTATGCTGTGAAATATTTGTCACTGGGGAAAAGTCTGCAGGCAGGGCGTCTCCCTGGAGAGTTGTGTGCCCTGCTGAGGGGAGGCATTTGGGACAGAGGATCTGTGGGGTGACAGTGGGGTCCCTGCTGCTGCCTGGGCTGAAAGGGGTATTTTGGGGGTCAGAGCCCCACACTGACAGTGTCTGCCTGCTGGGTGAATGGAGGCAGCAGCCGGGGCTGAAAGTTCTGTCTGCTTTTCACCACATCCAGAAAACTCGCTTTGGTCTGAGGTTAAACTAATGAGTCCACAGTGGGTCCTCCATCTCCCATGGGTGCTGCATCCCTGGGTGGGGGAGGATCTCAATTCCCACTGCTGCAGTGCTGTGTGACCTGCTTGGGTTTTTCCTCTCCCAGTTTCTCACACGTGTGCTGTTAACGTGAGGCTTTCAAGCCGCAGAGCAGCCCTGTCTGGGTTTCTCACTTGGTTTGCCCATCCCTGGGAGCTGCTCCTGGGGGTGCTGCTGTGCAAGGCCACAAATGGCTCCGTGTGCACCCAGCTGTGTCCTTCGGGGGCTTTTGGGGGGCAGATGTGTCCCATCGGGGCTGACGTCTCACTCTTTGGCAGGAGCACATCCAGCGTCGCCAGGAGGTGCACGTGGTGATGGGCAATGAGGCCTGCGACCTGGACTCCACCGTGTCTGCCCTGGCCTTGGCCTATTTCCTGGCAAAGGTGAGGCTGCCTGCATGCTGCTGGGCAACTGGGGGGCTCAGAGGACGCCGTGCCGGGTGCTGACCCCCCCACGCAGACCTCTGTGCCGCCTAGAGCTGCCTTCATCCCAGTGCTGAACATCCCACGCGCCGACTTCGCCCTCCGCACAGAGACGACGTTCCTGCTGCGGGAGCACAGCATTCCGGACTCCTCGCTCATCTTCCGCGATGAGATCGACCTGGCTGGGCTGCACAGGGCCGGGCTGCTCTCACTGACGTTGGTGGATCACCACGTCCTGCCCAGGTGAGCACCGGGATGGGATGCAGCCGCGACACACGGCTTCCTTCTCCCCATTGAGAAGAGGTTGGATTTCAGCCCAGGGTGGGTAAAATCTTTGCCCTTCTGGGGTATTTTTAAGGCAGGAGGAGAGGAGCAGAGGGGTCTCTGCTGACAGTGGTGCATGGCAGGGGCATGCCGGGGCTGTGCCGGGGCTCTCACCGTCCCCATCTCACCCGCCAGCGCCGACGCAGCCCTGGAGGAGGCCGTGGTGGATGTGCTGGACCACCGGCCGCTGGAGCGGGAGTGGGCACCCAGCTGCCAGCTCACGGTGGAGCTGGTGGGCTCCTGTGCCACGCTGGTGACGGAACGGATCGCTCAGGGCCCCCCGGGTGTGCTGGACCGGACCACAGCTGCGCTGCTGCACGGTGAGGCTTCCGGTGTGGGGCTCTGCTCCGCCGGTGTGGGGCTCTGCTCCGCCGGTGTGGGGCTCTGCTCCGCCGGTGTGGGGCTCTGCTCCCGTGTGCCGACAGCCCCGGTCCCCGCAGGCACCATCCTGCTGGACAGCGTGAACCTGAGCCCCGCCGCTGGCAAAGTGACGCCCCGCGATGTGCTCTGCGTCTCCCTGCTCGAGTCGCGCTTCCCAGAGCTGCCGCCCCACGACAGCATCTACGGAGCACTGCAGGCAGCCAAGTTTGATGTCTCAGGTCTGGTGCTGGAGGCTCGGCGGTGCCGTGCCGGGCGCTGGGATGTGTTTGTGGTGCTCACGCTCAGCCCCTCTCCCTTCCCAGGGCTGACAACGGAGCAGATGCTGCGGAAGGACCTCAAAACCGTCTCCGGTGATGAACAAGTCCTCGCCACCAGCGGTATCTACATGGACATAGAGGTGAGGCTCAGCGAGGGAGCCTGAGGCCCGGCACGGTGTGATGTGTGACACCAACCTCTGTCCTCCTCCTCCAGCTCTTCCTGCGCCGCCCTGGTTTGCTGCAGGACCTGGAAACGTTCTGCCAGGCTCGTGGCTACTCCGTGCTGGTGGCCATGACCGTTTCCTTTAATGAGTGCTATGAGCCGAAACGGCAGCTGGCGGTGTACAGCCAGCACGAGGCCCTGCGGAGCACGGTGAGCCGACACGAGGCTGCTCAGAGCAGGGCGTTTTGTCCTTAGAACCCCCCCGTTCAGAGCTGGGAGTGTCAGACTGCACCAAAGAGGCCGCCTTCTTTCCCCTCCAGGTGTGCCGTGCGCTGGAGGAGGCCACAACCCCGGCGCTGCAGCTGCAGGCCCTGCCCAGCCCCTGGCCCTGCATCAGCGCCTACGCGCAGGGCAACACGTTGGCCTCCAGGAAGAAGGTGCTGCCCATCCTCCGGGCCGCTCTGGGGGGGACGCCGGGCACCGCGGCGGGGCTGGAGGAGGAGGTGGCACCTCCGCCCACCCCGATGAACAGCCTGGTGGAAGAGAGCCCGCTGGCACAGGCTGTGCCCCCCGTCTGCCCCCAGGCTGTGCTGGAGCGGGTCAGCCGCATGGCCGCCGAGGAGCCCCCTCCTGACTCTGACAAGTGAGGGGTCCCTGGTGGTGCTCGGGGTGCTGTGGGGGTCACGTCCCCAGCACGGAGCTGCCGCTTCCTCTGCCTGAGCCTGGCTGGCTGCCGCAGCCCCCTCCTCACTGCCGATGGCCCCCGGTGCCCCCCCTTCCCGCTGGGGTTGGTGCTGTGGGGCCTGCAAGGAGCGGGGCAGCACTCGGCTAATGAAGGCACTGAGGGGTATTAAGGAATTCTTCCCCTCCTGGCTGTTGGGGGGGCTGAAGTGCCGCATCTGGGCACGCAGCTGGCTGGAGACTGTTAGCCACCATTTCAGTACTAAATTTACCTCTTCCCCCCACTGCTGGCTGTCAGTTTTTCTTCATTAATCCTCAGTGCTGCCCCACGTCCAGCCCCACGAACGTCCCGCCTCCTGCGCTGGGGGGTGATGGAGCTGAACCCCCACATCCAGCCCCCCACATCCCCACGTCCCCCCAGCACTGAGCAGCCTGGGCAGCCCTCGGGCCCCATCTCTGCCTAGCACAAGATTTTATTTCAAAGGTGGGGTTTTGTCGGTTTGTTTTTCCAGTGGGTTTTCCAGGGGGATAAAAACTGACTCAAGCATCCGTGCTCACCGTGGGGCCGAGCAGCCCAGCAGCACTGGGAGCACAGGGGAGGGAAGGGAAGCTCGGCTGCCCGCGTGGCTCCGGCATCTGCTCGTTCCTGTTCAGCCCCAGCGCTATTTAAACTATGTACACGTGCGCCTGAATTGGGAACCTGAGAGTCCCTCCTTCCTGGGGGAGCAGCCGGTGCCGGTGAAAGCCTGGCGGTAACAGGAGAGGCCAAGTGGGGGTTTTTGAGCTTTAAAAAAAACCAAAAAATCTCCTACAAAAGAAGGAAGGCGGAGGTTTGCTGGCGGCGAGGCCGACTGAAGGCTGGAGGAAACGCAGGCTCGGTGGCGGCGCTGGAGCTGCGGGACGCCCGATGCTGGGGCTCCAAAGCTCCGTAACACCTCCCCGCTCAGCCCCTGCAGCACAACCCGCCCTGCTGCTGTCCGATGGGGAAACTGAGGCGTGGGGGGCAGCGCCGAGAGGGGCCCGTGGGAGACAGCAGTGCCAGCGGGGGTGTGGGGAAAGGGAGAAGGGGGAGGATTTGGCACATCGTGGCTGTGCACGGCGTCTCCCGGTGTGGGCTGGGCTGCTCTGCTGCCCCCCGCGTCGCCGCCCGGTGCCCCGGAAGGGGGATCTGTGGGGGGTGACCCGGAGCTGCTGGGATGGCCGTGAGGCTCCGCCTGCATAAGTTACCACGGGAATCAAGCGCTCGAGGCTGGCTTTTCCTCCGGTGTGGGGATCGGGCAGTTCAAGTTCGGGCTGAAAGAGCCAAGAATCTGCAAAGTTGGAGAGACGACAGGTTACAGAACTGCCGGAGCGGCGGCTCGTTAGATGCGTTAATTAGCAGCGTGCCTTCGATGGTGACAGCGGGCGCTCAGGGCCGCCCCGCTCCTGCAGTGGCTGCATACTCACAGTGCTACAACACACGGGAGCTGCTCCACTGCCGCTCCCGTCCGCCTTTGGACCTCATCTCCTGCACAGCACCCGTCTGCAGGGAGAGGAGAAACGTTTCACCACCACAGCGACTGGTCACCGACCCAGGGCAGCCCAGCACAGAGGAGAAAACCCCGTCACGCCACCCCGAGGGCTTCCAGCCCCCTAGAAAGGCAGCACCTGGGAAGGAGCTGCCGTGCAGGGTGAGATCGCGGCACCCTGAGCCCCCACCCCCCCCGGTCCCCCCAGGCCGTACCATGGGCAGCCCCTCGCCCGCAGCCATGTCTCCGGAGCCGATGTGCGTCAGGTGCACGAAGTTCATGGGCTCGCCGATCATGGAGCGGTCGATCCGTCTCCTCCTCTTCTTCTGTGTGGGGATGAAAGCCGTCAGCCCCCCCTGTGCCCAGGACCCCTCGATACCATCCCCCCCCCCGCCCACCCCAAAGCGCCGCAGCTACTCACAGGCTGTGGTTTCTCCACGACGCAGCAGCCCAGCTTGTGCCAGAAGTCGCTCATATTTGCGGTGCCTTCCAGCTTTCCTCCCGGAGGGGCGGGGGCTGCGCCGCTGCAGAGACCCCTGTGTGCTCTCACTCCATGGGGACGGGCGGGGGGAGGCACCTGGTGGGCGGGGAAGGCACCTGAGGGGGGGGACAGGGAGAAGGATTTGTCCCCGAGTGGCACCACAGCTCGATGGGGCGCAGTGGGGTTGGGCTGAGGGGTGTGGAGGCAGCCCTGCTCCCCAGAGAGGTGCTGCGGGGAAACTGAGGCACGGTGCTTGGGAAGGGGGGGGAGGGGGGCAGCTGCCATCCTGACAGCTCCAATCTGACCCTCAATGCACTGAGCACTGACCCACGGGAAGGTGGGGGTGACCAGGACCCCTCTGTCGCCGGTGCAGGACATGGGGAGGATGTTGCCATGGGATGGGGGGACACGGCAGTGAATTGCAGCCCCCCCCCAGCAAGAAGCTATAAATAATTTCCGAAAAGGGACCGGAGGTTGAGCTCTTCCGCTTCGGCTCAGAGAGCAAATGGGGCGGGGGAAGAAACAAACAGGAGTGCAACAAACAGCCCCGGAGCGGGGGGGGGACGGGGGGGTGAAATGGAGGGGCTCAGGGAGGGGGGGGAGCACAGCTCTGCTCTGCAGGACAGCCCAGCAGCAGTAAGGACTTGGTCCGAAGTCCAGCAGAGCACAACCACCATTTCTTCCCCTTGGGTGGTGGGAGCACCCGCCAGGAGCCCCTTCCCCAAACAAACAGCGGGACACCCGGACCCCAAAAGCGAAGTCTTCAGGTGTCCCCCCCGGTTCCCTGGTTGGTGGGGGGGGGGGGGAGCTCACGGGGAGCTCACAGAGCTCAAAGTCTCCTGGGCCCAACTGTGCAATGAGCTACGCCCGGCCTCAGCTTCCATGTGCAAAGCTTTGGGGTCTGTAAGGCAGGGGAAAAGTCGCCAATGTCACTGGGGGGGGGAGCACTGGGGGGGAGGGGGGGAAGGGGAAACGCCTTCGGGCAGACCCAGCCCGGCACTCACAAAATGACTTCCCGGTTGGGAAAGCACCGCTCGGCTGCTCTGCGTCACCGGCGGGGGGGGACAGAACGGGGCCCTCCCACGGGCTCCAGAACCCCCAGACCCCAATAAAGGCTCCGACCCCTCAACCTCCCCACGCTCAGAGAGGACGGGGGAGGTCTGATGGGGGGGGAGGGGGAGAGGAATGCCGGATCGGGGCCACAGGACCCCCAGGATGAAGGGGTGACACGGGGACCGCTTTGGGGTGTCCCCTCCCTACACTCAAACGAGGGGGTGCCCAGGGGGTCCCCCCAGCTCGGAGGGGTCGCGTTGGGGTCGGGGGGGGGGTGGGCCGGACCCCCGCCATGAGGCATAATGTGGGAGCACCGCCGACCCCCAGCGCCGAGGGATTCCCCCCCACCCCCCAAACTCCAACCGGGGTGGGACGAGGCGGTGCCCCCTCCCACCAGCGGAGGCGGGGGGCTGCGGGAAGGACCCCCGCGTTGAGGGATTTGATCGGGAGCGACCCTCCGCGCCCGGCCCAGCGCGGCCCTCTCGCCCACAGGGCCCCACTTACTATAAGGGGCGTCGTTACGGGGGGGGCGGTTCGTTCCCCCCCTTCCCCTGGGGGTCCCAGCGCACGACGCCCACCCGCACCGCTCTCGGGGGGAGGCGGGGGGCTTCGTTACGGGGTGTTTTTAAGGCCTTCTTCCGCCAGGCCTTCCCCTTCCCCGACGCCTTTCCCACCCCCCCCTCCGTCGGTTTCGGCCCCTCTCCCCCCTCCCGCTCCCTCCGCGGCGCCCCCCGCCCGCCGCCCCCCGCCCACCTGGCTGCGCTCCGCCGCGGCCCCGCAGCTCCGGGTCGCCCCGCACCCCCTCCGCCTCCTCCGCCTCCTCCCGGCCCGGAACGGCACAGAGCGGAACGCAGCTCCAACCCCGGACACAGCGAGCATTGCAGGCCGGGAGGGGGGGGGGGGGAAGGAGGGAGGAAGGGGGGGAACGCGGAGCGGGGGGGGGTTATGGGGTCGTGGGGGGAGGGATGGGGGATGGAGGGGGCTGGGGGTGAAGGGGGGCGGGGGGATTTGGGGGCTCGGCAGGGAAGGGCTGGGTGCGGGGGGGCTCCGTAAGGATTTGGGGGCACGGCAAAGCTGAGGGTCCCCGCGGTGGGGCTTCGCGGGGCCGGAGGGTGCCGATGGGGGAGGGGGGTTCTGGGGGGGGCTGCAGAGGGTCGGGGGATCCTGCAGGACAAAGCTGGGGGTCCTGGGGATCAGCGGGGGGGGGGGGGGTTGGGGGGGATGATGGGGTTGGAAAGATTCCTTCTGAGCTGGGGGGGCTCAGAGGGGAGATGGGGGTCTTGGGGGGCTGCTAAGGACTGGGGGGCACCCGGTGAGGCTGAGGGGGGTCTTAGGTTGTGGGGTCCCTGAGGGTGAGGGGTGGGGCTGCCGGGGGGGTTTGGGCTGCAGGGAGGGCTGAGGGATTCCGGGGGGGTTGAGAGGATTTGGGAGATCCAGCAAAAGCTGGGGGGGCTGAGCAGAGGCGGGCGGGGGGCCGGAAGGGGGGCTGTTAAGGATGCGAACCCCAGAGGGATTGGGGGGGGCTCAGCAAAGCTGGGGGTCACCCACCAGAGCTCCGCGGAGCCGGGTTTGGGCGGTGTTGCTAAGGAGTGGGGGGCTGTGCAGGACTTGGGGGGCCCAGCAGAGCTGGGGGTCTCATTGGGGCGGGGGGGTTTCGCTCAGGCTGGATGCAGCCCCCCGCCCCGCCGGGCCGCTCGCCTCCTGGCACCGCTTTCCATCTCAATGTCAATTTCTGGACCAAAAATAAAATAAAACAAAGCAGAAATGTGTCAGCTGCTCCACGACCAGAAGCGCTGCAAAGCCTTTTTGGGGACACCGGGAGCCCCGGCCCCCTCCCCACGCTCACCCACAGCAGCCTCGTCCGCAGGGAGAGCCGCTGCCTGGAGGCCGTGATTGGGGCGATGCCCCCCAGAAAGGCCGCCTCCATCCCTTCTGTCCGCCCCACGCGGGTGGGGGCTCTGCTGACTCATCTGCCCACGCCCCCCCTTCCATCCCCCCCCACGTCGGGCGCTGCGAGGGGCTGCATTGCAGACCCGGCTGCGCCAACAGACAAAAGCGACGCCGCAGCGCGGAGGCACAAAGAGGAGCAGCGACCCGCAGCCCCCGCAGGTACGGCCCTGACGGGTGGGGGTCCCGGGGGGGCGCAGGGTGCGGGTTTTTGGGGTGACGGCGGGTGCTGGTGCGACGCGCTGCTCTGCACATCGCTCACCTTTTCCCAATGATTTTCGTTACGGTTTGGGTCGGGGGGCACCTTGAGGGTTTTGCGGGGGGGGGGGTTCTCGCGTTTTGGTCCCGATTATTTTGAATCCCCTCTCCGCTCTGAGCTCAGCGCTGCCGGGCTGCGCCCCCCCTCTCCCCCCGGAGGCGGCTGTTCGAAGCGCTGCGCTCACACGGCAGCCTTTCATAGCCCTCCCCATCCACGGGGGAGCTCAAATTTAGCCGTCGGTTCCCCCCTCCCCGACCCCCTCCCCCCCCCAGGGCCGGGCTCAGAGGAGCACCTCGGTCATCTCTTTGGATTCAGGGCGTGAAATGGGGGCACGCAGGAGGAGCAGAACGCTGCGGGGGCTGTAACGCCTTTTGGGGGGGGAGCTCGGCGATGCACACGGAGGGAATCGGGGCAGAAATGGGGCGAGAGCCTTTTGTTGGGGAGGGGCTCAGCTGGGACCCGGCTCCTGTCCTTCCCCCCCCCCACGGATTCCCTTTATTCCTTCCCCCTCCATCGCTCCCCTATTTTCCTGCTCCCTTTCTCTCCTTCCCTCAATCCCCTTTCCCCACTCCCCAGCCATCGGGAAGCCCTGTGGGCAGGGGGTGCTGCCCCCTCCATCAGCTGCATTTCAGGCTGGGGTTCGCCCACTGAGAGCCCCGCTACCCCAGGTCACCCCTCCCCTCCCCTCCCCTGCAGCCCCACCATGCTGGACACCATCAGCAGTCAGTACGACTCCTTCATCTACTGGAGGATGCCCATCCCGCCGCTGGAGCTGGCAGAGCTGGAGGGGCTGGGCTTGGGGTCCCTCTATGCACCCCACAGCAAACTGCCCGAGGCAGCCCAGGAGCCCAGCTGTGCGGAGGAGGACAACCTGCTGCCCTTCAGCAGCTTCAACTTCTGGAGAGCACCCATCGCCAGCATCAGCTCCTTTGAGTTCGACCTCATCTGACGCCCTCCTCCCCCATCGCCAGGCGTGCCAGGGTTCGGTTTTGTTGGTTCTGTACGGTGTCAGGTGTTCGGTTTTGCTTTATTTTAAACCCCTGGGCACTGCTAAGGAAGCCTGTGCTCAGCCCAGCCCTGCGGCATCGCCTCACCTCCTCCATCCCTCCTGGGAACGCAGCGGGGTGAGCGGAGCCAGGCTGTCCTTGGGATGGAGCCCATCTGCTTCACTCCTCAGCGCCGTGCTGAAATCAGAAAAAGGAACCAAAGCTCCCATCGCTTTGAATTTTTATGTGCTTTGGTTGTGGTGTTTTATTTTTTTTCCCCCCCTAAGATTGTTTTCTGGGAGAGCAAACAGCAGCTCTGTTGTGGGTGTGTTTGGGGTTGGATGCAGTGCCATGGGAAGCCGTGGTAAAGCTGTGATGCAAAACATCCCGAAAGTGACCTGAAAAAAAGAGGGGCAGGCAGCTGGTGGCAGTCAGAGCGCTGGGGAGGCACCAAAGAGAGGCAGAGCTGGGCACAACGTGCACTCCCTAATGAGAACTGCACCTCCAACAACGACCCATTGCTGGCACAGGTGGAAGATTCCAACTCCAAACCACGGGCTGGAAAAGTGGGTGCCAATCTGAGCCTGTAACCCACACAGGGCCGGGGCTGCCCAGCCATATGCAAGGAGCATCACCTCTACTGCTGATAGCAGGCACAGCCCATCCATCCGCAGACAGCTCCCACTGGAGTACCAGCATCACATTGACACAGCTGTGTCTGATTCCTGCCTAAAAGAGAGAAAAATGGGTTCAAAGTAGAGCTGTCGCCCCATTTTCCTCCACAAACCGATGCCTTTTCCCCCCTACCCGCTGTATTCACCCACCACCTGCCCCCACAGAACTGTGTCAGGTTTCTCCTGGTTTCTGCCACAGCCCCAGACTGCACACAGCTGCTGTACCCGGCAGTCTGGCACTGCTGCTTTCCTGTGCTGCCTTTCGCAACCGTCAATAAAGGCTGAATGTCCTCCTCTGAGTGCTGCAGGTTCGGTCCTTTTCCATCCTCGGCGCTGGGACACGCAGGGCTGGGTGCTGGCACCGCTCAGCCTCCTGCAGCTCCACGTAACACCTTTCTTTAATGGGGAAGAAATAAAGCTGCCATCTCCTGCCTCACGCAGTTATCTGGGGGGTTTAGGATACAGTCTGTAACCCGGTGGGTTACCCCAGCTCCCACAGCCTTTGGACTCTGCTCTATGGGTTCGTTCCCATCAATGCATTCCACTCCATAACACCTTTCCCCCCTACCCAGATCACCTCCAGGATTCAGACACTGCACCCACTTCAATCGTAAATCATCACTTCGGGTTAAAAATAAACAAACAACGCCTCACTTTGCCTGGAGGCACAGAGAACTGACAGGAGAACAAAGCAGGGGAGGGAGGAATGGGAGCAGAGAACACAGGGCAGGGAGATCAGGAACACACAGAAGCATCATTACAGCCAGCAGTAAAACATACGAGCTTAAAAAAAAAATATATATATGTATATATATATATATATATATATATATAACAGACAAAAATTACACATTTCTGAACCCCGACTACCCCAAACAGACACAACTTGCGCCGAGGACAGCTCAGCTCTCACAGAACTGCCGCCGCCGCCCTTTTATAGTTGGCGCCAAACGCCTCCGCCGGAACTATGCGGACGCATCGCTCCCTCTGCGTGAGGTAGAATGAGATCCTTCCGCTCGAGAAAATAATCCCCGCTGGGCACCTCGGATTATCGCCACCTTTCTCCCGCCGTGTGGTCGGGAAGAAAGAGGAAAAAGAAGGAGGAGGAAGGAGGAGGAGGAACCCCTCAGACCACCTCGTGCCCGCTGCAGACCCCCTCTTCCTCCCTCCGCCCTCTGCGGACTCTTTGGTCGCTTCGCGCCGTATCCCTCCGCGGCGGCCATTTTGCGTGCGCGCGGCGGGAAGGGGCGGGAACCGCCGTGAGGGGGGAGGAAGGGGGGCGGGGACGGCTGAGAGCCGGGGGGGACGAGCGGAGCGTGAGTGGGGCTGGGGGAGCTGCGAGGGGACGGGGCGGCTTTAGGTGTGAGGGGACGCTGAGGGACGGGTGCTGGGAGGATAATGAGGTGTGGGTTGGCTTTAGGGATCTCTCATGGGGGTCCTCAGGGGTTTGGTTCAGCTCTCGGGGTGGGGGCAGTGAGGGCCCGTCCGCCCTGAGGAGTGATGGGGATCTCTACGGTTCGGTCCGGCCCCATAGGTGAGCGCTGAGGGAGGTGACTGTGTGACAAAGCGCCGTGGTTGGGGCTCTGCGGTGGTTCCTATGAGCTGCAGCGTTCAGAGGATCCCACAACTGCGGGGTTGGGACTCCTGGAGGTCCTCCGGTCCAAACCCCTCCCCAAAGCAGTTCCCTGCAGCAGGATTTGAGTCTAGGTGGGGTTGGATCTCTCCAAAGCTCTCTTCAATTCCTCTGTGCTCTGTGCCGTTCTCCTCCCAGCGCAGAAGTTTGTATGTTCAGACAGAATTCCCCGGGCTCCAGGCTGTGCCCACCGCCCCTTATCCTGGTGCTGAACAGAGCCCAGCACTCCTCCTGACCTCCGCCCTTCAGATCAGCACTGATCAGCCCCCTCTCAGCCAGCTCTTCTCCAGGTGAACAGTCCCAGGGCTCCCATGAGGAGGTGCTAAGGCCCCACCATCTCTGCAGGGCTCTCCCAGTACTTCCCAGTTTGCCCTGAACTGGGGAGCCCCGTGCCTGGCTCAGCGCTGCAGCCTTTCTCTCCCCGTGGCAGAGCAGAGAGGAGCAGCACCGCCCTGCCCTGCTGGCCCCATTCTGAGCACTGCAGCCCAGGGAACCATTATCTTTCTTGGCCAGCAGGGCACGCTGCTGGTTCGTGGTCAGCCTGCTGGCCACCAGCACCCACAGCTCCTCCACAGAGCTCCTTTCCAGCAGCTCAGCCCCCAGCCCACACTGATGCATTCATGATAGTGAGCCAAACCTCTCCTGGTTCCCAACCTCAAGCATTGTATGTTCCAGCTGAACACTTAAATTCACAGCTCTTCCCAAAGCAGACTTACAAAGCAAGATGTGATTTTAGAGCTGCCAAAGGCTACAGTGCCCAGTGAGAGGTGGGGGTGAGGTTTGTGCTTGGCTTTACTGCAGGGCCTCCTGGTGGCTCTGTGTGCAGTGCTGCAGTGCTTCACTTTTGAATTCTTCATTTAAAAGCAGGCCCTCTTAGAGCTTCCAGCAGTTTCATAGAGTTGCAGTTGAAGGAAATAAAAAGATGTTGCATTGTGGCCTCAATGCAGTTGGAATCGCTGTTGCCCTGCATGGCCCAGGACCTGCCTGCACGGCTGTGTGTTTGTAGACAATTAGAGTGTTGTCTGAGAGTGAATGGATGGGCTTTAAAGTTGGTCTTTCACAGAGTGGCATGCCAGTGTAACCCTGATGTGGGGGAAAATGCAGTGGTTCTCTGTGCTGCCATAATGGTTGGGTGCTGGCGTGGTTTGGGATCAATAGAGACGCCGTTGTCTGCTGGACTGACTGCAGGGCTGGTGGCATTTGGGTTCTGCTCCTTTTCTGACCTTGGCTGGAGTTTGGAGGTTTGCTTTCTCTCTATGAGGGATCAATGCAGGGCTGGGGTTGGGGGAGCCTCTCTGAGGTTAAATGCTGTTCTTACAGCGCTTTGAAAACCAAACTGATGTTGTGCAGTAAATGTGAGCAGCCTCACTTGCTTCCTTAGGTTCTGCTCTCGGACCTGGAGCCACATGGGCACGGCGCTGTGTCTGAACGAGGTGCTGCTGGGGTAAGTGGGGCTGTGCTGGGCTGAGCCCCGTTTTGCCTGCCCTGTGTTCCATGTGCAGAATTGATGCCTGATAGGCACCGAACCTCCCTGCCTGTTGGGCTGCTCTGTGCGTCCGCTCGTTGGACAAACAGACCTGAATTGTGCTTTTAAACGGCCTCTGCCTCGCTGCCTCTGCTGATTGCTTTGCGTTCCATTCCTCGCTGCCCCCTCTGGAAGCAGCTTGGGGCAGCTCCGTGCTCCCATGTATGAAGATGTCTCTGGTGGAGCTGGGGAAGCAGCTGCTGGAAGCGGCGCGCAAAGGCGAAGATGACGAAGTGCGGACGCTGATGGCCAGCGGCGCTCCCTTCACCACGGACTGGGTATGGCACGGAGGGACGGCAGAGCTCTCAGGTGTCCTCGGGAGCTCTGCGCTCAGTGGTGTGGCTTTCTCAGCCAGGGAGGTCACCTGGGGTGGGTGCCGTTTTCTTTAAAGAAAGAAAACCCAAAACTCCAAAATCAAACCAATCCTTCCGGTGTAAAAAGGGACTGCACGCTTTGGAGCTGAGCCAGAGCTGCGGGAAGGCGTCGGGCTGGAGGGGAGCAGTGTTTGGGCACGCAGCCCCTTACCGCTCGCTGTTCCAAACAAACGCAGCTCGGGACGTCCCCGCTCCACCTGGCGGCCCAGCACGGCCATTACTCCACGGCCGAGGTGCTGCTCCGCGCCGGCGTCAGCAGAGACGCGCGGACCAAAGTGGACCGGACCCCCCTGCACATGGCTGCGGCTGACGGACACGCCCACGTTGTAGACTTGTTAATTAGGGTGAGTATAGTGAATTAGGTGTGACTGAAGGCTGGTCTGCACGGGGCTCGGTGTCCCAGCGCGGGTGCTGCTTTTGGACAGCAAGAGAAGAGGAATCATCCTGTTGGACACGGGTCTTAATTATTTCCCTGACTCCTTGTATGCCGTTTATTCTCTGTGATGCTCAGCCTCTATCAGAGCTGCTCTTTCGGAGTGTTTTCTCCTTACTGACCGTGTCAGAGTTCTGTGTCTTTGGCAGAACACCCAGACAGGAATGGCTGAGGCTGAGAGCGTGGCTGAGCTCTGAGGGGTTTCTTGCTGCTCTCAGTGCTTTGTGCTGTGGAAGCACCCTGATGGGCCGCGTTCCTCTTTCAGAACGGGGCTGATGTGAATGCCAAGGACATGCTGAAAATGACTGCTTTACACTGGGCAGCAGAACACAACCACCGGGACGTGGTGGAGCTGCTCGTCAGATATGGAGCTGATGTCCACGCCTTCAGCAAGTTTGATAAATCACCCTTTGACATTGCTTTGGACAAGAACGATCCGGAGACCCTGGTGATCCTGCAGGTAGGTTGAGGGGGGAGGAACCTGCTGGTGATTGACACAAAGCTGCAGGGAGAACTGAGCAGATGTTCCTGAGGGAATCTTTCTCTGATGCTTGGATTGGAGCGCCGAGGCGGCTCCGAGCTCTCAGCGTGTCGGTGTGACACGGCAGATCTGCACACCTTCTGCATTGCTGTCACTGATGTGCTGCAGAGAGGAGATCATCCGCCCCTGGGCTGGGGTTGCAGGGTGCAGAGTCCTCCTGCTCAGCACAGGAAGGAATCGCACAGCTCCCATCTCCTCCCCAGGAAGCAATGCAGCAGCAGGTGGATGCACAACCAGGGAAAGCAGATCCCGTCAGCAGCGCCCTGAGCGTCAGCTCACCGTTTGTTCTTACAGCTGGGGATGTCCTCAGCCTCGCTGGTCTCATCTGTGCAGCAAACACCAAAGGTGAGATCTCACGTGGCTGTGTGGGAGCGTCCCTGTGTGGGTTGGTAGGGGTGCGGAGCGCTCACAGCAGAGGGCAGGTGGATGTTTGGTGCAGGAGGGGCAGCGAGCTGTCGCCACACACAGCAGGTGTTGGCTTCTGGCCACGGAGCATCTCCGTTTTCTCTCTTTTTGCTGGGTGATTCCCAGCCAGTGCAGGAGGGGTGGATCTGCCGTGTGTGCAGAGCTCTGCTGAGCTCAGCTGTGGGGCTGCTCCAGAGCCTGAGAAGATGGATTGGGATGATTGCAACAGAGGAATGGCGGCTGTTGCCTGTGCAAAACCCTCAGCACTGCAGCGCTGTTGGGGGTGTTTGCTTTGTTCTCTGTTGGTTGTGAAGGAGCTGGGCGCACGTTCTGTAAATGCTGAGGAAGGAGAAGAGGGAAAAGTCCTTGCAGAATAAGCAGCCCTATGGGATGTGCGTGTTACCCATTGCTCCTGTGTTAGATGGAAGTAATTCGGTTCCTCATTGCTTTGTAAGCCACGCTTTGGTGGGAAAGCACTCAGTTAAGGCTGAGCCCAAAGGGGGGCTTGGGGTAATTCCAGCGTTTGTCATTAATTATATTTGGGGAAATCCAAACCGCTGCTCCTTTCCCATCACACGGGACGGGCCGCTGAACGCCGGCCGCGTGGGGTCGCGTGGAGCCGCGTGGGGCCGCGCAGCCTCGTCCCGCGTGAGCCGGCCCGGGTTGTGGGGCCGCGCATCGCTCGTTGACGCCGCGCTCTTCAGATCCCGGCCGACCTTCGGTCCCCGCGGACCCAGCGGCGCTCCTCTCCGTGCTGCGCTCCTCGTTTCTCACCAGAGGGCATCAGCGGCTGCGCTGCCGGAATCACCGCCGGCGTCCCCTTTAACCCTTTTACAGCTAAGAATAGTCCCGCACTCCTGGAGGGGTTTTTACGGGGAAATAAGCGCTCAGCCGGTGGGAGGAATCCGATTGTGGGCTGCTGCAAGCTGTGTGTGCAGCCCACGGCCTTGGGAGCGTTCTTTGCGAATCAGTCCTTCCAAAACCTTCCTAAAATCGAGGGGCGAGGGCAGCAGATGGGCTGCAGGGAGGGAAGGGCTCCCCTGTGGTGCTGGGTGAGGTGCAGGATCTTTTTTAATGCTGATTTTCCACTTTGTGGGGTGGTTGTAGGTTGTGTGCGTGCCAATAAAGGACCATTTGCACCCTTTAACCTCAAATTTCCTGCTCCATTCTTACAAAGTCTGCCTTTGAATAGGAATCGCTGTGGTCAATTGGAGGAAGGAGCATTGTTTTGGGAACTGAGATGTGCTTATCGCATTCAGATCGCTGCAGCAGTAGCTGTACTTTCCCTCACTGAACCGAGGGGGCAGAAAGGGCCTTGTCTGACCTTTGAATCACTTCGCGTTTAGGAGTGTGGCAGTCAAAGTTCACATCACCCTTCCCCTTTGGAATTTCTTTCTTTCCCCACAGCTCAGTGCCTCAGAACCTGGAGGTAACCGCAGTTCTGTGAGTGCCACAGAGGTCCTCAGCCCTTGTGCTCAGATGTTTCCCCTCTGCTCCCAGCGCACAGCAGCACCCGCTGCCCCCATTCCCTGTGGCTGTGCAGCCTCGGGGCACAGGGGAGCTGCAGGCCGTGCCCATCACATCCTGCTGTCTGCTCACAGCCCCGTGCGAGCGTGGGGCAGCAGCTGCCATCATCACCCTTAGAGCTGGGGAAGGGTCATTAAGGAAGATCTGCTTACCAGCTGCTTCCAGCTGCAGTCCTCGTAATTAATTTGCTGGCATGCTAATGCTTTGATCTCGCTAATCTGCAGAGAAAGCTTTTTGCTCTGTGAAATGTTTTACGCGCACCCAGCACGCTGTGTTGTTTCCCCACTCTCACTAAGGCTTGCTGTATTTCCAGGTTGTACCCGAGCTCAGCCACCCGGCTTGGGTTTCAATTCAAGGAAGAGAGGCGGAAACGCTGACTTTTTTGTTCTGTTTTCCTTTTGGCACTGACCTCATTTCCCAAGGCGACGCAGAGGAGCTGCTGGCAGCTGATCCCATCCATGCCGCGGGCAGCAGAGGGCAGCGCGTCGTCACCGTCGTCACCAACAGCACCGCCCTGGGCAGCCTGCAGCCAGCCGGCCTCGGCCAGCCCTGCGTCATCAGCGTGCGGGATGGGCCGGCAGGTAGGAGCTGAGGGCCGGCAGCTGACCGCGAGCCGACGGTTCCCTGGGCTGCAGCGCCCGGAGAGCGGCCGGCAGGGCAGGGCGGTGCTGCTCCCTCCGCTCCGCCACGGGGAGGGCGCTGCTGGGCGCACTGGAGCTCCCCGGTTCCAGGGGGTCTGGGAGCTGCGTTGAGTTCCGTCTGAAGCCAGAGCTGGGCAGAATCGCGGAGCCGCGGCGGTCTCCTCAACCAGAGAGATCCGAGCCCCCCCCCCCCTTCAGTGTGCGGCTGCCGTGGGGGTTGGGCTGGGGGATGCAAGGTGTGAATGGCGGTGGGTGGAGCAGCGCTGAGCTCCGGAGCTGCTGCTGTGTGTTTGGATTTCCTCAGGGCGTGTCGCCCGCCGGCCTGCTCTCCTGAGATTCCTTCTGCGTGCCCCAGGGCGGCGTGCCGGTGTGGATTAATATCGGAGCAGGAAGAAGGATTAGGAAATGAGCTCTCCCCCAGTGTTAAGGGTTACGTCGCTGCTGGCTGCTTGCAGGCCTCAGGAATGGAAAGCAATCCTCTAAAGCTGTTAATTGCTCAGAATTGCTTGCCAAGTTACTACAAACAATCTCTGGTTGTAACCCGTTCTGTGTTGAGGGCAGACAAAGGGAGAGCTATGGGGCGTCGCTGCCCTCGGTGCCCACACCGTGTGTCTCTCCTGGGCTGGGTGGGTTCTTGCTGCTGGCCTGAAGACGGCCCGTGTTATCAGGTTTAAAACACACTTCTCAGAGGGTTTGTGGCTGTTGCACGTGCCCAGAGCTGGTCCTGGGGCTGCCTGCACAGGGAATGTTTGAGAACAGCTCCGTTCCTCTTCTGGAAGGCCCCAGCTGCTAATTGCATTACTGTCACCTCTTGGTTTCCCAGCTGTAGTTGTAGCTGCTGATCAGGCTGCAGAGGAGACAACAACTGGGGTCAGGGGCGATGCAGAAGGAGGAGAAAAGCCACCGGCCAAGAGGCTGAAAGCAGAACAAAATGGGAACGACGTGGAGGAAAGCGAGGTGAGCCTCAGGGCCGCGTGCTGCTGCCTGCCTGGCGCTGCTCCGCAGCTCTGGGGACGTGGGGCTCCCGGTGCCAAAGGCATCGTGGGGCAGAATGGGGGCATGGCTGCGGTGAGCCCTGCACAGCTCTTCTCTGCTCTTATCCCCATAATGGCCCCTGTGTGGCTGTTCTCTGTGCCGTAGCAGCTGGGTGCTGTTCAGACCGTAGCTGTGCTCTGTGGGCCTTCACGCACTGCTCCACTGCGTGGCTGTTCTGCAGGCTTTCCTGGCGTGGTGCAGCCTCTGCAGCTCTCAGCTCCGTCTTCCGTAGGGCAGCACCGAGGGGGAAGCGCCCCAGCAGCAGCCCAGCACAGCACAGGGGGAGCAGAACAGCATCAGCAAGGTGTGCACAGCTGTGTGAGCTCGGAGGACAGCGAGAGAACCACGTTGGGAACGGAGCAGGTGGCCGACAGCGCTGCGGGGTCTGTCAGCTCCTAATGCTGGGCTGAGGGAGCGGGGCTGGAGCAGAAACAGCACTGCTGGGGCAGCTGCAGCTGAGACAGCAAAGAGAGCTGGGGATGTGGGGGCTGGGCTGGACCCCCCCTGTGCCATGGACCCCCCCCCTGTGCCATGGACCCCCCCCCTGTGCCATGGACCCCCCCTGTGCCACAGCGTGCCTTGCACACACTGCAAGAGCCAGGCCAGCTCTGCAGACACGCCTGTCACTCTTTTACTGAGCAGTTCTTTTCTAAAAGTGCCCAAACCTTTTCTAACAACAGTTGTTTTCATTGCTGGAATGTTTGGTTGGTTTTTTTTTTCCTCTTTGCAGTCTGCGGGTTGGTTCTGTCCTTTGGTCCCAGTTCTGTGACTGTAGGTGGTGGCAGAGGAGATCCTCTGTTTGACACGCAGTTCAGGGTGTGACTGCTGTGGGTAACACACGGTTCTGGGGCTTCGTTAGGGCTGAATTAACGAACCCACACTGGCAGTGGGGTGAGGGGCAACCTCCCTGCCCCCCCCCCGGTCACCTCCTGCAAATCGCATTACTGCTTTAATCTGCCCTTACAGGACCAGTGTTGCTCTGTGCCAGGCACGGGGCCTGCCCCCCCCCCCGCTCAGGGGATGGGGTCGTGTCCCCCCCGCCTTCTGTACATCCGTGCAGCCCCCCCGGGGGGGCAGCTCCCACTCTGCATATTTGGAAACGTGGAGATCTCAACGTTGAGACATTTTTGGACTGTTTTCTACCCCCCCACCAGGAGCAGCTCTCTCTTCTGCCCCAATCTCTGTGCCCTTCGCCCCCCTCCCCCCCCGGGAGCACCCCCAGCCCCTGCCCCCCACCCCCACACCCCAACGGAGCCACGCGAGGAACAGCAGAACGCACTGATTGTCTCTTTAATTGCCCGACACGGTTTTAATTGCCCTACACGGTAGGACAAGCCCAGCCCTGGGGCACACCCCCCCCCCGGGGGTCCCACGGCGCTGAATAAATTAGGGGGGAACAAAATGAAAAATGGGGGTGTGGGGACATGAGGGATCCCAGGGGTGGGGGGGCCGTAGGGACACTTGTCAGCCGGGGGTGGTGGGAGAGCGGACAGAGTGCCCTCTGTGCCCCTGCAGCGTGGGGGACCCCGCAGGGGCTCAGGGCAGCGGGGGGGGTTTGGGTGGCAGGGGGGGCTTCATGGAGAGCGAGCGCTGCAGGGGAATGGCGTGGGGACCCCACGGCGGGGCCCCCCCCGGAGCCCCCAGTGAGTACATGCGGGTGAGGCCCCGCGCTGCGCCGGGTGGTCTCCCCGCCCCCCCCGAGGAGTGTCTCTGTGCCAGCGGCCGGCGGGGCGGGGGGGGGCTGTCGGGGGGCACGTCGAGGCGCCGGGGGGCTCCGTCCCATGGGGCCAACGGGGCAGAACCCGGCTGCACCCGGTTGGCCATAGGGCCGGGGGGGGGCAGCGACCGCCCTGCGGCTCCCGAGCCCTCTGGGGTGGCTCTGGGCGGGGGTCCCGGGCCGGGGGGCTGCGGGGCGCTGAGCCCGTGGGGTGTCCTGGTGAGGGGCTCCGGGCTGGGCTCCGGGCTGGGCGGCTCGGGGTGGGGGTCCCAGGCCCCGTCGTGAGGGGGGAGCGGGGGGTAGAGGCGCGGAGCGGGCGGGGGGCGCGGGCTGGGGGGCTCGGGGGCACCTTTGGGTGCCGCTGGTCGGCGGGTGCAGGTGGCTCCCAGTCCTGCCACCAGCGCTCCCAGTAGGAAGGCGCCCAGCACGCAGCCCACCAGCACCGGTACCGGCACCGCCGCCTCCGGCACCGCTCCGCGGACCCCTGCAGGCAGCACCCAAAGGTGGCATCCAAAGGTGGCACCCACGTCCCTCCTGCTCACACCCTCCCCATCGCAACCCATCCCATCCCATCCCCCTCTGTGGTCCTTCAGGTCCTTCTCCCCCTCCCGTGTCCCCCACGTCCCTCCTGTCCCCAGGTCCCTCCGTTGTCCCCACATCCCCCTATCCCATCCCCAGCCCGTGGTCCTTGGGGTTCTTCTCTCATCCTTTAGGTCCCGTTCCCACCCCACGTCCCTCCCCCACTCCCCAAGGTTCCACCCGTGCCCCTTCCCTGCCCCACAGCCCCCTCCTGGTCCGTGTGTCCCTTCCCAGACTCAGGGTCTGCCCCAGGGCTGTCCCATTTAGGGAGTGTGTGGGTGTCACTCACCGTGGGCCACGTCCCCGTTGTCCCCATCCCTGTCCCCTGCAGACGCTGCGCCTGGGAGAGCAGAACGGGGTCGAGTCTGGGACCACCCGTGTCCCCCCCCAGTATGTCCCAAAGGTTCCCCTGGTGTCACCCGCAGTGCCCAAAGGTCCCGGATGTCTCCCAGTGCCCCCAGTATTCTCCACATCTCCCAGTCTCCCCAAATACTCCTCTGTGCCCCCACCCCCCCCACTGTCCCCATGTCCCCAGCTGCCCCCCTTGATGCCATCTGCATCCCCCCATGACCCCACATCCCCAGATGTCCCCCAGTGTCCCCTCACCTGGGCAGGTCCCCGTCAGCCCGCTGGACCCCTCCACGTCCTGCTCAAAGCCGTCCCTGGGGAACACAGTGGGGACACAGTGGGGACACATTGGTCCCCCAACCCCCAGGGATGGGACGCCCAAGAACTGGGGTCACCTCTGCCCCACTGCAGCCCCACACCGCATTGGGGAGGAGGGGACACACTCACGGGAGGTCCTCAGAGAAGGGGACGCAGCCCCCGGGGGGCAGCCAGACGCAGTAGGGGTCCCGCGCCGCCAGGCAGCTCCTGTGTGGGGTCAGCACTCAGTGTGGGGTTGTGGGGGGGTCCCCCGTGCCCCCCGTGTCCCCATACCGGCGGCACTGCCCGTGCCGGGCGCAGCGGCTCAGGGGCAGTCGCACGATGCACCCTGAGAAGGCGACGAAGAGCTCTCGGCCTTCGGGGTGCAGCTCCAACCCCAACACCCGGCTGGCACCGCGCGGCCCCCGGCACCTGCAGACCCCACAACCCCTGTAGTGCCCAGAGGTGCCCCGCAGGGCCCCATAGTACCCACATGGCCCCGTTACCCCCACCAGTCCCACGTAGCACCCGCCCAACCCCACCACACCCCCCTGACTCTATAGCAACCACCCAACCCCACCAACCCATATGAACCCATAGCACCCAAGTACCCCACCCAACCCCACCACACACACCTGACCCCATAGCACCCACAGAGCCCCCATCAATGCCCCACATGACCCCATAGCAGCCACAGAGCCCCCATCAATGCCCCACATGACCCCATAGCACCCACAGAGCCCCCATCAATGCCCCACATGACCCCATAGCACCCACAGAGCCCCCATCAATGCCCCACATGACCCCATAGCACCCACCTCCCGGCCTCATACAGCCTGATCTCCTCCAGCAGCACCGCCTCAGTGCCACCATCCCCGTTGTTGTCCCCATTTTCATCCCCGTGTCCCGCAGTGTCACCGTGCTGCCCGTTGTCCCCGGGGCGTCGTGCGGCCGTCAGCACCTTCAGCACCCGCCCGTCCTCCGACCCCACAAACAGCACCGTGTGGTTCCCCCGCGGCCCCGCGCCCACATCCACCGCCAGCTGTGTCAGCCTGTGTGCGCCGAGACACCCGGCGTCCCTTTTCTGTGTCCCCAGGGCCGCCCCACGTGTCCCCGACCCCGCTGTCCCCGTCACCTGGTGCCGGTTTGGGTGAAGAGCGGCCGTCCCCCGGCGGGTGCCACCACCCCGTGCAGCAGTGGGTGCTCTTTGGCAAAGGACAGCGTCTCATCCGGAATGTCCCCAGAGGTGACAACGGCAGCGGCCGACCCCATCCCTGCACAGCAACCGGGTCTGGGGACATGGAGGTACGAGAGGGGACATGAGCGTGGGGACGCGGCTACGGGGGGACGTGGGGGACAGGGGCGCACGGTACGGGGACAGATGGACGTGGGGACATAGGGACACGGTTATGGGGGCGTGGGGACAGGGATACGGCCACGGGAACGCGGCTGTAGGGACAGTGGGCCACGGCTAAGGGGACGCAGGGGCACCTGGGCTGGGGCACACGCTGCTCGGGCACTGGGGGCCATGGGGCCGCGGCTCCGCGGGGGTCGGCGAAGGGTCCCTCAAAGGCGCGTTCCACATCCGCCAGGTAGAAGGCGCAGACGGCCGAACCCGGGATGCTGCGAGGTGACACAGGGCACTGCCTGGGGACACCCGGCGGCCCCGGCCTCCGAGTCCCCGTGTCCCCACATGCAGCCCTGTCACCACGTCTGCCCTCACCCCGCGCTCAGGTCGCCTCTACCCCCAAGGGGGCACCCGGGTCCCTATTTCCCCATCTGCCTGTGCTCACGTCCCCGATGTCCCCAGTTCCATATTCCCAAAGTCCTGTGCCTGTGTCCCCATGGCCCCATATTCCCAAGTCTCCAATATCCCCATGTCCCTGTGTCACCAAGTCCCTAATGTCCCATATCCCATCTCCCCAAAGCCATGTTCCCAGTGTCCTATGTCCCCATATCCCCAAGGTCACATTCCTATGTCCCACGTCCCCATATCCCCATAGCCACATCCCCCATGTCCCATATCCCCATATCCCCATAGCCACGTCCCCAATGTCCCCACATCCCCCCATCCCCGCAGTCACATCCCTGCTGTCCCCATACCTGTTGCGCTGTGTCCCAAACACCGCCAGCACCGCAGGCCGTCCGTGCAGAGTGTGGGGCGCAGTGACGGCCTCGAGGACATCGAAGTGGAAGGGGACGTCGCCGGGCACGGCGCACTGCAGCCGCTTCTTCAGGAAAGACGTCCAGCGCCGCTCCAGGACCCGCGGGGAGCCGCCGGCGTCATTGCGGCACACGCGGCCCACGCGGGACACCGGCACCTGCGGCGGGAACAGCGCCCCCGAGCGGCGGGGCTGGGAGCTGCACTCACCGCGATGGGAACAGCGCCCCAGGTGGTGGGGGTGGGAACAGCGGCACGGGAAAGGGTCGCGGTCAGGTCGGGGTCAGGATTAGGGTCAGGGCCAGAGCTGTGGGGTCAGCTTCAGTGTCTGGATTGGGGTCGGAGTTGCTCCCATGGAGCCATAGTTATGAATGCCCCACCTTCCCCGGCAGCCCCAGCTCCGCCGCCATCTCCCGGAAGAAGAAATAGACGTGTGCTCCGTGGGGCATCGCGTGGACGAAGTGCGGCTCTGGGGACAGGGCGGCCATCAGCACCACTGTGTCCCAACACCTGCAGTGCCCCACAGCCCCGATGTCCCCACGCACCCCTCAACCAGCGGGAGCTGTACTTGATGCTGCGCAGCGCCGGGCCACGCACGCTGCGGTAGATGACGGCATCGCTCGCCTGGAAGTCCGCCACGGTAGCGGAGTACAGACGGTCATCTGTGGGGTCAGCACCATGGGGATGGTGAGTCGGGCAGCGCAACACCCGCCCCACATCCCCGCACCCCCATATCTCCACATCCCTACACACCCCCACGTCCCCTCGGTGTCACCCACCAGCAAAAGTGGCTGCGATGCTCTGCCGTGCGTCAAAGGGGCAGCGAGCCTGTCCAGGCAGCTCCTCACCCTCCTGCTGTAGGGTCAGCGTCTGCAGGACCCCATAGCGCCCCATGGGGCCTCACAGTGCCCAGTAGAGGTTCCATAGTGCCCCGATGGGGCTCCATCCCATACGGCCCCAGTGGGGTCCCATAGCGTGCAGTGGGGTCCCGCAGAGCGCAGTGGGGCCCCATTCTGCCCTACAGGTCCCCCCCCACCTGGTAGGTGCGGCACACGGGGCTGAAGGCGTTGGTCCCACAGACAAAGAGGGTCCGGGCATCACGTGGCAGCAGCACACGGATGTGGTTGTGGCAGCCGTCCTGTGGGGCGGCCCCATCACCACCCCATCATCGCCACCCCATCATCGCCACCCCATCACCACCCCACCACCACCCCACAGCCCCACAACCCCACCCCCCATCCACCTCACCACCTCACACCCCCCCTTCTCGCACCCCACGCATACCCCACACACCCATCACTCTCCCCACCCCCCCACATCCCCCGTACACCGCATGCACCCCCCACCCCACATCTCCCCCCCCCACCTGCACCTCTCCCCGCACAGCACAGCCGGCTCTGTCCCGCGGTTCCCAGGTGACGCTCTGGGGGGGGGGAACACAGTGGGTGGCACCGAACCCCTCTGCTCCCCGCTGCCCCCCTCCCAACCCCCCACTGCCCCACTCCCCCCAACCTCCACATCCTCCCGCCATTGCTCCCCCCTGCTCCACTCCCCCGACTTCCCATTAACCCCCCCCCCCTTCCCCCCTTTCCCCCCCACTCCCCCCATTGCCTCCCGCTGCCCCCCCGCCCCATTACCCGTTGTGGGTACAGCGCCCGCGGGTCCCCCCCCAGAGCGAAGGCGTAGAGGTGGTCCCTGTGGGGCACATCGGGGGGACGTGTGGCCGTGCACCGCTGTGCAACAGGAGCACGGAACGATGCACGAGAGCACACGAGCGTGCAACGAGAAGACAGAACTTTGCACAAGCGTGTGCAAGCGACACAGCAAGCCGGCAGATGTGAGTACCGGCGTGAACACGCGTGCAAAGAAACGCACGGGAACAAACACCCCTTGCACGAGCACACAAGCGGCTGCTCACACACGTGTTGCACGCGCCTTGCACGCTCACCGCGCGGCCACCAGCAGCGTCCCGTTGAGGCGCAGCATTCGCTGGAAGCCGATCCCGAGCTCCGCGCTGCCGTTGTCCCCGCGGAGACCCCCGAAGCGCGGATAGGCGGCGGTGGCTGCGGGGGGGTGGGGGGGGGGCGGGTGACCCCACGTCCCCATCGCGGCCCCATCGCGGCCCCATCGAGTCCCCGCTCACCTGACAGCCCCACGGCGCTGCGCGGCTCGAGGTCCCGCGGGAAGCTGAGCGCCAGCGCTGCGGGACCCACGAGGACGAGGAGGGGGAGGGGGACGGGGGGGGGGGCGGCAGCGCGGAGCGGCATCGCCGGGGCGGCCCCAGAGATGGCACCGCAAGGCGCTGTGCGGGGACAGCGTCAGACCCCCCCTCCCCCGAAACCCACAGCCCTACGCAGCCCGTAACCCCATGGAGCCCCCTGGCACCCTTAAGTCCACAGCCGCACGGAACCCTATAGGACCCACGGGACCCCATAGGACTCCATAACCTCACAGAACCCCAGAGCACCCACAGCCCCCAAAGCCCCGCAGAACCCCATAGGATCCCATAACCCATAGGACCTCACAGGACCCTTAACTCCACAGCCCCACGGGACCCCATAGGACCCACCACCCCCAGAATCTCATAACCCCATAACCTCAAAGACCCCATGGGACTCTGTAACCCCATAGGACCCCATAACCCCACAAGAACCCATAGGACCCCGTAACCCCATAGGACCCCATAACCCCACAAGACCCCATAACCCCACAACCCCACAGGACCCCATAACCCCATCGGACCCCATAGAACCCGCTGTCCCGCCGCCCCGTACCGCTGAGCGCCGCGCCCCGAGCGCTCCCGCAGCGGCTCCGCCCCGGAACGGGGCCGGATTCGGACGGGACGGCGTGGGCCGGGGGGGTGGGGGGGGGGATGGGAGGGGTTGCAGCCACCCGTGGGCGCCCCACGCGCGGAGGGGACGCGGTGATCTCGGGGGAATTTGGGTTTTGGGGTTTGTTTTTGTGGGGGGGTCGCGGTGTCACCGCGCTGCGCGTCCCCTCCAATTCCCCCCCCCCGTCCCGCGGCGCTATAATTAGCGCTAATCGCCGTAATGAGCTGAGTCCCGCCATCCCGCGTGTGCGCGCACGTGGGCTCCTCCCGCGGCTCCGCAGCGCCCACGCGGGGACGCGGCCATAGGGCCCCATTGCTGCCCCTACATCCCGTGTCCCTACAATGTCCCCAAAATGTCCCACTGGTGTCCCCACCCCCACATTTCCCCTCTCTTCGTCTCCCCACGCGTGTCCCTATGGGGTCCTCCACCCCCCCCCGGTGCCGCCCACGGAGACACGGCGGGGTCCCCCCGCAATGAGGGCACACAGCGACCCCTGGCGGCCCGCAGCCGTGATGGCGACCCCACAGCTGTGACAGCGGTGTCCCCATGGGGTGACACACGGTGTTCCCCTTTATTTACACATTGCAAGGTGAGAAACCCACGGGTGACTGACCCCGACCCCCACCCCCAAAGACAAAGACCCCAAAAGACAAAGACCCCAAAGGGCAAAGCCATACAAATAAATAGGATCAGAGGGAAAGCATCACCGGGTGAACCCCACCCCAGTGTGAGGGGGAGGCTCCAGTCCATGGGTTTGGCCGACCCCAAAGTGGGGCACGACTTCGCGGAAGCCCCCCAACATCCCATCACAGTCACAACATCCCCGCAGTCACAGTGTCCCCATGGCCATAATGATGTCCCCACAGCCATAATGATGTCCCCACGGACACAGCGACGTCCCCACGGTCACAATGTGAAGATCTCATCCTCGGTGTCACGCAGTGCAGCCGCTCGCCGTGTCCGGGTGAGGGGCTGAGCGCCGAGTTGGGGACCCCGCAGGGACGGCCCTGGGGGGGGGAGCGGGACGGCGGCCTCGGGGACACTGCAGGGAAACGGGGGGGGGGGAGTGAGCAGTGACCCCATAACCAAATCCCATAGGAAGGTGATGGTGGGATGGGGAACACAGAGGGGTGATGGTAGACATGGGGAATGGCGGTGAGCAGTGACCCCACACCTCATAGAAAGGTGCTGATGTGAGGCAGGGGTGGTGCTGAGCAGTAACCCCATAACCAAACCCCATAGGAAGGTGGGATGGGGGCACAGGAGTGGATGACGGTGGACATGGGGGTCGGCAGTGAGCAGTAATCCCATAACCAAACACCATAGAAAGGTGTTGGTGTGGGGCAGGGGACACGGGGTGGTGCTGAACAGTAACCCCATAACGAAACCCCATAGCAGAGTGGGTTGGGGGACATGGGGTGGCAATGAGCGGTGACCCCATAACCAAAGCCCATAGGAAAATGAGAGTGGGACGGGGGACATGAGGGGGGCTGACAGTGGACACAGGGTGGCAGTGAGCAGTGACCCCATAACCAAACCCCATAGGGAGGTGGCAGTGGGGTGGGGGATGTGGGGTGGTGGTGGGCGCTCACCCCGCACGCAGCCGCTGCTCCACCACCGCTGCTTTGGAGCGGCCGATGTCGGCGTCCAGGCGGCGCAGGAAGTCGCTGGCTGTGAGGTCGTGGTGCGGCGTGGAGGCGGGGGGAGCGGGGGTGGGGGTGGTGGTTGTGGGGTCCGACGGTGCCGACCCCATGGGAGCCTCATTGGGGCACCCCGGGGGGGGATGAGGAGGGTGGGCTTCAGGAAAATGGTGTCCGATGTGTAGAGGCGGTTGGCGCGTTTGATCTGCTCCATCTGCGGGATAGAAATGGGGATGGGGGTGGGATAAAGGATGGAATATGGACAGGAACGGGAAAAGCATTGGGATGGGATGGGATGGGATGGGATGGGATGGGATGGGATGGGATGGGATGGGATGGAATGGGATGGGATGGAATGGGATGGGATGGGGTGGGGTGGGGTGGGGTGGGGTGGGGATGGGATGGGATGGGATGGAATGGGGTGGGGTGGGGTGGGGATGGGATGGGAAGGGGATGGGAAGGGGATGGGAAGGGGATGGGATGGGAAGGGGATGGGAAGGGGATGGGATGGGATGGGGATGGGATGGGATGGGATGGGATGGGATGGGATGGGATGGGATGGGATGGGGTGGGGTGGGGTGGGGTGGGATGGGGTGGGATGAGGTGGGGGCGGGACAGGACCAGGGCCGGGGTGCGATGGGGACGGCAGTGACGGCGCGGTGCCCGCTGGGGACTCAGCCCGCCGCCCCTCCTCCCACCTCCCCCCGGCGCTCACCGTCACGCCGTAGCGCAGCGCCAGTCCCGGCAAGGTGTCCCCGGGCCCCACGCGGTGCTCCCGACCCCCCGCCATAGCGGGGCGCCCCGCTGCTCCCCGACCCCGCTCGGGCCCGGCGCGGAGGCCGCTGGGAGTCGTAGTCCCGCGTCCTTCGGATCCCACGGCGGAAGAGCGCCGGAGAACTACAACTCCCGTCGTGCCCCGCGGCTACGCGGCACCTCTCTCCTCATTGGTCAACGCGCCGGCGCGAGGCACGACGGGACGGAGGACCCGGAAGCGGACGGCGGGCGCTGCCCGTGGCGACGGCGGAGCGGCGCCGGGTTCCGCCATGTCCTTCAAGCGGGATGGGGACGACGCGGGGCAGCTGGCGGTGCTGCAGGTGAGCCTCGGCCAGTCGGCAGTTCCTCTCCGGTCCCCTTTGGCGGGCGGGGGTTGGGGGCGGTGAGGCGGGGCCGCCCTGACGGCGCCTCGTCGTCCCCTCGCAGCGGAGACGCGTGGCGGAGCTGCTGGCCAATTACATCCCGGAGGACGAAGCGCTGCTGCTGAGGAGCGGGAGGTGAACGGCGGCGAACCCAGCGGGGGGGTCCGGGCGGGGGACCCTCGGCGCAGGAGGGGCGCGGAGCCGTCGGAGGGCTCAGAGAGGCGCTCCGTGGGGCTCCAGCCGCTCTGTGGTTCATCCCGCGCAGATACGCCTGCACGGTGTGCCCGCACCGCCCCGTCTTCGACACGCTGGAGGTGCTGGCGGTGCACCGGGCCGGCAGGAAGCACGTGGGCAGTGAGTGCGGGGCCGTGAGGGGCGCAGCGCCGGGGGGCCGTGCTGAGCTCCTCCACACCGCCCCTTTTCTCCCTTCCAGACCTCCGGCGCTGCTACGGCGGCAGCCGCACGCAGGAGGCGGCGGTGCGGGAGCGGCGGTGCCAGGAGGCGGCGCTGGGCGCTGAGGTGGGTGCGGAGCCCCCTCCCCTCCCCTCCCCTTCCCGTCCCACAAAGGGCAGCTCTGAGCTCTGCGCTCTCTCCCGCAGGGCTCCCCGGCCCCTCTGCTGCTCAGGACGAGGCGGATCGCGCAGAACGCGCTGCTGAAGGCGGCTCCGTACAGCAGCTGCTGCAGGAGGACGGGGTGAGGATTCGGCTCCGCTGCTGCAGAGCCTCCATCCCACCACCCCCCCGCCCCAGCCCTGATGGTGTCCCCTGCAGGGCGGATGGAAGCGGTGTGAGAGCAGGAAGGACCCGAATGGGGCCGAGCGTTGCCCCCACAGCCGTGAAGGAGCGCAGAGATGCAGTGGAGGCCACGGCTGCAGTTCTGCTGCCCGGACGCTGCGGTGAGAGAGGAGCTGAGTGCTGTCAGAGCTCAGAGTTGGGCCCCGCGCAGCCAGAAGGACGTGGGGGGGGGGCTGGAGCGTCTGTGGAGGAGGGAAGGAAGCTGTAGGCATCTGAGCACAGTGCTGGGGGATGGGGTGGGCCTGCCTGCAGCAGAGGAGCTGTGAGGGCTGCTGAGATGCTGTGCTGAGGGATGTGGTGCAGTGGGAAGTACCGGCGGTGGGATTGGACTTCTCCAGCCCCTGTGATTCTGATTCTTTCCTTTCTCCACTCCGCAGAGGCAGCAGTGGATTCCACCCACGCCCAGCAGGGCGGTCTGAGGGGGGCTCAGCCGTCGCCACCCCCAAATCAGCCCACAGCTGTCAGCCCCACACGGCGCCAGGAGCTGCAGCGATACCTGCAGCTGCGGAGGTGAGCGGGGTCTGTGGGTGTGGGACCCCCCATCGCTGCCCTTTGCTCAGCCCTCCTCTGTCTGTCTGTCTGTCTGCAGCGCCGGATGGATCCAGGACCCCTCTGGGAAGTGGGTGAAGGATGAGAACGCCGAGTTTGACTCTGATGAGGATGAGCCCCCAGCGCTGCAGCCCACCTGAGGTGCCCATCCTCCAGGGCTGCCCCCAGCCCCACTGCTGTGAGAATGGGGCAGCTGGAGACGAAGGGGTGTGCGGGTCCTGTGGAAATACAGCCTGGCGCTGCAGGGATCCGGCACTGGGGGTCCCCTTGTTTTGTGCTCACAGTGCCCCTTTTTGGGGTGTCCCTGTCGCAGCACTGTGATCTCGGTGTGGGCTCTGGGCTGTCCCCAGCTGTCCCTGCCCCAGGTCACACTCAGCACGGTGCACACGCAGCTGCCCGGGGGGGTCACGGCCTTTAGGGGTGGCAGCGTTGGGCTCCCCTTCCTCCTGTCCCCGCAGCTGTCCCTGCGGTCGGCGGAGCGCCCGGCCACGTCACCCCCACCTCCCCACATCAGCCTGTGGGTCCCATGGGTGCTCCCACCTCAGGACACAGCCCCACACCCTGCCAGCTCCCAAACCTCCACCCACAGCCTGGGGAGAGACCCCTCCCCAGCCTGAACGTCCCGTGGGCCCCAGAGATCTTGGGGGGGGGGGGGGGGGCTCCCTGGCAGCGCTGCCCCGGCTGATGTTACACCTGGGCACTGGGATTTACCCGCTTGCTCAGCTCGGGGCCATAAATAGTTGTTGGGATGGGTGCCAGGCCTGCAGTGGGTGCCAGCACCAACCCGGCACCGGGCCGGGGGGCTCTTCCCAGAGCCCTGCAGACCCCCACCCACCCCACAGCCCCACAGTGCCAGTCGCTGTGCGCCCTGGGTGCCCGGCTCTGAGCCCCATGGGTGCCCACCTCTCTGCTGGGGGTGCCTCACTTTCCACCCCCCCCCCCCAAAATCTTGGCATTGCTTTGGGCCCTGTAACCCAATCCCTTGGGTATAAATACCCCGACTGTGCAGCTCGTTGCTTCCTGAGGGGATCCAGAGGTCTGGCTGGGCCCCTTAACGAGCTCTTCGTTAATGGTTCGAGGTAACTGGGGCCCTCTGGGTCTCAAGCTGTGACAGAGGGCATTACACTCCACAAGCCAGCTCCAGCCCCGTGTCTCCATCCTCTTTATTTACAGCGGATCTGGCCCCAGGGAGCCCAAAGCAGAGCCCAGGGTGAGCCGAGCTCCGGGCTCCAGTGGAGCCATGGCGGGGGACGCTCAGGTTTTCTTCTGCTTGCGACCTGGGGCAGGGGAGAAGCAGGTCGGGTCCCCAGATCCCATCAAGCCCCTGATTTCATCCCATTCCCCCCGGGGGGGCACTCACGGAGCTCGTTGTTGCGGGTGATGGCGATGGCGGCGCGGGCGCGGGGGCCTTGCTGTGTGAAGTGGTACCCAAAGCGCACGACGGAGGGGCACTGCTCCAGCATCGTCGCCATCTCCATCTCCACCGTGTCCCCCAGACGCTGGCACTGCGGGGCAGTGGGGCCGTGGGACAAGATGGGATTTTGGGACCCCCCAAACCCCTCCTGGTCCCTGTGGTTGCCCGCTCTCACCTGGTTGTCCACCTTGAGCTCGCTCAGGGTGCTGTTCTGGTACATGGCCTTGATGACGCTCATCATGCCGGCGCTGGTGATGAAGTTGGACTCAATGTTGAGGCTCTGCAGCGTTTTGTTCTCTGCCAGCATCTCGGCCACAGCCTGCAGGGTGCCGGTGTCACCTCAAGGTGTCACCTCAGGGTGCCACCCCGCCTCCCCAGGGCTGCCTTCCCTCTCTGGGGGTGGTGGGGATGTGGGGAGGGACTCACAGTGGCCACGGGGTCGTTGCTGCGGGTCGCCACCAGGCTGAGCTTCTTGACGTGGGTGTTGGTTTTCATGGCCTCACAGATGGCCTTCAGCGTGGAGATGGGAATGTCCTGCAGCGAGGGGATGTGGCTGTCACCCAGGGGTGGGGACGGCCCCACAGCGGCGCAAAGTGTCACCGAGGGGATGCACTGCAGGGGTCTGGATGTCTCCAGGGGCACAGCCGTCCCCAAGAGCACGCAGGTTGTCATCAAAAGGGTTGCAGGTGGCACCAAAAGGATGTCACCAAGAGGATGTAGGCATTATCAGGGGGACACGGCACCTCCAGAGACCCCTTGGGCTCAGGGCGAGCACCTGAGGTCAGCCCAGGGCATGGAGCAGCACGCTGGGGACAGCCCAGGGCGCAGCCCTCACCTTGATGTTGTTGAGGTTGACGTCCTCCAGCGCGCTGTCGTTGGCCTGGATCTGCCGCAGGGTCTCCTCCACGTTGGTGGGGTTTGGGGGCTCATCTGGCACTGGTTTGTACTTATCTGGCTTCACCACGCCTGGGCACGGAGGGGGGGGACAGGGATGTGTGTGAGTGACTTGGTTTGTGGTTTGGTGGGGGCAGCGATCTGGGTCATCTTTTCCAACCCTCCTGATTTTGTGACCCCATCATTCTTTGAGTGGTGGGGATGGGTTGGGGTTGGTCTGGATGACCTTAGAGGTCTTTTCCAACCTTAATGGTTCTGTGATCCTATTTAGGGACACAGTTGGTGGGATGGTGGGGCTGGGTTGGGGTCGGACCAGGTGACTTTGGAGGTCTTTTCCAACCCCAATGATTCTACGATCCTTTAATTCAATGGAGCACAGTGTGGATGGGTTGGGATCGGACTTGGCGATCGTGGCGATATTTTCCAACCCTAATGATCCTGTAGCACACAGTGTGCATAAGGATGGGGTTTCCTCACCCCAATCCCACCACCGGCCCCGCTACCCCCTCCTCCCGTTCTCCACATCCCCCCCTGCCCCCACGTTGGCTGTGCGCAGCACTCACTGTTGATGCCCTCCGTGTTGGTGATGGTCCCGCTGCAGATCGCGTCGTAGTACTGCTTGTTGCTCATCAGTGTGTACATCCCCAGGATGGCTGTCAGACACCCGTGGGGTCACCACGCACCCCAGGCTCCCCCCAGAACCCCCCCAGAGTCCCCCATGCAGCCGCAGCTCCGCAGGGTGGGCCGGGGGCCAGGCTGAAAGCCGAGCGCAGGGCAGTGCTGCTGTCGGAGCCAGGGGCTGGCGGGGACCCAACGGCCACAGCATTGGGGGCTGGGGATACGGGGGGGACACGGATGTCACACGGGGATGGGGAGGATGGAGATGGGCGTGGGGCAGCGGTGTGGTGTGACAGCAGCTGTGTGACACAGCAGCTCTGTGCAGTGCAGCGCTGTGACACAGCAGCCCCACGCTGGACCAACCTGCGATGTCACACATCTCAGCCTCGGTGGCATTGGCCAACGCCTCCTCCAGCTCCGGCTCCAGCGTGATCTGCTCCTCGCGGGGGATCTCCCGTGTTGGGTTTTTGGGTACGAAGGGTTTCCCTGTACAGTGGGATGTGGGTCACGCCCTGCACGGCCCCACAGCGGGGGGTGACACCAACCCCGGGGTCTCGGTGACCCCCGTGCCAGGGAGGAGCACGTTGGGAGGGGACACACTGAGGGGTGGCAGCGCTGGGGGTGGCATTGCCAGCACTGTGACATTGCCGGGGGGTGGCCATGCCCAGGGCTGGCGGGAGCCCAACTCGCCCGGGACATCTGAGCTGCTGGTGAGCTCCGTGCTGCCAAGCTAAATATACCTGGTGCTGCCGTGCCATGTCCCCCCACGATGTCCCCCCACGATGTCCCCCCGTCCCCACACCTTTCTTCTCCCCAGTGAATGGCACCAGGTCCTCGCGCTCCTTGGCCTCCAGCGCCTGCTTCTCCAGGTGCTGCAGCAGCGCCTCGCGGTCCAGTGGCCCCGTTGGGCTCTTCTGCGTCTGATCCCTCTGCCGCAGCCCCGCCGGCAGCAGGACGTTCTGGGGAAGCACCAGGGGACACCCATGGGTGCCACCGCTGCCCTGCCTGCCCAACCCTCTCCTCCCCCCATGCCTTGTGCTGTGCCGACCCCCGACGCACCTCGGGGTCCATCTCCAGCAGCTCAGTGTCCAGCTGCTCCAGCTCCTCGGCTGACAGCTCCTGTAGGATCTTGTCCTCGTCGATGTCCCTGTATTTCTCCAGCTCTTGCCGGTAGGAAGTCATGGCTGCGGGATCTGGGGGAGGCCTGCAAAGCTGATGCCTCCAGGCCTCAGTGCCCCACAGCTGTGCCATGGGGGTTACTGGGGGACTGAGGGGGGTCCTGTTGGCCCGGAGCTGGGGGGAACCGCTGGGTGTGGGTCGGACTCGGGTCTCACTGTGGTGCTTTTGGGGAAACTGAGTCACAGCTCGGCGCTGCTCCCCACAGCCCTCCATAACCCCCCCCCCTTCTGCACCCCACAGCCACCCGGGGAGGAACCACGGGAGCACACTCAGGACGCGGAGCCCAGTGCCCCCCATGGGACCCCTAAGGGATGGGGATTTGCCCCCCAACCCGCAGCTCTGAGGATGGGACGGAGGCGCTCCATAGGACACCGCAGTAACCCCAGCAGCGACCCCTGAGCTGACAGCCGCAGGAGAAACGCGATGGCACCGCTCAGCACGGGGACCCCCGGCGGTACCCTGTGACCCCCCAAGGTGGCGTCCTTAGCGGGGACACCCCGACCCCCATCCCCCTCTCCCCCCAGGCCCTACCTGGCCGCTGGCCGGGGCTGTGGAGGCTGCCTGGGCTGCGCCCGGTGCTGAGCCAAGGGCTCCGGCCGCGCAGGGCATGAGATCAGCGTTTTATTCTGCGAGCCGGCAGTGGGGAGGGGCGAGATCACATAACCCGCTGTTATCGAGCCCTGCCAGCGCCCCGCGCGGCTCCACCCCGGCACCCGCCGCCGTCAGGAGCCCCCCCGGGGCATCGGGGCATCGGGGCTCACTGCTGCGTCCGGCCGGCCGGCCCAAACGGGGGGAGGGTTGGGGTTGGTGGCGTGGGGGGAACCTCTGCCACTGGGGTCCCGGAGCTGCCCCACATCCCCTCTGGGGCTGAGACCATCCGCGTGCTCCGCTCACCTCCAGCCCCATTCAGAAAAGCGCTCTGGGGCTGCGTGGGGCTCAGCTGTGTGCGAGAGGCACTGCAGGATCTCCCTGAAAACGAGGCCTTGTTTCATCCCGCAGGATATCCCAGTGCTGAGGGCACAACCCGCACACCCCTCGCTACCCATTCTTTCATTTTTTTTAATTAAAAAAACCAAACAAACAACAAAACACCAACGGTACAAAGCAGATAAATCGAACCGTCACCACCCCACGGGGAGGACCGGCGCTCTCAGGCCGTGGGCACGCTCTGCTTGATGATGATTTTCTGGCGCGTGGCGCGGAGGCCGGGATCGGGGCCGGGAGGAGCAGCCCCCAAAGCTGCGGAGGCGGCGGCGGCGCTGGGCAGCCCGTGGGCTGTGATGTATTTCTTGTAGGCCTCGCGGATGATTTTGAAGGCGCGGATGTTGGAGTAGGGGATGTCTGTGATGGGGTCGCGGTACACGGCTGGTTTGTGGGTGACCGGGCAGATCTCCCGCACCGGCAGCCGCGGCGCCTTCGCTTTGGGGAAGAAACGCTCGAAAGTTTCGTCGTCGGTGAAGGAGATGAAGGTGCGGGAGCACTTCCCGCTGCAGGCCGGGGCTGCGGCAGCGTCTGCCTGCTGCGGGTCTTGGTCCAACCTGGAAGAGGTGGAGTCAGCCCCGAGGGATGCACGGGGCTGGGGGAACCCAGGGAGCGCCCGCAGGAGCAGAATGCAGAATCCCAACCCCACAGCTCTCTACTCAGCCTCAGGGTTGGGGATGGGAGCGGTGGGGTCTGCGTGCAGCAAGGGGGAAACCAGCGGGAATCCATCCAGTGCCCCAACTTACCCCTCCACGTCCACGTTCTCCTCCTTGCCCAGCTCTGTGATGAGGGGCATGGTGACGGACCAGTACCGGATGACGGGTCCGACGCACTTCCTCTTCTTCTGCACCTGCTTCTTCTTGTCAGCCTCCAGGCGTTCGTAGTTCTCTGGGAAAGCAGAGATGAGCCCGGGGGAGGAGCTCAGCACCCCCCAGCGCCCGCACCCCCATCCTCCATCCTGCTCTCTTCTCACCCAGTGAGCGGAGGTTGATCTCCTCCGTGATCTTGGCCTCCTCCAGCAGCTCCTCCTGCGTCAGCGGGCGGTCGTAGTTGGGGCCGCCCTTCTTGCGCTTGGACTGCACCTGGCGCTCCTGGATGCGCAGGAAGGTCTGCCGCGTGTGCTCCGTCGTCGACTGCCGCATGTGCTTCCGGCCTGCGGCAGAGGACGGGGCTCAGGTGGGGCCAGCACAGCTCCTGGGGCAGCGGGGAGCCCAGCTCCAGCCCGGGGATGCCGGCGCGACCCAGCCTGCATGTACTCACTGTCTCCCACTTCATCCTGGAGCTCCAGGGGGGCCGATTTCACCTCTCGGGCCTTCTGGGAGCCGCTGCTGGGGGTGTCGGCCTTCTTGGGTCGAAGGCTCTTGATGGGCTCCTAAGGGTTGGGCAGGAGGGAGAAACTGCGTGGGGCTACTGCTGTGAAATGGCCCCAAAGGGACATCTCCTCCCCATAGTTAGCAATTAGCAGGTTGGCAATTATCCCATCCTTTTGGGGACATCTGTATCCCCTCCCAGCAGGTCAGAGGACACTCGGGGGGACCCGAGCCCCACCCCCAGCTGTCCCCTCACTCTGTAGGCCTTGGTGACGACGCGGCGGCGCCGCTTGGGCTCGCTCTCGTCCTGGTCACTCGTTGGCTCCTCGCCCTCATCAATGTCGAAGTCTGAGTCCACCTCATCATCGCTGTCCGACTGGTCGCCCCGGTACTCGTCATCACCCGACTCCTGAGGGGTGGAAGGGCAGCGTCACGCTGAGGGCTGCGCTCCACCACCACCCCTATGGGTCAACCCCTGACGGCTGCCCCTCGAGTTCCTCCCAGCCCCCACTTTGAGCCCCTCCCCCCCCTCAAGGACCCTCTAAAGCCACCCCTGCCCCATTCTGAGCCCCCCAGTGCCTCCAATCCCTTCAGGACCCCCCTCGGTTTCCCTCACGAACCCCTCATGGCCCACCCAGGCTCCTAAAGGCCCCGATCCCCCTCAGACCCCCCTCCAGCCTTCATTCAAACCCTCTCAGCTCCCCTCACAACCTCCTAAAACCCTTCGCCCCCCGCCCAACCCCATAAAGCCCCTTTCTTCTCCTCAGGGCTCCCCCGAGGATCCCCGGACCCCTCACGACCCCCGACCCCCCCTTGGTTCCTCGGGTCCCCTCCCAACCCCCTCTAATGCCCCGCACCTCCCCTCAGAGCGCCCCAGAGGCCCTCCGACCCTCTCCCTGGACGCACACCTCAGTGAAGCCGCCATACGTGGTCTGGTAGAACTCGTCCTCCTCCTCGGCCTCCAACAGCCCCGACAGGCGGTTCCCGGCCGTGCGCCGCGGGGCGCGGCCTTCAGCCAAACTCATCGCGGCGCCGCCGCCGGCATCGGCGCTCGACTCGTCGTCCTGCCGCGGGAGGAGCGAGCGACATAGCGCCCCCTTGCGGGCCGGAGGTGCGGAAGGCGCCGATGATTTCTATTGGTCGCCCTCGACGCGTCACGTGACTCACGGCGCGCGCCCTAAAAGACTTCCCCCCCGCTCATCACGTGGCACGCATCCAGCGCATGCGCTCTGAGAGATCCCGCCCCTCCCACCCGCGCATCCCGAGTGGTCGCGGCCGCGCGGGGGCGCCTCCCTTCCCCCCACCCCCGTGGGTGGTGCCGAGGGGGCGTGGCCTCGCGCGAGGCGGTGGCGGCGCGGGAGGCGGCAAGATGGCGGCGGCGGGGCCCGAATCGGGGGGCAGCAGCGGCAGCAGCGGCGGCCTCGGGGGTACGGCGGGAGCGCTGAGCCGAGCGTTGAGGGGGCGAGGAGGGGCTGCTGGGGTTGTGGGAGGCGGGGGGCCGGGGGCCGGGCCCGGGGTGAGGCCGGGCCGTGTGGGGCTGAGGGAGGTGCGGGGTGGGCCTGGGGTGCGCTGAGGGGCCGTGAGGGGCGGGGGCCCAGGACGCTGCTGTGGGGTTTTGGGGGGGGGGTGGAGGTGACGGCCTCCCCCCGCCGGGTTTGGGGTCCCGGCCGTTGGGGCTGCGGGGTTCCGGGCGTCTCGGCGGCCGTTTGGCACCGCACGGGGGGGCGGAGGGGGTTTGGCCGCCGTACAGCGCTGGAACTGGGGGCTTGGGGGGGTGTGGAGGGTGTGTGGGGGGGTGGGGCTGCCCACACATCCCGGAGAGGAGGGATGATGGGGAGCGAAGCGTCTGTGGGGCACAACGAGGTGCTCGCGGCTGTGGTTCGGTCGTCTCAGTGCTGGGGGGCCCTGAACCCCTTCCTTCCCCTGAAGTTGGGGGATGGGTCCGGTTTGGGGCGCTGGACGTGGAACCGGGGTGATCCACAGCCAGTCAGCATTCGGCAGCGCCGTCCCTGAGTTCCTGTGGCAGAGCGCCGAGGCCGTTACTGATTGCAGGGCAGGGGGGGCTTCTGGTCGCCCGGTGGAAGAAGGCCGGGGGGCTGCCAGCCAGCGGGGCCTCACCTCGGCGGCCTCTTGGCGTTGCATTCCTCGTTTGGGGCCTCTGGAGATGGGTCTCTGCCCCTTCCCCGCCCCCCTTGGCGGTGCTCTCTGCTGCTCCCACAGCACTGTGGGGAATGGGGGTCCGTGGCTCTGCCGGCTCTGGGTGAGGCTGCGGGGTCTCCTCCTGCCGTGCTTTGGGGTTCCCTTTGGGAGCCCGGAGGTGTCACACATCTCATCTCCCACACCCGGAGGAGGAGCTGCCGCCTCCGTAAGGCTCAGATGGCATCCAGAGCTTCACATCGGGGAGGAGATGCAAGTGCACGAGGCAACCTCTTCTCCCTTCCTGGCGGTTGGCGCCTCTGTTTGCTTTCCAGGGTAGTTTGGTGCCTTTCCTGCAGGATTTCAGTCCTGGTGTCAGAGCTGCGTGATGTGGGCTGAAGTGCGTTCACCTCGCCTGCAGCATTTAAAGCTCTCATCCCATATCTGGGGCCTCTCACAGTCTAAAGAGGGGCGGTGGTTTTGGTTTTGGTTTTGGTTTTGATCGCTCTGGGCACGGGGCTTTGCTTTTTCCAGTGCAAAACCCCGAAGCATCTCAGACCCCAGTGAACGTGGGGCCGACTGTTCTGGGCACAAAGCTTTGCTTTCTCCGTGAGTAAACCCTAAAGCCGGCCCCACAGCTCAGTCTTCTCCCTAGGGCCGATTACTCAGCGTCTTGCAGCTGAAATGCCGGGGACGGAAGGATTGGGGCGTCCCACCCTTCCTGCTCCCGGGGAAACACGGGGGAGGATTTCTCGTTTTGCTGTTTTCTCTTTGAAGCGGCGTGTGCCAAAAATGCTAATGCGGGATTTCGGTCGTTTGGTTCTTTGTGCTTTGTGAGGACGGAGCTCGGAGAGAGAGTTGGGAGTTCATTGTCACCCTCCGGGGCTTCGGGCCCCTCCCCGGCGGCCGCAGACAAAAGAATTGCTCTCAGAACGGCTTCGTTCCTTCTGGGGGAGGAAGTCATCCCGGAGGGGTGAGAGCCGGGAGGGACTCAGCCCCTCTAGGAGGGGGGCAGAGCTTCGTGCCGAGCCTGTGAGCAGGATGTTGGGCAGCCCCTCAACTGCTGGGGACGTCGGTGACTCCCGGTGCGTTCTGAGCACACGCAGAGCTTTGGGCAGCGCTGGGAGCTGCTCCCGTTGGAGCTGAGCTGCAGTCAGCCGGGCAGGGCTTCACTCCGTGGGATGGAGACAAAGGAGGGCAGCCGGAGCCGCAGGAAGAGCTGCTGTGTGGGGCTGAACGGGAGCTCAACCCGTGGGGCGGCAGATGGGAGCCGCGTGGCTTTGGGGCCGGCGCTGACCCCCCAGTGACCGGGTTTCCCTGTGGAAAGTAAAAGCTTCTGCTGCGTCGTCACAGCGCCGCTCCGCTCGCAGCACCTCGCAGTGATGAATTGTTCCATCCCCACGGACTCTGCCTCCCTCACTGCCAGGGCTGAGGGATCCCTTACGGCTCACCTTCGTGCCGGCTGTCCTGTGGGCGATGCTGCTCCTGTGGGCGATGCTCACTGCTGTCCCAGCGCGGATCCACACCCCTGAAGTCGCCCTGCTCAGCTCACGCTGCGTGGAAGGGCTGGCGGGGTGGCACTGCTGCGTTTCTTTCTACGTTCCTCTGACTTTCTCAGGGACCAAACATCCCAAACAGCCGCCGTTTCTTGCAGCCGAAATTCCCGCTGCCCTCCACGTAACCTCTCTGTTTTTCCCTCGTTCAGATTTCAGCTTTTTGTGCTGCTCGGTGATGTCGTTCCGAAGAGGTTAGAAGCTCTGCACTGCACGCAGCTCCTCCTGCGCGGTAACCGACGCCGTCCCCCCTCCCCCCATAACCCGGCGCTCCCCGACCCGAGGTGCTGCAGTTGCTGTGTGCTCTCCGTGCCCCCGGCCGGCTTTGCAGAGCAGCCCCCGCTGCTGCTCCCACCTGCAGCTCTGACCCTGCAGGGTCGCTGGTGCTGTGGGTGGAAGCGCATCGTGGTGTCTCTGAGTCGTGCCGTGTCCCGGCCCTGGCAGATGCCGGTGCTGTGTTTGGGTGTGCTGACGTCTTGGCTTGTTACTTTTGTCTGAGAACAGCAGAAGTGCAGCTGAATTCGGTCCGGCTTTAAATGTAGAGCTGGGAGTGTCAGTGCTGTCTGTACCGCATGCTGCTGTGCCGCCAGGTGGATGCTGGGCTCCCACCAAAGCGTCTCCCAGCCCCTCAGAATAAGTTCTGTGCCCATCTCTTGTGCTCAGCTTTGGTTTTTCCAGCCGTTACCCTTGGGATGTACAGACTTTGGGTCTGAAAATGCTCCCGGGCAGCTGCAGCTGGAGGAGCCGCTGCAGCACTGAAGGGATTGAGCCCAACACTGAGAACGAAGGGAGAAGGCGGCTGCTGTGGGGCAGGGCGAGTTTGGTTTTGGATGTGACCTTAACCCGGATCCGCTGCCTCTGTCTGGAGTGAACCCTTGGATCCCGCTGCTGTTTTTCAGCCTGGGTTACGCTTACGGTTGAGAGACCGTTTGGTGCAAACGGATCCAGAACCGTGTGCTCTCCTGAGCTGTGTTGCCGTGTTTTCGCTTACAGCTCTCAGTTTAACACCTTCGCTTCTCCGGGCAGCCTGTGTGTGTGTGTGGAGGAGAACGTGACAAAACCAGCCATAAAACCTCCCTTGGGTGGCTGGAACCGAGGGGTGTTCGCATGGAAACCCCAGCCTTGCTGCTGCCCTCACCGCGGGATCAACGCCTCGCTGGGGCAGCACAGCTCGTTGTGGTGCTGCTCTCAGGGCTGGTTGGACCCCCAAGCACCCCCTGAACAAGCAGGGTTGGGTGTGAGCTCATGGCTTGGCTTGTGTTCCCCTAATGCGTGCTGCGGGGTTAAGCAGCACGGTGAGGATCTGCTGCTCTGAGGGAGCTGTGGTTAAACCCTGCTGGAGCAGGGATTTGCATGGGTGATTAAATATTAACACAGCTAATCTCCGAGGGGATGAGGCTGGTGCTGCTGCTGCAGTGGGGTTGCTGGGATCTTGGTGGTTTCGATTGACAAACTGATAAATTCGTGTTTAAAAAGACACAAATGAGATTGATTTGCTGCTGAACGGGTGCTGTATTGACATGGTTGGGATTTTTTCCCCATCCCTGCATCCTGGTGGAGCTCGGCAAGTGGGATAGAATCAATAGGGTTGCAAAAGACCTCTGAGATCATCAAGTCCAACTATCAGCATCCCCACCACGCTCATAGAAACGGAATTGTTGAGGCTGAAGCCTTCAAGACCACTGAGTCCAGTGCCAACCCATCCCCACCGAGCCCATGTCCTAAATGGGATCAAGGGAGGATTGGGGTTGGAAAAGACCTCCAAGATCAAGTCTGACCCCAACCCGTCCCCACCATGCCCACTATCCGTGTCCCTGTGTAGGATCATAGGATCATTAGGGTTGAAAAAGATCTCTGAAGTCACCAAGTCCAACCACCAACCCATCCCCAGCATTCACTCCAGGAATTACAGGACCGTGGAATCGTTGGGGTTGGAGAAGACCTCCAAGGGTAGGGCTGAGATGTGGAGATCTTAAAGGTCTGTGGGTTCCTGAGGGCTGAGATGCGGAGATGAGAAAGGTCTGTGGTTTTGTAGGGCTGAAATGGGGTCTGTGTGCTGCAGTGCTCATCCCAGTGCAGCAGGGATGCTCTTGGCTGTGGGGAGGAGTTGCAGCGGGGTGTTGTGGTGGGGGTGCTGCGGTGGGTGCTGTCACAGCTCCCATATAAAATCCTGCAGTGTCTGAAGCAGACAGAAGAAACAACAAGGAAATAGCAGCCAAGTCTGCCTGTTTTGGGCCCAGAACTCTGCTCCCACCTTTGGGCCCGGTCTGTCTGGCAGCTCTGTGGCACAGAGAGACATCGCAGGGGGTCGGCATCCCTCCCTGCGCCCAGAAACACCCCCAGCCCCTCTGCTGGGAAGGAGCAGCTGTGACTCTGCTGCTGGACGTCGCTGGGCCGCACAGGGCTGCGCTGCTGTGCTGCTGTGCCACGCACGGCACTGCTCCCCTCCTCCTGACTGCAGTTTTTTTGTTCCCACAGGGCCGTCTGCCTTCAAAAAGTCGCTCACCCCAGAGGTAAGTTTGTGGCCAAGAGCTGAACTGCTGCGGGACGGCAATGGCACCCAATTCCTGTCTTGGAAGTGAGATCGGGGAGGGAGCAGGAAAGCCGGGGGAAGCACAGCAGTGAGAGCAGCCTTTGGGTTCCCCCGACAGCCCCGCCGTGCTGGGGCTGAGCCGTTCTGCCAGCAGAGCAACCCTGTGTGCTGTGCTGCAGCCAGCAGCGTGTGCTCAAACTGGAGAGCCAGCCAAGTGAGTTCTTGAGCCGTGAGTCAGGGCTGTGTGCGCAGCTTTCCTAAGAGCTGACCTTGCTGGGCTTTGTGACAGCAGGGATGAACAAAGAATCCCCCAGGTGTGCTCACAGGGCCCCGCGGTGGCTGCAGGTGGATGGCAGGAGCGGGTGCTGATCGCTTCCCTGGGCATCAGCACGCGACGCGGCGCGGTCCTGGCTGTGCAGATATCATTGCTGTGCTGGGTGCTTTGGGAACACGACGTGTTTTGAACCCCCTCCCCTTCTCACCACCTTTTCCTCCATCCCAGATGCCAGGTTCTTCAGGGCAGCCGGGCTCTCAGACAATAAAGAAGGGGCACAGAGGAGTGGATTCCACGGGTGAGACCACCTACAAGAAGGTGAGCGCTGCGCCCCACGGCTCTGCTGCTCCGTGTGATGTGGATCCCAGCCAGGGCAGCCAAGGCTGGGTGTTGGGTGTTGGTGGTGTTGGGTGCTGCAGTGACGGCCACGATGGTCGCTCAGAGGGAGTGCAGCATTCCGAGCTGTGGGCAGTGTGCTCCTTCCAGACAGCAGCTCTTGTAGCCTTCAAAAGGAGATCACTTCTAAGCACTGCCTGCTGGCCTTTTCTGTGCTCCTGGGGCTCGGTCCTTCCTACAGGTCTTGTGGCATTCCTGGAATGTGCTTTACAAAGGGGAGATTGTTAGGGGCTTCGCCACAAGCTGGAGCTGTGGCAGCTCTGGGGACGCTGCTTCCACTTCGCTGGGCTTCACAGGGATGGTGACACCTCTGATGTGAGTTTGGGTTCGGGGGGAGGTGGAGCAGATGAGGGCTCCGTGCGCTTGGTGCAGGCGGTGCTTCTCATCCAGATCTCTACCCCAGAGCTACTCTGGTCATGGTGTGGAGTGCATGCAGGAATTGGAGCAGCGCTGCTCCTGCTAAGCCAAGTTTGTGACAGTGTCTGTCCTGCCCTGACTGCTGCCTTCACGTTCACTGCCTTCTGGTTCTCTGTGAAATCCGGGGACGGAGGTTGGGCAGCAGTGGGAGGAGAACGGAGCAGAAGCTGCCACAAAATGCCTGCAGTGCTTCTTTGCGAGGGCCCCTGGAGCTGCTGGAGTGCTGCATGGGACCGATCTGGGAATGAGATTACTGGGCAGGCTGCCTTTTTTCCATCCCTTCTTTTTCCAGGGGTGGCAAGTTGTTTTTCTAGAATTCTTTCCCCTGTGGAAGTGATGATAAACAGGCGGCCAGCTGCTCGGCCTGTCTCGCTGGTGGATGGAGGAGGGAAACTCCTGTTCCTTGGCAACGTGGCTCTGTGCTGTGTGCTCACCAGCAGGCAGGGCCACGTGTGCTCAGCTGAGAGCTGTGGTCAAGCAGCACAGGGTGTGGGGGGGGAAAAGGAATCACATTCTTCCTCCCTCTCCCAGGAAACCAGAGGAAATGGGAAATGCAGGCAGGGAAGTGGAGAGGAGCAGGGTGTTGTGTGGTGGCTGCGTGGCACGGGGGGCTGGGCTGGGCTGGGAAGGGCGGCCCGCAGGGCGAGTCGGTGGCCCGAGGTGAGGTCATGTGCTGCACAGAGGAGAACTCCTGATATCAGCAGCTGTTCAGGAACAGTCTGGCATTGTTCTGGGACAGCTCATGCACAGGGTGCAGGAGTGGCTGCCAGTCTGCACTCCTTATTTTGACATGGCAGCGAACTTTAGGGCTAAAGAGCCCTGGCCTGGCACCAGTCAGGAAAGTGCTGTGCTGTGCAGACCTACTGAGCTGCTGCCCGCTGTGTTTGGTGGCAGGGGAACGAGGTCACCTCCCCTCTAAGTGCAGGATGTGGGGGAGCAATGAAATTGCAGCTCAGGTCCTTCACAGCTCAGCCAGAACTGAGCAGAATGTTACTGGGGTGGGGACAGGGAGGTGTTCCCCCTGCTGCTGCACTCTGCCCGGGGACAGAGCCATGGTGGTGCTGCTCATTGAGAAAGAAACCAGCAGGTAGAAGTGTGGCTGTGGAGTGCCCCACTAACAACACTTCTGAACGTGGAGCTGTCTTTCCTCCAGCTCCTCTCGTTCCTCTTCCCAGTCGGCCACTTATGTTGCCTAACTCGTTTTCTCTGCTCCTGCAGACGACGTCATCAGCCTTGAAAGGTGCTATCCAGCTGGGCATCACACACACGGTTGGGAGCTTAAGCACTAAACCTGAAAGAGATGTTCTCATGCAAGATTTCTACGTAGTAGAAAGTATTTTCTTCCCAAGGTCAGTGCTTGCTTTCTTCCTTCCTGTCGTGCTTTGGCAGCGGTAGCAGCAGTAGTTTTCAGCCCTTCTCACGTTTAGGAGGCAGCAGCAGAGCTGGGGGAGCACAGCTGTGCTGAGCAGAGGCACTGCGTGCAGAGCAGCTCCGTTTCTGCAGAGCTCTGCTGAGACTCCCATAGGTCTGTTGAACAAATAATGCAGCTGTGCTGCTGTGTGCCTCTCTGCTTCCCTCTGGGCTGGGTGCATTCAGTCCTTGGGGTGCGTTAGGGGACAGCCAGAGCAGGCCTTGCTTCTCAGATAGTCCCTTAAGAACCCCGAATGATGCAGACCCACGTGTGCCCTTCTCTCCTCGAGCAGTGAAGGCAGTAACCTCACCCCAGCTCATCACTACAACGATTTCCGCTTCAAAACCTACGCCCCAGTGGCCTTCCGATATTTCCGGGAGCTGTTTGGGATCCGGCCGGACGATTACCTGGTATGGCACTGCTGGGGGTGCTCTGGGGTGGGTTCTTGTGCTCTGTCCCTGCTTGGAGCTCTGTAAGCACAGCAGTGGATGCGGTCTGTGGCCCCGGGGTTTGCCTGGTGCTGTGTGAAGGGAAGCAGCTCCGTGCTGCTGTGTTCCACCTCTGCTTTTCTCTCCTCCTCCTCCTCAGTACTCGCTCTGCAGTGAGCCCCTCATTGAGCTCTCCAACTCTGGGGCCAGTGGATCCCTTTTCTACGTGTCCAGCGACGACGAGTTTATCATCAAGACAGTTCAGCACAAAGAGGCAGAGTTCTTGCAGAAGCTGCTGCCCGGCTACTACATGGTAAGTGAGGCCAGCAGAGGCTTTCTTTGCACGTAACACCGTGTGCTCCCTGCTTACCTCTGTGCCACGAGCCTCGCACAGAGCCCTGCGTGTCCCTGTGTGGGTGAGCAGGGAGTTCTGCACTCGTGGGCCGATCTGACCCTCAGCTTTGCAGGGTGATGTTAACAGTGGGCAGTGCCAGGCTGTCCCCCCCTCCCCACCCTCATCTCTTTGTTTCTTTGGCAAATGCTTTGAACTGCTGCCGGCCCCACTGGGAGGAGCAGGCAGCTCTGCTGGGCAGAACGTAAACAGTCAGCATGGCTCTGAAAGCATCTCTGTGTCTTTGGTTCTTTTAGAACTTGAATCAGAACCCAAGGACGCTGCTGCCCAAGTTTTATGGCTTGTACTGTGTCCAAGCTGGGGGCAAAAACATCCGCATTGTGGTGATGAACAACCTGCTGCCACGTTCTGTGAAGATGCACCTCAAATACGACCTGAAGGGCTCCACCTACAAACGCAGGGCGTCCCAGAAGGAGAGGGAGAAAGTCTTCCCCACCTACAAGGACTTGGATTTTATGCAGGACATCCCCGACGGCCTCTTCTTGGACTCAGACATGTATAATGCTCTGTGCAAAACGCTGCAGAGAGACTGTTTGGTAAGTGGAAGTGCTGGGAGCTGTGGGAGGAATTCCTTTGAACCTTTCTGTGAAGGAAGGGGTGGCACCCAGCAGTCCTGCATCCTCTCCCGGGGTGCTGGCTGGACAGCCTGCAGTTTGGCAGTGCTGTGGGCAGGAAGCTGTGTGCCCTCTCCCTGTGCCAGGCGTGCAGGGTCCAGGCTCAGCTGTGAGCCTGCCAGCAGCTGTGCAAGAGCGCTGTCCCTGCTCTGTGTCTCGTGCACAGGAGGAGTACTGCAGGTGCTCCTGGTGCTCCCTTCGCCATCTGCAGACGAGCTGGCAGAGGCGGGCTGTGGGTTGAGTTCATCCCCTGGCCGTGCTGGGGGTCCAGGCGGCACCGCTGGCACTGCTGTGGGTGCCCTCTCGGCAGCTTCACGAGGCTCACGGTGGCAATGAGGCTTTGTTGACTTTCTGCCCAGGTCCTGCAGAGTTTTAAAATCATGGATTACAGTTTGCTGGTGGCAATCCATAACATGGATCTGGCACAGAGGGAGCACGCGATGGCAGACGGGACGTCCCAGGCCGACACGCGGCGCCCTGCGGCGCAGAAAGCGCTGTATTCCACTGCCATGGAGTCCATCCAGGGGGAGGCCCGCAGGGGAGGCACCATAGAGACAGACGACCAGTGAGTGTGTGCTGCTCTGCCGCAGGGCTGCCTTCATGTGGGTTTTTGGCTACTTGCTCGCAGCCTCGGGTCGCTGCTTCCTTTCTGAGAGACGTGCTAATGGCTCTGAAAGAGAAAGGGATGGACTCCTCAGCAGGGTCTGTGTGATAGGACGAGGGGAAATGGTTCCCAGCTAAAAGAGGGGGGTTTAGGCAGGGCACAATGAAGACAGTGGTTATGAGAAGGGTGCTGGGTGCTGGCACAGGATTCCCAGAGGTGTGAGGGTGGTGGTGCCCCGTCCCTGCAGACTCCCATGGGGAGGCTGGTGAGCTGTGAGTGCAGATGGAGCTGTGGGCCTCCCTGTTCGTTGAGGGGGGGATGAGGTGCCCTTTTGGGGTTTCTTCCAGCTCCAGCCATTCTGTGATTCCGTGCTTTGGTGGATCCCCAGCTCTCTGCAGTTGCTTGCTCTCCTCATGGATGGGTTGGGATCAGTCTCCAATGAAACTGCACGGCAGGGGTTGGCTCTGGGAAGGTCGAGCAAACCTCGCCAACACACCCTGTTCTGTCCTTGCAGGATGGGGGGCATTCCTGCCCGCAACGCCAAGGGGGAGAGGCTGCTCCTCTACGTGGGCATCATTGATGTGCTGCAGTCCTACAGGTAGGGCAGTCTGAGGGGCAGCTGTGGTGCTGTCTGTGCTGCCGTGTGGAGGACTGGCTTCCAAGGGAGTTAAGATGCGTTTTATTGACTGCCTTTATTTCTCTGTTGTTATTTTCTTGAAGTTGGGTGTTTGGGGATTGGTTTCCGGGTCTTGTTTACTGTGTTTGCCTCCATTCCCAGGAGGGATTGCCACTGGCAGAGGTTATTTCTGTGCTCAGTGGTTGTTGTGCGCAGGAAGCGGTGAGGAGAAAACAAGCAGTGGCTTAGAATGGCCACAGCCACTGCTCGGGTGCTGCTGGTCAGAGGAGAAGCTCAGCGCCGTGCGGGCACCAAACTGTGCACAAATTGGTGTGAAATCTGGTCTTTGTTCTCTGCTTTGTCAGGTTTGTGAAGAAGCTGGAGCACTCGTGGAAGGCCCTGGTGCACGATGGGGTAAGCAGCAAGCACAGCACCTTCACTTGTTCAGCTCGCTGTGGGTGCTCGGTCTGCACAGCGTCCTGGATTTTCAAGGGCTCTGTGTGTTGCTCTTCTACATGAAAGCAGTGCCCAGAAATGTTCCCAGGCACCCAGAAATATTCCCAGGCCAGTGTAGCACGGGTCAGGGCTGGGGGGGCTGCTGTTAACCGCCATCACTTACTAATGCAGGTTTCCACACTGCTCATCCCTTTCAGGACACCGTATCCGTGCACAGACCCAGCTTCTATGCTGAAAGGTTCCAGCGCTTCATGTGCAACACAGTTTTCAAGAAGATACCCTGTAAGTTCTCCACGTGGGGTCCCCGCGGTGGTGCCGGCGTGCCTGGCTTCACGCTCAGCAGCTGGGGCTGGGGAGGGGGCACAGCAGTGTGAGGGCATTAGGGAGCCTGCAGTGCTGCATCCTCTCCTCCTTCCTCCTGCGTTGTTCTTGCTTTGCGGCCGCACGGAGCTGCTTCATCCATCAGTGTGTTTCCCTGTGCGCCAGCTGGGACGTGGCTGTGTTGGTTCTCCTCTTGCTGAGCTCTGTGCAGTAGTGAAGCTCTGCCTTGTTTTTCTGTCTTGAAGTGAAGCCATCCCCCTCCAAGAAGAGCCGCTCCGGCACCGCGGTTCCTAGGCGGAGCTGTCAGGGAGGAGTGCCTTCCCAGCTGCACGTGTCGTGTGAGACAAAAGCACAAGTCACGACAGAGGCGGACGTGGAGCAAGGTTGGTGACTGGGCTGGGGGGAGAGAAATGCCTCCCAGGTGTTCCTCAGCTTGCCGAGCTTTGGCATGGCAGAGCTTTCTGCAGGATGCCTGCGGGTGATTTTGCACTGTTGTTTTGGATTGGATTTCCAAGAGGGCAGGGCTGGCCCTGCGGTGCTCACGGGTCTGAGATGTCACGGGTGGGATCCACACCCCGTGGTTACGTGGGGCTGTGCCTGCACCGCTCGTGCAGGTGGTGGAACTGTGTTGTGCTTCGACTCAGGCTCCCACCTCGGCCGCCCGGATCTCCTGCCCAGGACTCTGCCGGTGGACGAAGCCAACAGCGATTCCGTCGCCACCACTTTGTCCACCTCCTCCTTGGGCAGCGGAGGTCTCCACTCACCCGCAAACAGGTGAGGCTCTGGGGGAGGCCCTGGCATGAGCAGCCCCTGTGCAGTGAGTGAGCTCAGTGCTGTCTGTTCCAGCATGTGCGAGGGGGGAGCGCTGTCACACCCCACTTGCAGTGCTAAGCAGACGCTGTGGTTTTTGCATCTCTGCTTGGGCTGTGCGGACGTCCCAGTGGCTTTTGGTTCTTTGTGTGTCCTGTGCTTGATGGCCTCTTCCTGGAGCTGAGATAATTGTGCTGATTACGAGGCGCTGGTGAATGCGGCGCTGCCAGAATGTGCGCCAGGAACAGCGGCGTGGAGCTGCAGGGCACTGGGGTGACGTGCAGGGCTGGGTGCAGCTCCGTGCCTCTGGGTGTCCCCGGAGCCTCAGTGCATGGCTGAGGAGCAGATGGCTGCCCTGGAATGTTCCCTTTGTTGCCAAGTGGTGAGAATTGAGGGTTACGAGGAGGAGCTGTGGTCAGAGCACGATCCCATGCGCAGAAGTTCTGAGGTGGTAACTCCTCTTCCTGGAAGCAATCGTAACCCACCTTCCTCCTTCCTGCACCATGGCACTAATGAAAGTGTCTGCTCTGTCCTCAGCTGCAGGAGGACAAGATACGATTGCAATTCACACCTTTTATTCCCTCTCTAAAACCTGGAAACTTCTCGGTAGGGATCCTAAACCAGAGCTGCTCCTTCCCAGTCCGTCCGCATGCCCGAGGAGTTCTGTGTCCTTAACTGTGGGTGTCTCTCCTTCAATCTCTGCGTAGGTCAGTGGGCGTGCAGGTGCACAAAGCCGACAGCTCAGCAAAGGATTTCGCTAGGACTGCTGCCTTCCTGTCTAGGTGAGGGAGGAACCACGCTTTGCTGGAGGCCTTCTCCCATCCAGAGGGTTTGTTGGGGGAGATGTGCCTTGAGGTTCTGCCTCGTGCTGCCCGTGGTTCGTAGGTGATTGGTTCAGAACAACATCGGTCGTTGGAAGGAGGTTAGAGAGGAATGTCTGCGGAAGCAGTCGGAGCGTTTGTCACTCTGGGGGGAAACCTGAAGTGAGGGAGCCCAGCAGGGTGCAGCAGCCAGGCAGGGTCAGCCTGCTCCAGAGCTGCTTTGGTGCAGCAGTGGTGTGCCCTGCTGCAAAGTTCCAGGCTGCAGAGGGGGGTGTGACTGAGCAAGGGAGGGATGCTGCCAGGGGAGCAGAGTGATGCCCATCTGTCAGATCAGACATGGGTGAGTCCTATTTCGTGCAGAGAGAAAGGGGAGCTCGATGCACGTGGTCACTGGGGATGCCCTGGGGATGCAGTGAGGGGAATGCTGCCCTCGCTGCTTCTCTTCTGGAGCACTGCTGCAGCTGGGAGAAGCGCTGAGATCAAAGCTGAGGGCTGATGGTGTGTTCAGCAGCTGGATTGCACAGCTTGTGCCAATGAGCACCTGAACAGCACTGACTCAAAAGAGAGCTGGGAAGGGTCTGCCTGCAGTCGGAGATAGAATTCTGTCTTCCAGTGTGCTCAGCACTGGGGTGACACTGAGTCTGGTCAGGTTGGTGGTTGGACTTGATGACCGTGAGGGTCTTTTCCAACCTGATGTTTTTGAGCCTGATCCTATGACAAGTTCATGGTGCTTTGAAGCACGCTAAGTGCACAGCCTGGTTCTGAGACGTGTGGGAGTCCTCTGCTCCAGCCCAGCTCTGTCACTCAGCTTCTGGCAGGGGGTCCTGAGGTTTGAGGCACTGGGAGCGTCAGCTGCTGGCGAGGAGCTCTGGGGGTCGCTGGGCTTAATTTTAGGGGGACACCTTACTGCCCTGAGCACTGGGATTGGCCCCAGTCGAGTCCTGGGGGCACACGCACTGTAACCAACGCTGAGCATTCTGTCAGGAGAGGATATGGCTCCAGAGGATACAGCTCCACGGGATGCATCCTGCAGGTGGGATGTGGCCCCGTGTGCTGCATCCTGCAGGATGTCACTCCCGTTTGCTGCACCAGAGCTTTGCCAACAGCTTTTCCCACAGCAGTGCCTCCATTGCAGTGCCTGGCGCTGGTGTTGGCGCTGTGGTTGCTGTGTCCCCGTGCTGCTTTCCCCTCAGACCCCCATCGTGGCGATGCGGTGCTTGTGGGCTCCATAGCAGTCTGGCAGGAGGTGCTCACCTCACCGGGTTGGATGTGCAGGTGTTGCTCCAGGCAGATCTGTTCTAACCCCTTCCATGGGGTGCTCTGCTGTGGCTGGGCGCAGCAGGAGAGGTGATTTCATGACTGCTCCCATTTAAATGTTGCTTTACAGCTCTTCCCCTTCTGTCTCCCCAGCAGCTCCCCAGGACCGTCCATCCCTGAGCCCTCCTCGGAGCTGAGGGAGCAGCTGGAAGAGCTGCAGGAGACAGAGATCAGCTTCGTGAGTAACCTTTGAGGAGGGGCTGAGTGGTTCTGGGGGCGGGTGGGGACGTAGGGGGCAGATCCTCACCCACCTGCGTGCATGATGGCCCCGTCTGCCCCATGCCACGTGCAGCCTGGTGGTGTCCACTGCCCCACAACTCTTTATTGGGTAAAGCAGGAGGTGAAGCAGAGCTGCTGCACTCCTGAGCACCCAGGGTGGTCAGGTGGTGGGGATGAGAGCTGGCCACAGCCTGTGAGGACGATAAATGCTGGCAGAGCCCCCAGTCCATGGGGAGGTGATGGTTGGGGAGCACCGCCCCTCCACTGTGTGTCAATCCGGGCAGAGGAGCTCCAGGCACGGCTGCTGTGCCCCCCCCACCAACATCTCCCCCCCTTTTTTCCATTGCAGTGAGGCAGCTCTGAGCCAACGATGGCAGCAGATGGTTCCGTGCTCTGCGTGGTCTCTGCCCCCGTTGCTGACCTTCGTGGTTTTTAATTTGGTTTTTTTTTTGGTTTTGGGGTTTTTTGTGTTTTTTTTTTTGTTTTGTTTTTTGGAAATGTTACCTGGACAGAAAGCTGAGAACCAGGCAGGCTGTGCAGTGCGGGCAGCCGAGCAGAGCGGATCAGCGGAGACCTCCAGGCACTGCGCTGCTGTCTGAGCCCAGCAGGGCCTGAGCCGCCCTGAGGGGAGGAGGAGGAAGAGGAGGAAGAGGAGGAACTGCTCCACGTGGACTGAAGGCCTTTTGGAAAAGGGATCTGACTTCCAAGGCTCGCAATGCTGCCACCACAAACTGCAGCCCACGGGAGTTTTGGCCCCGCCGGGGCAGTTTGCCACGGAGCAACGCGTTCACCTTTTGTATTTCCAACGAGTTTTTAACGTCGGCGTTTCCTGCAGTTCAGCTCCAGCCTTTCCCCTCAGCACTGCACTGCAGCTCTGCTTTCTGTGACCCACAGACGGGGCTCTGAGCTGCGCTGTGCAGGAGGGCTGCGTCCCCTCGGCGTCCCTTTGCAGACGAAGATCTCCGCACTGAGCTCAGCTTTGGGAATCTGTCACCATTTCTTCAGCAAACGGACCCAAGCTGGCAGCCCCCCACGCTGGGCTGAGCTGCGTTTGCACGGAACGCTTTTTTGGGTTTATTTTTTTTAGGATAGGAAGCGACTCCACCCCGTGTTCCCAACGGGTTGGAATCCTCCGTTGGTTTTTCTTTTTTATATATTGGAGAGAAAAAAAAAAAAAAAAAAAAAAAAAGCAAAGGGATGTAATTGTGCCCCTGCGGGGTTGCTGTGTGCAGAGGAACCCAGGAATGTGGTGGTGCAGAGGGGGACGCTTTGCGGTGCCGTTTTGGAGCCGACTCTCCCACCTCCCACCTCGAGTGGGCACCGATATTTTTTTAAGGAAAAACAAAAACACCCACCGAAAAAAAAAAAAACCCCAAACCCAACATCCCAACCCCTTTTTGGATGTTATTTCTTAGTTTTGTTTGAAAAGACCCAACGGAATGGCCTTATCCTCTGGGTGTCCAGACCCAGAGCGGGGTTCTGCGGCTCCCGGTGCCCCCGGGGCTGTCCCACGCCGACCCCGACCAGCGCTGGGAGGAAGGTGGGCTCTTCCCCCACAGCTGCCCTCACCTTACAGCCGAAATAACTGTCTATATTAGACGCTGTTCTTACCTTCCCTCCCATCTCCTGTAATGGTTCGTGTTTCTCGTTCTATTTTTTTTTTTTTTTTTTTACCAGGAGGGAAGAAAACCAACTCCCCATTCTTTTTTTTTTTTCCCCCTATGATTTAATATTTATGAAGCTGTATTTAAGTGGTTTTGTTTCATTTTATTTGTTTTCTGGGGATAGTCGTGCAGCAGTAGGGAGATGGGGGGGTGGTGTTTCTATATGGGATCTTCCAACCTTTGCTTTGTAATGGGTTTTCAGAACAACTGCCTTTTTTTTTTTTTTTTTTTTTTTTTTTTTTTTTTTTTTTTGCATCTGGAAGTGGCGACAACTGCTGTTAAATGGCTCCTGAACCCCCACGGGGCCCTTCTATAGCAGGGAGGGCTGTGGGGTCACCTGTGGGACCACCCGATGGATCCTGGAAGCATCCAATGGATCCTGGAATCAATCGATGGATCCTGGGAGCATCCAATGGATCTTGGCCTTGTCTAATGGATCCTGGGACCACCTGTTGGATCCTGGCCCCTGATGATGGATTCTGGGACCATTGAATGGCTCCTGGCATGGATTTAAGGATCCTGACCTCAGCTGGTGGGTCCTGGCGCGGGTTGATGGATCCTGCCATCGCTGAATGGATCCTGGCACCACATGATGGATTCCGGGGCCATCAAATGGATCCTAGGGTCATCCGATTGGTCCTGGAATGGGTTGATGGATGCTGGCATCACCCAATGGATCCTGGCATGGACTTATGGATCTTAGCCCCAGGTGATGGATCCTGGCACCGCATGATGCATCTGGCCCCATGTGATGGATCCTGATGGATCTGGTCCTACCTGATGGATCCTGGTGTGGGTTGATGGATCCCAGCACCTCCTCATGGATCTGGACCCAATGGATCCTGGCACAGACTTAAGGATCCTGGCCACAGCTGCTGGCTCCCGGCACGGGCCGATGGATCCCAGCCCCTCCTGTTGGATTCAGGCCAGAGCGGTCCCTTGGCGGTGGGAAGGCCCCGTCCGTGTCCCCATGGAGCTGCTCGTGTCGTGGACGTTGTCGTGTTCGCTCTGTGCCGTGTCGCCGTCGCGGCTGTTCTGTGGATACCTGCGGCCCTGAATACAGCGTGTGCTCCTGCAGCCGTCTGCCTCCGCGCCTGCTTTGTGGGGATGGGGGCGGGGGGCTGCTGCGTGTCTGCCAGTCATTGCCCTGGTGCTGGGGGAGTGGGAGTGGGGGGGTCCCAAAGGGCCTCTGTGCCCCTTTGTGGGGGTCTGGAGCCCTCCTGGGGGGGGGGGGGGAATGCGGCTGCTGGGGGGAATTTGTGCTTCTGAGAACATTGTGGGTTCGGAGAAGGGGTTGGGTTGGAAGGGGCCCTTGAAAACCATCTGGTCCCATTCCCCACGATGAACAGAGACGAGGTCCCCCCACCCTTCCAACCCCCCTCCATGTTTAACCTCCAAGGACCCTTCCAGCCCCCCATGTTTAACCTCCAAGGACCCTTCCAGCCCCCCATGTTTAACCTCCAAGGACCCTTCCAGCCCCCCTCCCCCCCCCGTGGTTCTGTGGGGGATCATTAAGACCGCAGACCCTCTTAGTGTCACGATGGAGATGCTGAGGGCAGCTCCCAGTGCTGACCCCGCAGGGCAGCGCCGTCACCGCTCTCCACCCGCGGAGCCTCGGCTGCAGCTGTGAGTTCGGTCCCACCTTCAGCTCCTCGCCCATCCGCCACCCCGCAGGGCGCTGTGGGGCCGAGGACGCCTTTGGGGGGGGAGGGGAGGGGGCGGACGGCGGACCGACAGGGATTACAACAACAACTACAACTCCCAGCGTGCTCCGCGCGTCTCGCGTTCCAGCACGGGCGGCGCCCATTGGGCGGCGGCGCACAGCCAATCAGCGGGCTCCTTGTTGAGAGGGCCGTGAGGCGGCTCTGAAGGAAAGGGGCGAAGATGGTTCTGGAGAGCACCATGGTGTGGTGAGCGGGCCGGGCCGGGCCGGGGGCGCGGCAGCCTCCGCCTCGGTCCTTCTTCCTTCTCCTTCTCCCTTCCCCGCGTCCCGCTGCGCTCCGTGGGCCGTGCGGCGCCGCCGAGGGTTTCCCTGAGTCATGGCGGGTTGGGGCACGGCCGGGCCCGGGGGGGTTAAAAAGGGCCTCATTGGAGGGGGGGCTTCAGGGAGGCGGCACCGCTGTGCTGCTGTGGTTCGGTGACCGTAATGATCGTCTGCAGGACTGGGGAGGGGTGGGAAGGGGCCTGGGAGGTGGACTGTGGGATGGTTGGGTTGAAAGGGTCCTTGAAGGTGATTCATGGAGTGGTTGGGTGGGAAGGGTCCTTAAATATTAACCGTGTGGTGCTTGTATTGGGTTGTGTTGGAAGGGTCCTTGAAGATCAACCGTGGGATGGTTGGGTGGGAAGGGTCCTGAAAGGTCAACTGTGGGATGGTTGGGCAGGAAGGGTCCTTAAATATCAACCGTGGGATGGTTGGGTTGGAAGGGACATTGGCAGTGGGATTGAGGGCCCCCTCAGCGTGTTTGTGGCTGACACCCCAGAGGGATGCTGTTTTTTCAGCGTTGACAACAGTGAGTACATGAGAAATGGGGACTTCTTACCCACTCGCCTGCAAGCTCAGCAGGATGCTGTCAACATCGTGTGCCACTCCAAGACCCGCAGCAACCCCGAGAACAACGTGGGGCTCATCACCTTAGCCAAGTATGGGCTGGCTGGGTTTGGTTAAAGTGGGGGCAGGGCAGTGGGCAGGCTGCTGTATGTGCACGGATTGTACACTTTGCTTAGGAAACCAGGCTCCACATCTTGGCCCTGTGTGTTCTGACACCACAGGGCTGAGCGCTGCAGACCTGGAGGAGCTGTGGGAAGGAGGGGGGGATTCCTCACTCTGTAGCAACAGAGGGTTTCACAGATTGCTTCTCAAACAGCTTCACTGCGGTGTGTTTCTCTTGTAGTAACTGTGAAGTGCTGACCACGCTCACTCCGGACACGGGACGGATCCTTTCAAAGCTACACACAGTGCAGCCCAAAGGAAAAATCACCTTTTGCACGGGGATCAGAGTTGCTCACGTAAGTGGTTGTCTGTTACTCCAAACCGAGCCTGCGTCTTTCTTTGTAACAACTGATGGGTGATGGCTGGGTGTGTCCTGTTAGATCTGCTCCTGACTCTACTGCTGAGCAAATCCTTGGCTTTGCCTCAGAAACCTTTGTAAAATCCAGTGTGAAAGCTCAGCCTTGGGAAGCTTGCTCTGCTGCAGGGGATGAACGGCTGCGCTGCACGGCGGCTCACACTTTGGGTATCTGGAAATGAGAAGTGAATTGGGGCAGGTGGGGTGGAACTGCCACCATGGAGTCTGGCCACGCTTCCACTGAGGGCAGCTCCCTCCCCAGGTCTGGATTTGGGGAGAAAGAGAAGGAGCTGCCCATCACCACGCAGCCCAGTGGTTCTTTGCTCCTTTGTGTCTGTGCAGGGCTGCCTCCCGGCCGTCCTCTCTCCTGGGAGCTGCTCCTTAAGCACGATGTGACTTCTGTTTTGTAGCTGGCTCTGAAGCATCGCCAGGGCAAGAATCACAAGATGCGAATCATTGCCTTTGTTGGGAGCCCTGTAGAAGATAATGAGAAAGATGTGAGTACCAGTCCAAGCAGAATATGTTATCTCTGCTCTCCACGTACCCCTAAACCAGATGGATGGCTTGTTCCTTGCCCTGCTCTAAGAGGAAGGCTGTGCCCCAGCAGGGACAGCGTGGGCTGCAGCTGGGCGGCAGATCTGGGGCTTTGCTTCTGGAGGAGTGAATCCTGAGGGCTGTCCCCATGTTTCCAATGGGAGGGCTGGGGTTTTAGAGCTGAGATGTGGGCAGTGAGAAGCTAAAGCTGCCGCGTCTCCTTGTTGCAGCTGGTGAAGCTGGCAAAGCGTCTGAAGAAGGAGAAAGTCAATGTTGACATTATCAACTTTGGAGAAGAGGTGAGACTTGGGCTGCATTTTTCCAGTTAAGGTCTGAGCTGGGGGGGTCAGGGAAGAGCCCCAACACGGCTGTGCCTCGGCCCCTCTGTGGTGATGCTGAGGTTAATGTTTCCCTCTGGGGAGGCCCTTCTTGTTTTGCTGCAAGCCTCGTTATCTTTCCCCGTGGAAACAGCAGAGCTGTGTGCCCCCAGAAGGCATTTCTGACCCCTTGCCCTGGGGTTTGTGTCCTGTGTGGTTCTGCTCTGTATCTGGATTTTGTTTGGTGGGAGGAGAAGGGATAATGGCGGCCTGAGGAGCAAGCATGGCGTTGCCTGTAGTGGTGCAGCTAGCGAGGCTGCCAGGTGTGTGGGCAGCATGGGGGGAGCCGGGATCACAGCCCCTCTCTTCACCCCTAGGAAGCCAACACGGACAAACTGACGGCCTTCATCAACACTCTGAATGGCAAGGATGGCACGGGCTCCCACCTGGTGACGGTGCCGCCGGGGCCCAGCCTGGCCGATGCCCTCATCAGCTCCCCCATCCTGGCTGGTGAGGGGGGGGCCATGCTGGGCCTCGGCGCCAGCGACTTCGAGTTCGGCGTGGATCCGAGTGCCGACCCAGAGCTGGCCCTGGTGAGTGGGACGGGGCGGCAGCGTGTGCTCTGCTGTTCCTATTCCAGGGTGCTCCCCACTCAGCACTGCTCTGTCTCCATCTCTGCAGGCTCTGCGTGTCTCCATGGAAGAGCAGAGGCAGCGGCAGGAGGAGGAGGCCAGGAGGGCTGCGGCCGCCTCTGCAGCTGAGGCTGGGATCGCTGCCACTGGAGGGGATGGTGAGGAGCTGCATGGGGAGCAGAGCTGCTCCGGTGGGGACAGCTGGGATGGAGCCTGGCTGCTGGAGGGGCGTCCCGCCATAACACTGCAGGAAGTGGGTGCTGGATGTGGCAGAGCCGTGTTCTGGGCAGAACCCACCCGTGCAGAATCTCACAGAATCACAGAGCGGCCTCACTGCAGCGTTCTGAGCAGCTCCAGGCTGGAGCTTCCCTTGGCTCCTACTGAAACACCCCTTCTGGGTGGGGGAGCAGGGGGTCCGGGGTGGGGGGACGGGGGTTCTGGGTGCTGGAGGGGTGCGGTGCGGGCTGCCCATGCTCAGGCAGCACTGCTGGCTCCTGGCCGGGCTGCGAGCGTGGCTGTTGTCCCCGCAGATTCAGACGATGCTCTGCTGAAGATGACCATCACCCAGCAGGAGTTCGGGCGCGCCGGGCTGCCCGACCTGAGCAGCATGACGGAGGAGGAGCAGATCGCCTACGCCATGCAGATGTCGCTGCAGGGAGCGGGTGAGCTGACGCAGATGGGGGCAGAGGGGCAGCTGCCAGGTGGGGCGATCCCTGGAGCCGCCCCACAGCATCCCATGCGCTTCGGGCTTTCCCGCAGAGTTCGCGCAGGCGGAGGCGGCCGACGTGGACAGCAGCACCGCCATGGACACCTCCGAGCCCGCCAAGGTGAGGCCTCGCCGTGGGGGGCGGGTGAAGCTGGCACGGACGCAGCCTCCCCCCGCCCCCCGCCGTCTCCCCGCAGGAGGAGGATGACTACGATGTGATGCAGGACCCCGAGTTCCTGCAGAGCGTGCTGGAGAATCTGCCGGGCGTCGACCCCAACAACGAGGCCATCCGCAACGCCATGGGCTCGCTGGCCTCGCAGGCCTCCAAGGAGGGCAAGGACAAGAAGGAGGAGGACAAGAAGTGAGGGGCGGCGGGCTCGGGGCTGCGCCTGACGCGGCAATAAAGGCTGAAGCACGGTGCCGGTCCCGGACCCCGTCCCCGTTCCCGGTCCGTTTTCCCGCCCCGTGGGGCTCCTCGGGGGGCGGGGCCAGTGCGGAGGCCAAGCCCCTTGCGCCACCTCCCGGCGTGCCCCGCGGCTCCGCAGGATGTTTACGATGCGGTCCGTGGGCGGGGCTCAGATGATGAGCGGCGAAGGCAGCCAATGGGGGAAGGGGTGGGGAGGATGTTGTAATCGATCTCTGTCTCCGGCCAGTGGGAAGAGGGGGCGGGACGGGGCAACTCATTGGTTCTTCAAGGGTGGATGTGCGGTCGAACTGGCCAACAGGAGAATGAGGGGGCGGGGCGATGCCTCAGCTTTCCGTGAGTGACGGCGCCGTCAACAAATGGTAGAAGGCGTGGTCGACCGCTAAGGTCTCCCAACCGGTGGGGTGATGGCGGGCCGGGCCTTTGCTTTGAGCGACAAGCGTCTCTTTCAACGGGAAAGCAACAGCTGGGCGGTGCCCTGAGCGACGCTGTCTGTGGCCAATAGCTGCGCGGATCCGTGCTGGATGGGCATCCCCGCTTAGCCAATGGCACGAGGGAGGGGGCGGGCTGGCTCGATGAGCACAGCTTTCAGCTAATCAGCAGCCAGACTGCTCGTAGATCCGCCAATAGGCAGCTGGGAGGGCGGGATCACATTTTCAATGGCTGCCCCGTCCCCCAATGGGTACCCCCTCAGCGGGCGGATCCAGCTCCGACTCGCCTCCCCCTACGCCAATAGCGAGTGCGAACGGCCGCGACCACCCACGAGCGACAGCGCCACGCACCAATGAGCGCTCCCGCAGCTACGAGCGACGTCCGGACGGTCCAATAGCGCCGCGGCGGGGGGCGGGCGTCAGCGTCCGGCGGCGCAGGGCGGGGGGCGCGGGCCAAGCAGGAAGTGCTGCGGAGAAGCGGTCGCCGCCGGAGGGTTGGGCCGCAGCCGGGCCCGCCGCCCGCACAGCGCTCGGTGAGGCCGCGGCGGAGGCCGCTGGGGGGGGGGCCGGGCCGGGCCGGGGGCGGAGCTCTGGGCCCGGGGGAAGCCCGGGGCCCGAGGGGGCCGCGATGGCCGCCGGGCGCTCGGCCCGTAGGGAGCGGCCACGCGCGGGGCCTCCCGGTGCGGTGAGGGCGCGGGTTGGGGCGGCCGCCGCGCTCCGCTGCCGTTTGGGCTCCGGGAGCGTCCGCCCCGCCCGCAGCGGCGTGACGGCGGCTGATTCTCCCCCCTCCCCCTTCCATCCCCCAAAGGAATTTGATTTCGGGCCGAGCGGCCGTTAATGGCCGCCTTTCGCCGCCCTTCCCCCCGCGCATCGGGGAACCCCCCGCCAGCCCCGGCGGCCTTCCCGACCTCCCGCCCCCCTTTCCGAGCCCTTCGGGGGGCCGCTTCGCGTTCCCGCGTTCCCCAAAGCCCCGTGGAGGTGACGGAGGTCCCGCTGCGCTCGGGGGTCTTGGGGGTCTTAGGGGTTCCCCCGTTTCCCCAGGCGATGCGGCACATGGAGGCGTTGCGGCTCCGCGCGTTTCCAGGAACGGCCTCAAAAACCCCGGAGCTGATCCCGGCCTGGGCTGGGGATGCTCAGCCCTGCGGGGCAGCGCTGCTGCCCGCCAGGAATACGGGGGGGCTCCGACCTCACTGGGGAAACTGGGAGCGCCGGAGCCCACCGGGGCTGTCGGGCGGCTCTGCCCGTCGCTTTGGGCTCAGGCGGTGCCCGCTGCGGCCTTGGGGGATGTGGGTCCGCACTGTGGGCAGTCGCTGTGTCTGCAAATCCTGCTGGGGCCCCGCAGTGCTTCCCTACGGCCTCCCTGGCTTTGTTGCCGAGGTTTGGGCACGAGGGAGCGCGCTGTTTTGTTTTGAGCTCCGTTTTCCCCCTCTATTCTCAGTCCCTGAATCCCTCCTGCCCTCATTTCCCGGCAGCTCTGCACGACACTGGGGAGCAGGCAGCCTTTGGGGGCTGCGGTTACGTCCCCACAGTGAACCGCATTCGAGGAGCATTCTCCAGAGGGTCTGGCACTGCATTGGGATGGGGGGGGGCCTCGTTTATGGCAGCAGCTGCCCGAGCCGTGGGTCAAACCGCTTGGTGTGGGCACAGCTGTGGTGCTGCAGAGCCCTTTAGGGAGCCTTGGGTGCCTGCAGAGCACCTGCTGACGTTCAGAAGCTCCAGCTCTCAGCCCGGCCAAGTCGTCAAGGGTTCTGGATCTGCGCCGCCGCTGCTTTGTTTGGATCTTTCCTGCAGTCAGCAGATGGTGTGGGCTTAATTCTGGTGAACGGACAGCAGCGTAATCCCTGTGGCCAGGCTGCGGGGCCGGCTGCTCGTGGTGGTCAGGGTGGATCTGAGCTGTGCTGGGGGGGGAAGGACGCTGAGATCATGGCGGGGTTGGGGCAGGGGGCTGCGTGGCCCATTCCAACACAGCTGCGCTGGGATCCCATGGTTCTGTGACCCGTAGGATCCCTTCAGACCCAACCTCGCTGTGATCCCATGGTTCTGTGACCCATTGGGTCCCCCCCAACCCAACCATCCCACAGCTCTGTGTTGTTCCAGATCCCCTCCAGCCCAACTATGCTGTCATTCTGTGGCCCTGAAGGTCCCTCCCCACCCCCCCATGCTGTCGTTCTTTAACTCCCTGCTGCGGTGTTGGGAATAACACACAGGAATGAAGCACAGTGTGAGAGATGTGGGGAGATGCAATCCCATATCGCTGTGCCTACGAATTGAAGATATCCAACGTGCGAGAGCCGTCCTCAGCATTAACCTCTGCTTCTCTTCCGAGCTGTTCTCCCCTCAGAAGCTTGGCTGAATCCCCTCTGCCTTTTAGATGAGCAAAACTAACGATAGTCCTGGAAATTAGCGAGGGCAGCTAACGAAGGTGGGCGCTCAGAACCCATCCAGCACCGCGTGGGAGAGGTGCTGCGGGGGGTGGGCAGGTGCAGGTGGGACTGCGGCCTCGTTAAGTGCCAGCTTGTTAGGGTGGCACTGTGATCATTAGGGTGGCACTGTGATCATTAGGATGTGATGCTGGGGGTGCTGGGGGGGGTTGGAGGTGATGTCAGCTCCGGGGGCAGCACCTGTTGTGCTCTGACAGCTCGCGGTGGGAGATGCATTGGGGAAGGAAACAGGAAAAGCAGCTTTAAAAACAGCTGGCTCTGGAAACAGCTGCTGTACCGGGGCGGTGCTGGGGCACAGTCATCCCTCCCCAGAATGCTCTGCCCCATAGCTGAGCTGCTCGGAGTGCTCTCCCTGGCAGATAGCAGCTCTCAAGGATAAAAATACCCCCCCCTCTCCTCACCCCTCCTGGCGCTGCCTTTGTTTTGCCAAAGAAAAATAGTTATTTTGTGCTGAAAAAAGCCTGGCACTTGTGGTTTGAGCTCCCAAAATAAGCACATACTGGCCAGGCAGGTCGCAGTGCAGCCACGCTCTGCTGGCTGTGTGGGGGCTCGGGATGCTCCTCCCAGTGAGGGGGGGGCTTGGGGTCCAAGTTTCCCAGAACAATCAGCTATGGGGTTAGGATGGGTCCTGTGGGGCAGGGACAGATCCTATGGGGTTAGGATGGGTCCTGTGGGGCCTGTGCTCTCAGCACAGCACACATACGATGAGTCAGGGCGGGTGGCTCCAGCCTCAGGGCAGCCCCAGCTCTCAGTCTCTCCAGGGTGCAGGGATGCTCAGGACGCTCATGGATGCTCAGGATGCTCGGAGCTGTCGGCCCTCCTGGCTGGGGATCAAACAGCGGTGCACAGACAGAGCAGTGAAAGCAGAGGAGCTCCCAGAGCCGCCCCAGGGCTTCAGGGTTCAAAGTGAAGAGGCAGCGGGGTTTTGCGTGGGGGAGGTGGATTCCCATCCGTGTCCCTGTGGGGCTCTGTTGCATCTCAGGGAGCTCAGGACGGGGTGGTGACGCTTTGCCTCGTGCCGGGGTTGTGCTGCTGACGTTCCTCTCCTCCCTCTTTTCCAGACTCCGCCGTCGGCCCCACCATGGGTGACATGAAAACTCCGGATTTTGACGACCTCCTGGCAGCATTCGACATCCCTGACATCGACACCAACGAGGCCATCCACTCGGGCCACGAGGAGGCAGAGGCTCACATCAAACCGGTTCCCGGCGAGCCGGGGCCGCCCGACCACGTGCTGCCCCACGCCGACATCACCGCCGTCAGCGTCATTGTGAAGAACACGGTGTGCCCCGAGCAGCTGGACGCGCTGGACGGGCGCAGTAAGGATGGGCACGGCCTCAGCTCCCGCCTGCTGCAGAACGGCTTCGGGGCGGCCGAGCTGCCCAGGTCCCCCGCGGCCAGGTCTGTGGAAGCCGTGGCGTCCTCCAATGGAGAGTGCTGGGTGAAGGAGAAAGGTCCCAAAGCCCTGGATATCTTCTCGCATTTTAGCCCCGATCCCAATGAAGACAACGCTGCCAATCTGATCGACAGAGCTCGCGAGTGCAAGCCGAAGGACAAGTCCTTGGCTGTGCCCTCCCTCTCCCCGTCTCCCACCCCGTCGCTGGACTGCAAGGAGCCTGGGGGGGAGAGTGTGGAGGGCCTTCCCCCCGCCTTCCCACAGCCCTTCGAGGGCAGCCAGGCCGGGGGTGTGAGCGGGCCGCCTCCCGCTGTGCCCTGCATCAAGAAAGAGGAGTCTGACTCCGAGGAGGCGGCCCACGAGGCCAACCCAAAGGCTCTGTCTGCTGCTCTGCAGGAGAATCCCCTGGAGCACCTGAAGTCTGTCACCGTCCGCTACTCTGCGGGCGATTCTCCCATCACGTCCTGGCCTGGCCCTGACCCCAGCCTGGGCAGCGGTGCCAGCAATCTGCCCGAGGTGAAGCGCTCGCCCAGCAGCCCCCGGGAGCCCTTCTTTAAGCCTTCCTCTCCCGTGGTGCAGAGCCCCAGAATCCCCACTTCTCCAAAGCAGTTGGACGACATCGCCCTCAAGGAGGAACGCGAAGCTCTGGAGAAGTCGATGGGAAGTCCGCAGAGTATGTCCAGCGCCGAGGAGGAGGAGGAGGAAGGCAACAACAACGATTCCCCTTCTTCCAATTCCTCGCGGCCGCTGAAGGTGCGGATCAAAACCATCAAGACCTCCTGTGGGAGCATCACCCGCACGGTGACGCGCGTCTCGTCAGACTCAGAGCCCAGCTCTGCCAGGGGTTCGGCCGAGCAGAGCTCCGAAGACGCCGCTCTGGAGGCGGAGAAGGAGGACGGCATCGCACTGGAGGTGTCCCGGGACAAGATGGATCTCTCCAGCCCCTTGAAAGCCATTGAGGGGCCCAAAATTGTCAGCGTCCAACTCGGCAACGGCACCAAGATCAAAGGCACCGTGCTGCCCGTCTCCACCATCCAGAGCGCCAGCAGCGCCATGCTGATCGCTGCCAGCGTGGCACAGCAGAAGTCCGTGGTGCTGCCGGCCAAGACGGGCAAAGCCGTCGCCAAGAACATCATCAACCTGGTGCCGCAGACGCTGCCCAAGGCCGACACGAGGACCAACGCCAGCCCCGTCACGCAGACCACCGCCATCACCACCACGGCCAACCAGAAGCTGAACGGCACCACGGTGGTGATGGTGCAGCCGCAGAAGCCCTCCCCGACCGTCGCGGGCACCGTCATTTCCCGGAGCCAATCCAGCCTGGTGGAGGCCTTCAACAAGATCCTCAACAGCAAGAATCTGCTGCCCACCTACAAACCCAACCTGAGCCCCCCGGCCGATGCCAGCCTGGCGCTGCCGCCCTTCGGGTACCGGTGCCTGGAGTGCGGGGATTCCTTCGCTCTGGAGAAGAGTTTGGCTCGCCACTACGACCGGCGCAGCATGCGCATCGAGGTGACCTGCAACCACTGCACCAAACGCCTCGTCTTCTTCAACAAGTGCAGCCTGCTGCTGCACGCCCGCGAGCACAAGGACAAGGGGCTGGTGATGCAGTGCTCCCACCTGGTCATGAGGCCCATCGCCTTGGATCAGATGATCGGGCAGCCGGACATCACCCCGCTGGTCTCCGTGGCTTCCTTCCCTGCCGGCAAAGTGGCCGGCGTGACTCAGGACGCTCTGAGCGCAGCCAACGGGGCCCCAGAGCTCCCCATCCTGCCCCTGAGCAGCAGCGGCTCGGAGCAGAGCAACTACAGCTGCTTCAGGTGTCTGGAGTGCAAGGAGCAGTGCAAGGACAAGGCCGGGCTGGCCGCGCACTTCCAGCAGGCAGTGGCCACGGGGACCACCAGCAGCACGGTATGTCAGCCCTCCTGCTGGGGGCTGGAAGTGCCTGGGGAGCTCTCATGGGGCTCTGTGGGGCAGCCCCTGGGGCAACTCCTGGGGCTCCGTGGGGCAACACGTCTGGCAAGTTTTAGAGCAACCCTTGGGGCTCCATGGGGTAACCCATTGGGGTCCATGAGGCAACACTTGGAGCTCCACAGGGCAACTCTTGGGGCAACCTTTGGGGCTCTGTGGGGCAATTCTTGGAGCAATTCTTGGGGCCCCGTGAGTGAGCACTTGGAGCTCCATAGGGCAACCTTTAGAGCTCCATGGGGCAAACGTTGGAGCGACATTGGATGACTCCTAGAGCAACCCACGGAGCTCTTCTGTCCCCACCCAGGAGGGCAGAGTGCCCAGTGTGGTGCAGGCAGTCCCACACAGCCACGGTGCAGCTGTGGCACTGCTTCCTCTTTCCTGGGCCTGAAGCACAAATGGAGTGCAGTGAGAGCAGGGTGTAGGTTTGCTCTGCCGTGGGATGGGGCTGCTGACTGTGGGGCTCCCGCGGCCACCAGGGGACCTCGGGACAGGCACTGGGAGCCCTGCTGTCCCACTGCGGGGGCAGTGTGCTCCCACCTTCAGAGCACCGGCTTCCTTTGGGAATGAGCAGTTCCCAGTGCCTCTGCTTGCTGCTGCAGCAGGACACCATCAGGTGCAGACACTGCGGCCTCACGGCTGGCAGGGGGCGGTTGCTCCTTGTTCCTGCCTGGGGATGGAGCAGGGAGGGCCGCCCTGTCTCCTCAGCACCTGGAAATGCCAGCAGGATAATTCCTGGAGCTCTGAGCACCGGGACGTGAGCTCAAATTCACTGTGAAGTTGCTGGCAGAGCAAAATCTATCAACAGCCTTCGCCATGCCCAGGAGGCAGAGCCCTCCCAGAGCAGCACTGCCGGCCAGCAGCATCCCCTCCCCTTCCTCTCCCTCCTCCCTTTCCCCTTCCTTTCCCCCTTCTCCTTCCTTTTAGGGTCTGGTTGACTCTTCTGCCCCCCCAGGTCTGCACCACGTGCCCCATGATCATGTCCAACCGCTGCAGCTTCAGCGCCCATCAGCGGATGCACAAGAACCGCCCGCCCCACGTCTGCCCCGAGTGTGGGGGGAATTTCCTGCTGGCCAACTTTGAGACCCACCTGAAGGAATCCTGCCTGCACTTCTCCCGCAGAGTGGGATACAGGTGGGGGGCACCGGGATGGGTGGGGGTCTGAGGGGTCTGGGTAGGGACACTGGGGTGGGCGGGGGTCTGCGGTGGGTTTTGCTCTGGGTTTTGGGCAGAAATCCACATCGCACTGCCAAGTGCAGTGCTGGGGCTGAGCTCGGCGTGATGCCCTGCCCCTCACCCTCCATCCTCATGGGATCCTTCCTCCCCCCACATCCCCCCAGCGTGACCATCCCTCAGCACAACACCACAAAAACCCCACGGCCTCTGCAGCTCCTCCTGGGGCACTCTGCATCCCCCGTGATGGGGACAGGATGGCTGGCTCTGAGGTGGACCCTTCCCGGAGCCAGTTTGGATGCTGGCACTGAGTGCCCCCCTCCTCACCCCCTGCCCCCCCCAGGTGCCCCAGCTGCGCCGTGGTGTTCGGCGGCGTCAACTCCATCAAGTCACACATCCAGACGTCGCACTGCGAGGTGTTCCATAAGTGCCCCATCTGCCCCATGGCCTTCAAGTCTGCGCCCAGCGCCCACGCGCACGTCTACACGCAGCACCCCGGCTTTGGCAACCAGCAGTCCAAGTGAGTGCCCCTTCCAGCACATCCCGCCTGCAGGGCTTCACGCAGCTCCTGCTGGGGCCACGCTGCTCCTCCGGAGCCTCTGAACTCTTCTTGCTCCCAACAGGATGATCTATAAGTGTGCCATGTGTGACACGGTGTTCACCCACAAGCCGCTGCTCTCCTCCCACTTCGACCAACATCTGCTCAACCAGCGCGTCAGTGTCTTCAAGTGCCCGGACTGCCCGCTGCTCTTTGCGCAGAAGCGCACCATGCTGGAGCACCTCAAGGTACCGCCGCGACCCACGGATCGCTGGATGGGGCTGGGGGGGAAGGGGCTCCGTGCTGCAGCTCTGCCCCTTGGGCTCCGTCTTCCCAAAGTCCTGATGTTCCCCGTGTTCCCAGTGTCCCCCACATTTCCAGTGTTCCCACATCCTTTCCCGCGCTGCCACCGCTGCTGCTATCTGGAACCCGGGGGTGGCCGGGGCCGTGCGGTGGCTGTGGGTTCCCCCATCACGAAGGGCTGTGTGCAGGGGGGGCGACCACCATTGCACCTCTGCTTTGCAGAACACCCATCAGCCCACAAAGCCACGGGACGAGCCGGTCAAGAAGGCGGCGGTGCTGCTCACCCCGAAGCAGGAGCCCATGGAAACCCCCGTCCCCAAAATCTCTGACGAATCCTCGTCCTCCACGGAGGAGGACGACCCCCCCAGCTCCCCGGAGCTGCGCAAGGCCAAGCGCAGCCGCTTCCAGCGCAAAGCAACCAGCAAATCCAAGGGCAGCGGGTGGACCTGCGGCGTCTGCCACTCGTGGTTCCCCGAGCGCGACGAATACGTGTCCCACATGAAGAAGGACCACGGGAAGGTGAGGGGCCGTGTGGCCACGGGGGGGAAGGGAAGCGCTCTGTCTGTGGTACCCCCACTTCTCTGTCTCCCACAGTCGGTGAAGAAGTTCCCGTGCCACCTCTGTGAGCGCTCCTTCTGCTCCGCTCCCAGCCTGCGCAGACACGTCCGCGTCAACCACGAAGGGATCAAACGCGTCTACCCGTGCCGGTACCACTTTGTGCTGGGGGGCTCTGCTCTGTGGGGGGGGAGTTGGGCACGGGGGGTCCCCTGTGTGTCCTGCACACGGGAGGGGGAGGGAGGACGTCAGGGTTATGTCCAATGCGGGCAGTAGGTGAGTGCTGCCCGTCCCCCCCGTGCCCCACAGGTTCTGCACAGAGGGCAAACGGACCTTCAGCAGCCGCCTCATCCTGGAGAAGCACATCCAGGTGCGGCATGGCATCAAGGTGACCGACCAGACCAAGAGCCAGGAGGTCATCATCGCACGCATCGGGGCCGGCGCCGTGCAGGTATGGCTGCTCCCAGGGATCGGGGATGATGTGGGGCCTCTCCGTGAGCATGGGCTGTGTCAGTTTGTGCCCCCCACGTCCTGCAGGGTGGGAGAGGCCCCGGATGCCCTCTGCACAGCTGTGGGATCCACTCTATGGGTACAGGATCCGCTCTATGAGCTTCCAGCTGCTGGGAGCAGCCCCAGGCTGTGGGATTGGAGTGGAGAGCGGGGAGGGGCAGATGACGGGCGGTGCGTGGGATCCCACGGGTGGGTTCTGGAGGGGCTCCACTCCTGCGCCCCATTCCGCCTCCGTCAGAGCACAGAGGGTCTGCTGGAGCTGCCCCCCTCAACGCCCCCCCCATGGCTGCAGGTGCCCGGCCGCAAGCGGAAGCTCTCATCAGACGACGGGGACTCGTGCAGCGAGGAGCCCGACAGCACCACCCCTCCCTCCAAGAACCCCAAAGGAGACCGCAAAGCTCCCTTCCGCTGCCGCAAGTGCGGGTACCTCGCCAGCAGCGCCGCCGACTTCCAGGAGCACATCCCGCAGCACCGGACTGACGAGAGCTCCCACCAGTGCCGCGAGTGCGGGCTCTGCTTCACCTCCCAGGTGTCCCTCAACCGCCATCGCTTCATCACCCACAAGAAGAAGAAGGGGGCGGGGGAGGCGGAAGAGCCGGGCCCCCGCAGCCCCCTGGAAGGAGCTCCGCACGCGGCTGACGGCGCGCTGTCCTGCACCGTCTGCGGCCGCAGCTTCGACAGCCAGCTGAACCTCAAGACGCATTTCCGCACGCACGGGATGGCCTTCATTCGTGCACGGCAGAATGCCAGCCCTGAGAACTGAGAGCTGCCCGGCGCCTTCGGGCTGTACAGAACCCGCGTGGGGGGCAGACGGAGCCCCAGGATCCCCTTCCTCCACCTCCGGGGCAGTGCGGTACCACGGGGCGAATGGAGGCGCTGCGGGGAGAGCTCTGTGCCATCCCAGCACCAAACCCATCGGCCGCCCTGGGCTGAGAGCAGCGGAGCTGCACTGCAGTTCTGTGCAGGAGGAGGTGGGGGCACAGCCTGGGCCGCCCCATCCGTGCAGAAGCACCACGCTGGCACACAGGGCTGCAGAACCGGGTGAGGAGGCAGGGAGCCACAGACTGCAGCCCCGCATCCCCAGCAGTGCTGCCCGCATTGACCGCTCTGTGCGGGGAGCACCGGAGCAACGCAGCGTGGGGGGACCTGAGCGCATCATCACAGCGAGATCCACCTCTTTAGAGTTTGCTTTCTTTTCTGTCCTTCCCTTTTTAACACTTCCCATGGATGGGAGAAGCGCCCTCCCATCGCCGCAGAGACGCTGCAGCCGCCACTCGGCCCTCCAGCTGCTCCATGGGGGGTGGGGGCTCTCCCTGCACCCCCAGACCCACAGCCGGGGTCCTCCAGGGACAGAACAGAACCCACGGCGCTGCAGGGTCGGTGCAGCCATTCCCCCCGGGGCGGATCTCTGCTCACACAGTGTACAGTTGTACCATATACACTAAAAGCGACGAGAAAAGAAAAAAGACAGAACTACTGTTGTGATTTGGGTTTGGGTTTTTTTTTTGTTTTTTTGTTGTTGTTGTTCGTTTGTTTTTAATTATTATTATTTTCAGGGGGTGGGTTTTTTTGTTTTGTTTTGTTTTTTTTTAGGGAGGGTTTTTTGTTGTTGTCGTTTTGTTTGTGGGGTGTTGGGGATGGGCGGCCTCAGCTCCTCCAAAGCAAATCCTTAACAAATGCTTGGGAAAAGAAAAGGAGAAGGGAAGCGTTGAGCCGCTCCTCTGACCCCACGTGGGCAGTGATGCCAGGCGCTGCGGGCTGTAGAGCAGAATTAAAAACGTTCCCCCCACTTTTAGAAGGAAACGACCCCAAGTGGCACCGCGACCCCCAACCATCGCGCCGTCATCCCCCAATCATTGCACTGTGATCCCGAACCGTCGCGCCGCGATCCCCAATCATTGCTCTGTGATCCCAAATCGCACTGTGGGGTTTTCCAGCACTTCAGTGCCTTCAGATGGATTTCTGTAAGCGTGTGGGGCTGGGGGTGGGAGGGGGGGGCGAGCGCCGTGTGTGGGGTTGTGATTCTGCTTCAGTAACGCTACGGGCACTGCAGAGGCTCTCAGGTATCCTTTATTCTTGTAGTCATAACGCGATTAAACTTTTAGTGGTTTAACCCCTTCGGTGCCTCTGTTCCTTCTATGGCCCCGGGGGGCTCCCAGCGCGTGGCCGCCCCCGGCCCGGTCCCAAAACGAGGCGATGCTGCCCCAAAATCATGCTGAGTGCCCCAAAACGGAGCTCGGTGCCCCTCCCCCCCCAAATGGGTCTGGGTACCCCAAAAGGGGGCTGGGTACCCCAAAACAGGGCACAGTGCCCCAAAACGGAGCTGAGTGCCTCCCAACGAGTCACCCCTGCTCTGAGCCCTCTTTTGCCCCAGCAGTGGGGGTCCCTCGTGAGGTCTGTGGTGCGATGGGGGCACTTCCCCACCGCGCGGCCGTGGGAACACAACGCTGTGATACAAGAATGGTTGGGTGGGTTTGAGCTTCTGTTGGTTTTGTTTTTTTTAATGCGAAATAATCACTGTGACAAATAATTAGTGCTGAAAGAACAGAGGGGGATGGAGGGGGGGGGACGGCCCTACAGACATGGGGGATTGGGGCAGTGGGGCTTCAGGGAGCAACTGTGGGTCAGCAGCACTGCCCCCACATAGAGTAGGAATCCCCATTTCCTTCACTCCTTCCAGGGGGTTCAGTGCTGCCCTGACCCCATCCCACTGCTGCTGTGGGGCCAGACGGTCCGGGGGGGGACAAAGCAGCCACAGACATTATTGTGGGAAGGGGGGGGAAACACTTCACAGTCCCAAAAGGGGGGAACAGAGTCCAAAAAAAAACAACCACACAAAAAACTGGAAAGGAGAGTGAGGGGGTGGGGGCACCCAGGTGGGCATCGGCCCCAGCGGGACCCCATGGTGAGGGGCTGCAGTGGGAGCGCAGGATGGGGCCATTGGGAGGGGGGACCAAAGGAAGGGGCCTGCAGGGACCCCCCCAGAGGCTGCGTGGGGGCATATGCAGGGATGGGGCCGATGGGATTCACCTCCACGCAGCACTGCTGGCACTCACAGGTGGGGGTCAGACCCATTCACCCCCCCGACCCCATCAGTGTTTTTTGGCAGCGCTCCCCACCGCCCTGCAGCCCTCTGCAGCCCCCCGGCCCCACAGGGACGGCGCAGCCCACGTCCCCCACGTGCCCCATGTGCCCATTTTCACTCCCATTCGCACAAGGAGGGATTTTTCCGCTCCGTTTTGTGTTCTTGTTTTTAGGAGTCCCTCAACACAAAAGAAAAAGACCCCCAAAGCAGAAGGGCCGTCCCCAGGAAGGGGTCCCACGTCCCCGCAGGGGGGGCTGCGCTCACATGATGCCGTTGGTGAGGTACTGGAAGCCGTCGTACAGTTTGGTGGTGATGGAGCGCATGCTGCCGTCCACCATCTGCTCCACCAGCAGCTGCAGCTGCTCCTCCGTCATGTTCATGTGGAAACGCTCCTTCAGGTTGCGGATGGTGCTGGAGCCGTGGAAGCAGGGGAGCTGCGAGCCTGGGGGACGAGAGGAGGTGATGGGGAGGGGGGACCCCGCAGGGCTCCATTGAGAGCACAGGGAGGGGGATCTGCTCTGCGCAGAGGGAAATCTGGTGCAAATGACATCAGGATGGGGCTGGGCTCCGTGAGGCTGGGCACACCAACGGTACAGCCCCGGTGCAGCTCCCCCCCCTCACCTTGCTGCATGATCTCCACAATCTGTACCACTTTATCCATGTGCTTCCGTGCAGCGATCAGCCCCTGCAGCATCAGCATCTTGTAGTAGTTGAACATGTCCCCATCCGGGCCCCCCATCACCTGCAGGGCAGAACGCAGTGAGCGGAGCACGGGGAGCAGTGCTGCTGGGGCAGAGGGATGGCACAGAACGGTGGGACTGTGGGGGAATTTCACAGAGCCAGAGAAATGGTTTGGGTTGGAAGGGACCTTTAAAGGCCACCTGGTCCCACCCCACCAAGGTGAACCAAGTCCCTTCAGCCCGAATCATTCCTATGGTTCTATGGTTCTGAGGTTGGTCTTTCAGGACCTTTCCAGCCCCACCATCCCATGGTTCTGTGGGTGATCGTTAAGGTCACAGAACTACAGGATTGTCTGCACTGGAAACCACTAAAGGTCATCTCGTCCCCTGCAATGAAGGGATACCCACAGCTCCACCAGCACTCACAGCCCATCTGTTTGACCACGGGGGTCTGCACAGGGTCGTGCAATTTGACCACTAGGAGTGAACCCACGCTGCACAGAGCGCTCCAGTCTGGAGCTGATTTTCACTTGCAGCTGAGCCCCACGAGCCGCAGAGCCGCCGCTGTCAGCCCTTGGGAGCATTGCTCACTCACATCCACGAACTCCGTGGTGAGTTTGAAGGCGGACGTCTCGAAGCCGAGGTTCCTGGGGGAGCTGGAAAGGATGAACCCAAAGTCGATGTGGATGATGTGTCCGTCTGCATCCAGCAGGATGTTCCCGTTGTGCCTGAGCAGGAGGGGAAAGGCTCTGTGAAACTCTGCATGCTCAGAGCGGGGCAGGGCGCCAACGCATCCGCTGCCAAATTCACCCTCCGTGCACAGAGTGAATCCCAGCAGAACATGGATACGGCACCGACAGCACCGTGACCCCACGGCGTTGGCCTCAGCCACCCACAGAGTCCCTCCAACCCCTGCACAGTGCGGGACCCACCTGTCCTTGACCTGCAGCAGGTAGCACACCAGGCAGTACCCGGCGCAGCTCTGCACAAAGTTCCTCTGTGCCGTCAGGAAGGACTCAGTGTTGTAACTGCCGTGCTCCTGCAGGAAGTAATCCAGCAGCGACAGCAGGGATTGCTTCTTGATTTGGTGGATGGAAACGGCGTTCACCACCGGCTCAATCATGCCGCTGTCGGCAGAGATGACGAGGATTTTGTATGGCTTGATCCAGAGCGGGACGCGCTCCTGCTCCCAGATGGACTGCGGGGAAAGAAGGGAAACCTCAGCACTGCAGCTGCGGGGACAAGGAGGGCCTCCGATGGCCCCATCCCTCCTCACCTGCAGCTGCTTGAGGACCTGGAAGGCGAGCAGCTCCTGCCGCAGGTCGTCCCCACACTTAACGATGACGGAGAGGAGGCGCCAGGAGGGGAGGTGTCCATATGGGGACCCTTCCCTGATCCGCCTGCGGGAGAAACATGAAGTCAGGGTGGGGAGGGGGCAGTGAGGTGGGTCTGGTGGGGGTGTGGGGGAAAGGAGAGCCTCCACCCCACTGGGACTGCAGCAAAATGAGCTCCGGGGCCACTTCTGATGGCCACTGAGCCTCAGTCAAACTCAGGATGAGCTCCCCTATGCCACAGGGCATCATGGAGAGGAGTGGAAAGGAAGGAGATCCTGAGTCCCCCAGAAAACACCCACATCTGTGCAGTGGGGATTGGACATACAATTCCAAGGCCAGGAACACAAAGGATTTATTCTGGGGCCGGGCCAAAAGGCCCTGACACAGCAGGAGCCTATAAATACCTGCAAAGCCCCTCCGAGCTCTGCCCAGGGACAGCAAATCAGAGGGATTTTCTCCCTCCTGCTCTTCTCCTCCCACGCACCAGGTCTGGAGTCGGCTGCGGCTGTGGGCCGGGCAGAGCTCAGGAGGACCAATCTCACATCACCACACGCCTCCCCCACCACGCAGCCTCCCACCCTACCTGACTTTCTCCTGCCACGGCTCCTTGAGGGCGACAGCGGATGGGTCCTCGGGGTCCCTCCTGAAGGACGTGGGGGTGTGAGCCAGCTGCTCCGAGAGCCGCCGCCTGCGGGACAGAGCAGGGTGGGGGTCAGCAGCACAGCGCCGTCACTTCGACCCCCACAGCCCTTAAAAGGTTCAAAGGGCTTTGGAAGGGTCCCACGGGGCTCAGCCCCACCACCTCCCCGGGGACACAACGCAGGGACCTCACCTGATGTCCCCGGCAGCGATGAACACCGGCTCGCGGCTCTCCTGGCTGGTGATGCTGTCCACAGAGAACTGGGAGATGTTGTCGCAGCTGTTGGTGTGGATTTCTGGCAGCTGGGAGGGGAGGGGGCTGCTGTTACTGCCACAGGTCTTTGTGTGACCTCGGGACAGCAACCCACAGAGCCACAGAGTGCTTTGGGATGGAAGGGGCCCTTAAAGGCTGTCTGGTCCCAGTCCCTCGTGATGAGCAGGGACAAGGTCCCTTTGACCCAAAGTATTTCTATGGTTCTGAGGCTGATCTTCAAAGACTCTTCCAACCCAACCACGCCACGGTTCTGTGGATCATTAAGGTCACAGAATCACAGAATGGTTTGGGTTGGAAGGGACCTAAAAGGACATTTCATCCAACCCCCCTGCGATGAACGGGGACATCCACAGCTCCATCAGAGCTCACAGCCCACCCACCAGCCTGACCATGGGGGTCTGCAGGGATGGGGCACCACCACCTCTCTGGGCAACCTGTGCCACCTGCGCCACCGCCCCCAGGTCCTTCCAGCAGGGCTGCACTCCATCCTTCCATTCTCAACCTGCAGTGACAGCAGAGGCTGCGGTGACCCACAGCCTGCACTGGCTCTGCTGACCCTCAGGAGGTTCTCCTGGCCGCACTGCGGGGTCTCTCTGGATGGCACACAGACGGGAAGGGACGGGAGCCCTGCCCGCAGCACGGCCTCACCTCCACCTGCAGCTCCACGATGTCGTCCACAGACCACGCCTCGTCGTCGTTGTCGTAGTTGGGGACAGTGGTGAAGCTGCTGGTCCTCTGCTCGGCTGTGATCCCGCACTCGGGGAGGTTCTCGGCTGACCGCGTGCTCCGGATGCGGTTCTCGGGGATCCTGGCTGGGACATTCGCCGTGTCGAAATTGTCACATTCAAGCACTTCCACGTAGATTAAGTAGGGAGCCTGGGGGAAGCGAAGCGGCGTTACGGGGCTGCGGGGCACGGAGCCGCTCTGCGGCCTCACGGGGCGAACGCAGAGCAGAGGGGGACGTTTTGAAGACGAAACCCTCCGTTCCAAGAGCTCACCTTGTCCTTGGAGTTCAGCACCACCGCCTGCGTGTGGGGCACCCTGACCACGTGGTGCTCGAAGCCGGCCGTGGGCAGCCAGGCGCGCGCGGGCAGCTTGTGGTTGAGCAGCGACAGCTCCGAGATGAGCCGCTGCGTCTTCTGCTCTTTGGTGGGCAGCGTGGCCAGGCGCTTCCCGATGGCCATCAGGGATTTGATGAACTCCCGTTCGGGAGCGAGCCTGACGGGCTGCGGGGGGAAGGAGGGCACGGCGTGAGGGGGGCTGCGGGTGGGGGCTGCTTTTGTTCTGCCACCGGGCTCAGAGCCCCGGGATGGGCTCCGGAGGGAACGCGGCTCTGCCCACCCCACCCTGCGCTCCCATACGGGATGATCCCAACGCCTCTCCTCCCACCGCGGATCTGGAGACCCCCTCCCGGAGCCCAGCAATCCCCACATCCACCCCACAGCTCCGGGATCCCACGCGGCTCAGCTCTGAGCCCCTCGGTTTCTCAGCCCCGAACATTTGGCACAGACCGAAGTGCAGCTTCGCAGCCCCGCGGGCGGAGGGCTGTCTTTGAAAGACAAACTTCCCAATCAGCACAAGGAGCGATTAACGGCTGATTTTTTGCCACGAGAAATGCAGGATTAAACTCACACACGTGCTCACTGCACAACCATGCAGGAAACGCACATGCAACAAGCTACAGGGCATGAGAGAAGGCAGCAAAACGAAAAACGGCGGAGAGCAAAAGAAAGAAATGGTGAAAGAGGAGCAGCACCGTTTGTTCTCTTTGGGAGGGGAAGTGGGAGTGCGGTGTAGTCCACGTCCAAAACCCCCAGCCGGGGCTCAGCCCACTGCTGCCCGAGGCCACAGCACTTCCACAGCCTTTGGGGCCGTTCTGCTCCACTGGATCCCATTTCTGCACAGAGCAGGAGATGCTCTGCTCCTTCCAGCACTGCTTCCCTTCCTCTCCCACCGCTCCACTACGGAATGTCTGCACTCCAGGCTGCACAGCTGTGGGATCGGGTGTGTGCCCACCCCGTGGGTCACATTTGGGACCAGGCAGCACTCCCAGCTGCCATCATGCAAAGTTCTCCCCAGTCCAAGCTGGGATCAATCCGTGCAGCTCCAGCAGAGGCTCATCTGCTTCCCCAGCACTCCCAGCCCTGCTCCTCCCAGACCCCACAGCATCTTCCCCCAATGCTGGAGCACCGCACTGCCCCCCAGCCCACCCCCTGCCATTCATGTTCTGGTTGGAAATGTTCAGCTCTCGGCTCCTCCGACCACAAACACGTGGCCAAGGACAGCCTTCCCCAGCCCCTCTGCTCCGAGTGCATCGCCCACCTCAGCACTATTTGGCATTTTTGGGAGTGAGATGAGGTTCTTCCCCCGGTCCTCCAAATCCAGGTGCCAGCCCTAGATGTTGCATTCTGTGAGCCCACCGCCCCCCTTCCACGCGGTGAGGATGAGCCGCCAAGCTGTGGGTGCCCCAATCCTTCCCCGTTCATAAATTTGGGATAAACACTTGCAAAGAGCCCATGTGGCTGCACTTCTGCTTGAGATAAAGGAGCAGGACTTGCACAGCCTGGAAGGAAAGCTCTCCTGGCCGAGGGTGCTCCTGCTATTGGCCATGGCGGCAGGGCTGGCACCATCCTAAGCCCTGAAAAGCAAAGGGAGGGCAGATACAGCGCTATCAGCCCACTCCCCACCTGCCTCCCAGCCTCTCACACAGACTCCTCACCTCCTGCTGTGCCTCAAAACGCAGAGATGGAGGAGATCCCATGGGATCACTCAGGTTGGAAAAGACCGTGAAGATCATCACGGCCAACCATCAGCCCACCCCCACCACCCTGCCCTCATAGGGTCACTGAGGTTGGAAAAGATCCCTCAGCTCATCACATCCAACCCCAACCCACCCCCACCTCCCCCCATGCCCACTATCCATGTCCCTAAAATAGGATCACAGAGTCATGAGGGTTGGAAAAGACCTCCAGGACCACCCAGTGCAACCCACCCACCCCACGCTGCCCAACTGCAGCACCACTGAGGTTGGAACAGATCATTCAGATCCCAACTCATCACCCCAGCCCCCCCCACCATGTCCCCAAGTGCCACAACTCTGCCATTCTGCATCGGTGATGACCTCCCCCCCCGCTCCACTTCCAGTGCACCTCTGCTCTTCTGGAGCAGAAAGATTTCCTAATATCCAACCTGGAAACAACCCCAAAGAGGAGAGCCCACACCTGAGCAGGGCTGGGGGGCACAGCACTGTGCCGTGGGGGCACTGCTGCAGGTTTTCCTCCTGCTCTCAGCAAAGAGGAACACCAGGAGTTGGGAGGGATGGGAGCCCACGTGAGGTGCCGGGGTTCCCCCCAGCCCCTTCCCCCTCCCACCCAATCTCTACCCTGAGGCACTGCGTGCTGCTGCCCAGGGCAATGGATTTGATCATGGACTACATCTTGGGATCCCACTGTAAATCCCAACCGGGGAACACGGGGAGGAGGAGGAGGAGGAGGAGGAGGATGGTGTGAATGAGAAAGATGCAATTGGCTCAAAACTGAAAGAAGGCTCACAGCAAAAGGAGGCTCTGCTGGGAGGTGCTGGGGTCGATCAACAGCCCAAAGTGCAACGCAAAGAGGGGAGGAAACGATCCGTGGAAGAAGCAAATGAAACCCCGGCTGGCAGAGGATTTGTTTTTTTTTTTTTTTTTGGAAAAAGGACAAATTCAAGGAAAACAGCATTTCCTCTTTGTCTGCTAACGCTGCGACACAAAGGGCAGCGCATGGGGGACAGAACTCACAGCTCAGCAGGACGGAACCCCCAGCTCCAAAGTTGTGCCCACTTTGTTTGGTGACGAGCTGCCAGGTCCAACCCCCAGGTCTGGGTTTGTTTGATCCCCAAATGGGCAGAAAGCCTTCGGTGTGACGTTGGGGTCAGCAGTTACGTGGGGTTTGGAGGCGGAGTGGGGGGGGCAGAGGAAATGCTGCTGTAGGACGGAGGGCCCAGGAGCAGAACAAAACCACTTACGGAACAGAATGAGTTATCAAGGCTTTCCGTACTCGAGGAGAGCTCCTGGGAAATGGATGGAAGGGGTTTTGGTGGCCGTTTTTGGGTGGTGGCAGCGCGGTCAGAGAGAGGAAGGAGGGGGAGGAGGAGAAAAAGCAGTAGTTTAGCTCCAGGTTCATCACCATCACTTTGCATTTCTTTCGTTTTGCTTTGCCCCCCATTGCATCACTGCTGCCTTCCACTCTGGGCTCCAAACCCCAGGGCTGGCGTCCAGAAAAACCAACACAAACCAACAGGAAAACCAACATAAACCAACAGAAAAACCAACACAGTTTCCCCTTCCTCATCCTTTCAAGCTCTCCTCCACCCTCTGCTCCCCCCACTCTGCCCCACATCCATTAATTTCATCAAGAAGAGGTGATGACGGCGCTTCTCCCCCGAGTCCACTCTCAGTGATGGGTTTTACTGTTCTCCTCCCAAAAAGAAACAAACAGATCGTTCTGAGCGCATTAATTACAGGGATATGCTAATTCCATCAGGCTTAATCTCACCGTGAGCAATAACAGTGTTGAAATTAATAGCTTCCTTGTGACTGCATAACAACCCTACAACGGTGCTGAGCCCCAGCAAGGCTCATTGAGGGGAAGAACGTCAGAATTTGTTGGCAGATGGAGCACTGAAAACACAACCTGCATGGTAGGGATGGCCAGGAGCCTCCTGTCGGAGGTTTGGAGGCACTGAGCATGAATTGGCTCCCAGCATGAATTTGGGACACGGAGCACAAAAAGTGTTTGAAAACAGAGCTCAGTGCACCTCAGCCCTCAATAACACCTTCACTTCCACAACCCCCCGCAGAGGACCTTCGTACCGATGGAGAAACCAAGCAGCAAACCTTCCTGGTTGCCACGGATGGCAACGGTTTGTGTCTTAAAAAAATGAAAGTGAAAGAAAGCTCAGGAGAGCCCAGCGTCCCACCAGGCTGAGCACTGCGGGTTTCACCTCCAAGGCAAACAAGCAGGACAGCCAAAGTTGGATCACAGCCCCTACAGCTGTCACCACGGCCACGGGACCGACATCCCAAAGCCAAAGGATGGTGCAGAAAAGATGACCAAGAAAAGAAGCCAAGCCCCCAAGCTCTGAACCGTCATGGGATCAGCAGTAACGCTGGTGGCACTGCAGTCTTAACCCTTCTGCGGGTTCCCAGCCCCAGAGGGAAGCAGTGGGGAAACAGATGAGCTCTGCTGGGAAAGGAGCTCTACCAGAGAGGGCACCTCCAGCAGCACCGCCCACGGTGCAGCTCCAGAGGTTCAAGGCCAAATCCACACCCTGAGTGGTGCCAGAGAGGCGATCAAAGGGGATCCGTGGGCAGGGAGGAGCAAAGGGAGAGAACTCAGCCTCTGAGCGACGCTTCCCATTCAGAGCTGACGGCCAATCAGAGCAGAAATGCCGACGCAGACAGCTTTGCAGACAGCTTTGCATACAAACCTTGGCTGCTGATGTGGCTGCTAAACAACAAAAAAAAACAAACAAAAAAAGCCCCACAAACCCACGCTCAGCCCCAGAGCCGCGTGAAAGCTCTGCTCCACCTCCAGCACAGCGACCTGCAGCAGCCCCAGCCCAGCTGGCACCGGAGGAGCTCCCTCCTGCAGCCAACCCAGATTCTTAACCGGTTATTCAATTAGCAGCTTCCTAATGAAGGTTTTTCCCCCTCTGCTTGCCTTGTGGAACCGGTTGAGCCAAGCGCCGTTCACACGGCCGTGCCCAACCTGCAGGCACTGCGGCTCTGGGCTGTGGGAGCTGCATCCACCCCAATGCATCCCCACAACCCCTGCATGCAGCATCCCGTCCCGTTTTCTACCACCCAGCTCTTACCAGCACTCCTCTGTTCATTAACTCAGCTCAGGTTACGGCAACTGATCTCCCTTTGGATCTCAGGTTCCCCAGTGGAGAAATCAGCACTGAAGCATTTGGACACTGATCTCAGACGTGGGGTTTGGGGGTCCTGCGCAGGGCAGGGTGGGCTCGGTGGTCCCTGTGGGTCCCATCTAATCGGGGACGTTCTCTGAGGTCCCCACTGACGGCCTCTGCCTCCTCTACCTTTGTGTTAATTGAAAAGTAGCAAAGGAAAATAAATTCGCAGCATCAGAACCAGAGCACGAAATGGTGCTGCAGATGGGAGCTGGTGGGGACTGAGAACCCACAGCACAAACGTGTCACAAAACCTCTCCTGCTGCTGTGGTTATGCAGTGTGAAGTGAACACAGAGACCTCAGCAGAGGGAACTGTTTGTTAGAAACAAACTGCTGCAGCTGTGAGCAGCCGTGGGGAAAGGAAGAGCGGATCCCAGAGGCTGCACCACGGAGCCACGCAGACCCAGAGGTGTGAAATGGGAGACAGAAGAGGTGGAATATTGATGGGAGATGAGGGACTGCACGCAGTCACAGCAGGGTCTGAGGGTATCAAGTGTGGCTGAGGAGCTGTGGTTCGTTTGGCTCAGAGGAGAGGTTGAGGGAGGCCTCGAGGTGGTGTACAGCCAGCCCACGGCATCCCCCAGCCTTTGTAGAACCTCTTCCCCATCCCTGATCCTTCCCCTCCTCCTGTATTGCTTCCCTTTGTGACCTCCTTCCCCTGGCTGGGCTGAATCTGGCTGCTCTTAAAGATCCCTCAGTTCCAAAAATCCCAAGTCTGAGAGAAGATGGAGAAGAATGAAGTGCTGGTCCTGCTGTGACCCTGCCTGCTGGTGCTCTGGACTGAGGGAAACCGCCTTGCAGGTGGAAGCAACCCCAGATTTGCTGGAATTCACACCAAGGATCAGCCCTGAGATACACACACGGACAGGTCCTGCCCGGAGCGCAGCCCCAGCAGCAGGCTGACCCGGTGGGATGGCAGCACACAAAGCAGCACTGCTCAACACCACAAAGTCACTCAGGGACGTTCAGAGATCAGGGAAGCTCCGACATCCCCACTGCTGCACAGCATTTAAACAGCCTGTGTGGCCGCGAGATCGAAACGTGTTTCAAAGCAACGCTGCCAAGAGAAACTATTCTCAGTGCTGCTTTCATCTATCATTTATGTAAAGCTTCGGTTCCCATTAGTCAGGCAGCTGCAGTCGGTGTGAGCACGGGACCTCGGCACGTCCTGCTTTCCACAGCCACTGCTTTACAACCGTGAGGGTGAAAGATGGGGATGATTAATTAGCTCAGCCAGCCCCAAAAGCCTCGTGCCCCGGAGCTGGGGGGGTTTCAGGCAGGGGTCAATCAGACAGAGCACCTCCAGCCCTGCTGACCGAAGCTTTGCAGCCCTGTAACCTTCATATCCATTTCCAAACACACCAACGCTGAGTTTCATGCAGGCAATGAGAGCATGTGGCCCCTGCAGCGACTGACAACAGAGGGAATCTCAGGCGAGGCAGGGAAGCCAAGAAATCCTCCACTGTTGCACAAGCACCACAAGGTCCCTGTGTTCAGACAGGGAGGGCGGCTGCCAGCACGACCAGCCCAGGAAGGGGCAGCCTGGGATGGGGTCTGTGTGCCCCACGGATGGGGAAAAGCCGAGTGAGCCCCCCCAGCCATCACCAGCCTGTTCTGAACGGGGCAACCACCACGGCCCGTCCATCAGCAGAGAGCTCACAGCCCGCAGCTGCCCAGAGTTTGTCCAGCATTGCCAAACCCCAACAGGCTGCAACAAGGAGGAAATCAGATTTCCAACAGCAATCAGATCGCACAACAGAGACATCAGCTTGGCTGCTGAGTGGAGTGGGAGCTCAGCAGCGTAGGAAGCAGCTCACTCTCCTCATCCAGCTCTCTGCCTTATCTGAGAAGCCATCACACATCCTCCCTTCCCGTCGCACCAGGAAAATCCCCCCTTTGGAGCCTCTGCTTCCTCAAACGAACGCAGAGGAGCGGCACTCCCACACCCACAAAGCGCCTCCAGATACAGCAGTGTCTTCTCAACCCATGGAAATGAAATTTAACAGGAACTCTGCCTGCACATCCCGCCCTGATGAACCCCACAGGGAGCTCAGCAGGGCAGGGACGAGCCTGGTGAGCTGCAGGGCTGGGGAGGTGAAGCATTTGGGGCTGAGGGGCTGCAGGGAGCCCAAACCGACCCAGCTGGGCCCCCAGACCCCTGCTGTCGCCAGAGCCGGACTCTCCTTCACATGAATATTAACAGAGGAATCACAACTCCATCGCAGCAAGCAGGACCAAAATCCTGCAGCAGAGGAGCTGTGGGATGAGGACCGACGGCTCAAGCACGTCCCTATGGGCATCCCTTCCCAGGCTGAGTTCTGGGGAGCCCCAACATTACCTCCTCCTCGCTCTCCACTTTGGGATTGCTGGCTGTGCGCTTCAGATTGCTGCTCAGGCTGATGGTCACCGTGGCGTCCGACTTGGACCTCTGGTGAGTCCTTTTGGAAGGGGACAGCCCCATGTCGGGCGCCGGGCTCAGCGAAGGCAGCTCCCTCTTCTTGTGAGCTGGCTTCAACTCGTCCGAGAGGATGAGCTTCCGCAGCTTGGTCCCTCGGGAGTGCCGCTGGGTGGAGATGTGCATGTCGGACGAGTAGGCGCCCAGCAGCAGCGCACACTGCAGGGAGAAGTTGATGCTCTGCCGGCAGCGGTGCACGATGTAGGGCTTGATGGCGTCCCCCACATCCTCGTCCATGTGAATGTACATATTGAGCAGCTGCGGCAGGTAGAAGTCCACGTCCTCGTTCCTAAAGCAGAACAACCTATTCCCAATGTAAGCCTGCACGCCGGGTTCCTTTGAATTGTACAGGTATGAAATGGCCATGGAGATATCAAAGAGTTTGGATTCAAAGAGCCGCAGGAGCCAGGACTGCTTCGCCGAGTTGTTCTTCTGCCGCTTCCGGGCCGTCCTCACCGTGTTGGCTGCGGTCTCATCCTCCTCCTCCTGGATCCTGGAGGCCGTGCTGGGCAGATTGTCCAAGCAGCGGATCTCACAGCCCTCCACCAGCTCCCCGTTGGCCAAATCCCCAGCAGCCCGCAGGCCGCGCTCCGCCTCGCCTCCATCGCCTGCGTTGGTCGAGCTGTCCGAGGAGACGCCGTGCATCAGCTTGACCTTCTCCAGGACCTCCTCGCAGGCCTTCTTGGCCACCTCGGGGTCGATGACTGCCAGCTCCCCGACGCCCTCGGTGATGACGCTGAGTGCCGCCCCGTTGCCCTGCGGCACGCAGCCGGGCTCCACGCCGCTCCCTCGCGCTGGGTCTGCGATGGAGTCTCCCATAGCAGTGGTGGACCTGCACCTTTCAGAGCTGGAAAAAATAAGGAAAAGAGACGAAAAAACGTGGTTAGGGATGCAGCTTCCACTGCGCAGGACGGAGCTCCCGGGGTGAAGGTGGGAAAGTAGGAATCCTGTCCAGGGTGTGCAAAGAGCTGAGAGGAGCACTGGGGCAAACCGACAGCCTCCGTCAGGGCAGGACGTGCCCATGGAGGCGGTCAGTGGGGCTCTGAAGGTCTTCCTGGTGCCCACCCAGGCTGGAGAGAGCTGTGAGCATCTCTGAGCCACGACACCAAATCTCTGTTACCATGACAATACAAAAACCCGAGCAAGCCAAAAAGAGAAAGAGAAGGGGAAAGGAAGAACCAGGGTGCTCGACAGGCAGTGGTGAAGGAACCCTGCAGTGCTGGAGGCCGTCCCGCTCATCCTGCTCCACTGCTGCCCTTCAGCTTCCAGCAGGACCAACACCAAAGGGAAAAGCTCCCAAGTGCCCCAACCTGCACTGCCAGAGCAGCAAGGGTTTTATTGCTGCAAGGTCCCTGCTCTCAAAGTCCAGGCACTAATGCCTAGATGACACATCCTCGCCAACGATTAGCGCTTAAAGATGATTTAAAAGCGAGATAAATGAGGGACTGAGCACACTTTCTGGTTTCCCATCTTGATAAGAAGAGCAGCAGGGCATCCCTGCAGATAACCAGCCAGAATGATGGCAATGCCAAGAGAAGCAGCCTGCTAACACTGCCATAACATCCCCACAGCTCACAGCCTGCAGGAGAGCACGATGCCTCCCACCAGCACGGAGCACTGCGAGCAGATTCATGATTCCCTCCTGCTTTCCCCATTCAGCACAGTGGGAAAAATGAGGGCCTTTGGAAGAGTTGTTCAATGAAATATTTGCTGCCTCCGTGCGACCCTCGGCCCGAACTGTGCTCCAGAAATCGCACCAGGAGGTTCCTGCAACGAGGTAATTCCCCCCTAAGGAAATGACCTTGTGTTATCTGATTACTTCTGCAGGCGATTACAGCTGAGCAGCATAAGCCCTCGAGGAGGAGCACAGGGACGCCCTGCAGAGATCCAGCAGTGATCCGGCACTGCGACGCCGTTCCCAACAGCTCTGTCCCAACCCCATTCCCTCTGCTGTCCCATCTGCTCCTTCACCCCAAGGCAGTGGGAGAATCCTGCCCTCGGTTCCCCTCCTGCAGCACGTCACCATTTCCCATGCCATCACCCAATGCCTGAACCGGGAGCACCGGCGATGCTTTACGGCGCTTCCCACCGGGCTCACAAGGCACCAGGATGATGGGTTGGGGTTAGGGTTAGGCTAATGACAGCACAGCACCGGCCCCACCAACAGACCAGCCCCGTCCCGGGGTGCGTGCCAACTTCCTCCTCCTGTCCCCAGAGCACAGCAGCAGGGTAAAGGAACCCGACCAAAGTTCAGCAGTCGGAATCGATATGAATGGCATCTTTCACGGCAGCACGACACCACATTTTCCTCTGTGCCTGCCATTCCCTGCGGTCCAAATCCCGCATGCCTCGAATAGTTGTGGTCATTAGATCCTAAAGACCCGGTGAGCACAAGGAAGTTGTTTTTCCTTCTTGGTGAGGCTGTGAAAACCCAAACAATCCAATTTTTAAATTAGCACCACTCAGGCAAAAGGGAGAACCTACAGCACAGTGCAGGCAGGATCTGAGAAACCTCCTTTGGAAAAGGACAGAGCAGGGAAGAAATGAGTCCCAGGAGAGCTGTGCTCTTGGGGTGACCCAAAGCAACCCGTCCTTGGGGTCAGAGCTCAGCACAGCAACCGCTGTGCTCCCAGGTGGGCTCCTGGGGGGGCTCCTGCCCCGCAGAGAGGGACCAGGGGCACACAAGCAGCCACACCTGGAGTGAAACTATCAGCACTGTCACTGTTTGCAGTCAGACAGCCCCACTGTGCAGGAGTCCCCACGCTGCTCCTGGGCACTGTTTGTGCAGCAGTGCCGGGAACTCAATCCGCCCAGCACTCATGGTGAAGGCAGGACCTGATTAAAAGCACTGAAGCCCACTGACACCACTTCTCTCCACCATTTCCAGGTGATCACATTTCAAAACACAGTCACTACAAGCACGGCCCCAGTTCCCAAATCCTTTCCCACATCAACCATGAGCACAAGGTTTGCTCCCGCGCCGCGCACGCAGCCTTGCGCCCAAGGAGACGCAGCTGTGCAGAGATCTGCAAATGCTGAGTTGGGTTAAACTTGGATTAAAGAACTGCACACAGCCAACAAATCCACCCAGGGCTGCAGGGTTACCTCTGTGCTTTGCAATCAGTGCTCTGTGCTTCGGGTTCGCTCCTCGGCCTCCCCAGCCGCACCATCCCAGCTCCATCACAGACACGTGTCCCAAAATCCCCACGGAGGGAATTCACCTCTCTGCATTTTTCTGGGGCTCAAGTCACCGTTTGCTCAACGTGTTCCAATGCGCTGCATCCCTCCCCGATCTCCCCCGTTCCAAATAGGTCTCACCAGGGAGGAAAAGCCCCATCGGCTCCGCACAACAAAGCGACGCAGCCCGGAGAACAGGCTGAGCCCAGTTCTGCGGCTCATCCTCCACCCACAGCCGCAGCAGGCCAAGTTTCTCTCTGGTGGAACTGTGCTGAAGTCAGTGATTAAACACAAAATAAAAGGAAGCTCCTATGAGCACAGAAGCAGACAAGGCAGCGGCGTCAGCGCAGCTCCTTCGAGAAGGGACGAAAGCAAAGGGAGCTCGGCTGGAGCGGAGCTGTGCCTGCACAGGAAAGCCAAGTCTCTCTCCTGCCTGACTTGAATAAGAAATATTGGCCCTGGCAAAGCACCAGGAGCGCGGGATGAAGTCTCACCAAGACATCTGGTCTCTATTACGCCGCGGTACTTTTTGTTTTGCTCAGTGCTGATGGCCCTCCGCATCTCACTGTGCCTTTGGGAGGGTTTGGAGAGAGGCAGAGCAGCTCCCCGCGGTGCCAGCGAGCTGAAGGGCTGGGGAAACTGAGGCACAAGGTGCCGGGATCCGCTCAGCTCACAGCAGCACTCTGCACCAAAGCAGCAACAAACGATCCCTCTGGGGGAGGCTGCTTCCTCTTTCGGGCCTGAAATCCCCTTCCCAGAGCCCCAGCACCGCTGTGGACGAACTGCCAACCACGCTTTGCACGCAGCTGAAGCAGATTCAGCCCTCACACAGCACACGTGGCTCACCTTGCATTACAAATAACAGCCAGGCCCCAAAGAACAGCCCTACGGCCACAGCGGGAGCCCCCTCCTCCCTGTGATCACAGCTGCGTTGGGCCTGGGCATTAATCACAGAACTGCAGGGGTGGGAAGGGAGCTCTGGGGATCCTCACAGCCAGCCCTGCTGCCAACACATCTGTTTGGATGGGGTGATAGGATGGGCTGGAAGGTCCTCAAAGATCACAGAACCACGGGACCACAGCTCGGCTGGGCTGGAAGGTCCTTAAAGATCACAGAACCACGGGACCACAGCTCGGCTGGGCTGGAAGGTCCTCAAAGATCACAGAACCACGGGACCACAGCTCGGCTGGGCTGGAAGGTCCTTAAAGATCACAGAACCACGGGACCACAGCTCGGCTGGGCTGGAAGGTCCTCAAAGATCACAGAACCACGGGACCACAGCTCGGCTGGGCTGGAAGGTCCTTACGGAGCTCAGACCGGCAGTGCTGGAAGGGACCCCCCAGCCCCGGCCCGCCCCATTTCCTCCCCACGGTCCCTCGAACCCCCGCCCCACCTGCAGCACTGCGGACCCGCGGGGCGGCGGTGCGGAGCTCCGGAGCGGCCGCGCGGGGCTCCCGGGGCGGCTCATCCTGAGCCGAACGCTCTCGGTGCTCCGGGAAAGGGCCCCGAACCGAACGATTCGGCCTCCGCGGCGCTCTCCGGAGCCGCTCCGGTCGGGGAAGCGGCGCTGGGCCCGGCGGAAGGCGGCGGCGGAGGCAGCACAGGCCCCGGCGGCCCGGGCTGCCCGCGGCGCCGCCTGACGGGACGGGACGGGGCGGGGCCGGGCGGGGCGGGACCGAAGCACACAGCGCCCCCTGTCGGCCCGGAGGGATGTTGCGCGATGGAGGCGTGACCAATGGGGAGGCGTGGTTAAAGGAAAGGGGCGGGGGCGGTAATGGGCGTGGCCATTGGGGGAAGCGCGGTCGGGGGCGTGACTAAGTGTGGGGGTGGGCGGGGAGAGGGGTGTGGCCAGAAGGGGGCGGAGCCTGAGGGCAGAACCGCGTGGAGCTCCGGGTTTCACTGAATCCACTGTTTTTCACCTCAAATCACCCCTTTGGGCGTTGTTGTTGGACTCGGAGAGGAAACTGACGCACAGGGCTGCTATCCTGTGCCCCACCAATGCCCTGTGTACCCCCATGGGGACTCTGCCACCCAGGGACGGCGCTATTTTAATAGGGAAGGTGACGTTCTGTGGATGGACAATGGCACCTTGTGGACAATGTCACCCTGATGGTGACACTCAGGAGATGGTGACACCACCGGGAAGCGAGGTGACACCCAGTGACATTCCAGGGATGGTGACACCCGGGGATGGTGATATTCTGGGGACAGTGACACCAATCACACCCCCACCCCCCTCCTGGTGACACACAGACAGACGGACGAACAGCGCTCAGTGTTTAATGGCAGGTGACGGCGACATGCGGTGATGAGGACATCCCACTTCCAGCAGTGGGTCTCTATGTGCCCCCCGGGAACACGGGGCCATGTGGCTCTGTTGTCTCCATCCCAGCTCCACATCCATCCCCACACAGTGCAGTGTCATTTCTGTCCCCTCCTGTGACCCCGCTGCCACCCGGTGCCACGCTCAGTGTCTCCTCCTCCTGCAGCCCACGGCCGTCCTGGATGACACTCACTTGGGTTGGGGACATCCCCACCGCGCCATCCGTGATGTCACCTCCATGGGCACTGTCACCTCTGTGGCCACTGTCACCTCTGTGCCCACGGTCACCTCCATGGGCGTTGCCCTCTCCATGCCCATGGTCACCTCCGTGTGTGCTGTCACAGCGCTCAGACCCCACATCCGTCCCCTCGGCCACATCCCCGGTGCGACCTGGTGACCCCACGCCTCCTTCCTCCTCCTCCGTCCTCTTCCTCGGCCGCCCGCGCCTGCGTTTGGCCCCGGCCTCGTGGGCCACCTCTGGGGACCGCTTGGTGGCCACGGGGCGCTGGGCTGAGCCCGGGGGGCCATCGGGGGCCGCTCCACGGGGGCTGTCAGCTGCGGGCACGGCCACGCCGGGCAGCAGCACATTGAGCCCGGGGGGCAGCGGGACGGCCACCTTCACGGTGCCCCCCAGTGGGGCGGCCGTCAGCTTGGGGGCCAGGACTGGAGGGGAAGAGCACACGGCTGTGGGGCCGGGGGGGGCACGGGGGAGGAGAAGGGGCAAACGGGCCATCAGCGCGTTCACCTGGGGGCTGCTCGGCGGCCGGGGCGGCTCCGGGGGCTTCTTCTTGTCAGGACGCGGTGGGATGGTGGCCTTGGGGATGCTGTCCTTCTTGGTCTGCAGGTGTGGATGCAGTGTGAGATGTGGACATGGTGGGATACCAGGGGATGTGGGACATGAGGATGGGGCACATAAAGAAAGCAGAGACATGGACACAGGGACACTAGGAGGACAGGCCTACAGGGACAGGGGACACGAGATAGTGACAGCAGGGGATGGGGGACAGCAGGGGATGGGGGACATCGTGTCCTACGTGGCCTCACCTGTGCCAGGCTCCGCTCGCCTGCCTCCGAGGCCTCCAGTCCATTCCTCCTGGACAGCGGAGGAGAGCGGCCATCACGATGAGCCTTCTCTGTGCTCTCTGGGGACACGCAGTGAGGCATGAGGTGGGGATGAGCCCCACTGAGTGGGGACAGTGCCCAAAGCCATTCCCACGGCCACCAAACTCCACACCCCTTGGGGACACCCGCTAGGGTCCCCAATCGGCCCACCTGAGACCACCATGGCCATGACGAGGTCGGCGCGGGCCGAGCGGGAGCTGATGATGTGCTGCTGGATGAGGAACTGTGCCACCTCCACGATGTTGTTGAAGGAACGTTTGAGGATCTTCTCGGCCCAGTCGCAGGTCAGGGCGCAGGCTGCCTCCATCACCTCGCTGGTGTAGGACTGCACCAGGTCCGTCAGCTCCGTGTGCTGCTGGTGGGACACCAACATCACCAACGGGGCCAACAACTCCACTGTCACCACTGTACGGGGACAGAGCAGAGCTCAACCCTTGCTCGCCCCACTTGAATGCATCCTTCTGCCCCACTCCTTATCCCAAAGAGGCAGAACACGGACCAGCACGGGGGACTTACAGTCTCTGTCACCTTGAGGTCCAGGCTGGGCAGCGGCGGCAGGCTGACCACCGTCTTCCTCCGGATGCCGCTGTAGCAGTACGTGCGTTGGGGTTAAGGGACAACAAAACGCATCTGAGACAGCTGACTGTGCACCGACCCCACGTACAGCACCTGGTGCCACCAACGCTGCCTGCTGCATGGAGACCCACCATGACAAAAGGATATTTCGATTGCCCTCGGCCTCCCAGCCTCCTGGCCTTGATGTTGGGGAAGATCTCCCGGATGATCTTCCCAAAGTTGGCGGCGCTCAGAGGGTGGCAGCAGAGATTATCGCAGTACTGCCTGGGGGGGAGGGTGGGTCAGAGCTGCCGACCCCTCCTCACTGCTCCCACTCCGTGTTCCAAGAGTTGCCGTTGGGCATGGCCATTCCCAACCAACCCCAAGTGCCACCTGACTCCAGTCAGAGCTCTGTGGGGCACTGCTGTGCTCACTTGTAGGATTTGTAGATGCCCTGCTTGGGCATGGCCATTCCCTACCAACCCAACCAAGTGCCTGCTGACCCCAAACTGAGCTCCATGGGGCACCACCACACTCACCTGTACGCCTTATAGATGACCTGCATTGAGCATGGCCATTCCCAACCAACTCCAAACACCTACTGCCCCCAAACCGAGCCCCATGTGCTCTGCTCACCTGTAGGCATCATAGACGTCCTGCTTGGGCAGGCAGGTGTCTGCGTGCTCCTCCAGGTGGTTCCGGATCCAATTGCACGCATGCATGTACTCAGCTGTGCTCAGTGAGCTCAGGTCCAGGCTGCTGCTGGGAACGATGGCATGGGGTGAGCGGATGGGGATGATGGTTCGGGGAGGCGGACCCCCAGCACCCACCTCCTGTCCCCCAGGCTCGGCCCCGACGGCAGCTGGAGGTAGAGGTAGAGCTTATCGCTGTCGGAGAACTTCTGGACATCTTGCTATGGGCAAAGGGTCCAAGCGGAGGGGAGGAGGGACCGGAGACAAAGAGAGGTGAAGGATCCAAAAAAGGGCCAACATTCAGGAGCATTTGAAGCCAAAGTTTTGTGAGTATGGGCACAGCCTGCATGCAGGGTAAATGGGGTCGGGGTACAGCAGGGGTCGTTCCATGTGGGGCTGAGGGAATGGGTGCTGTGCAGCTGCTGACCTCTATGGGACATGGGATCGAGGAAATGGGACTGGAAGAGGGGTTTGGATCATGGAGGGGTGGGCACGCAGCGCTTCCCCACCCCACAGAGGCACTCACCAGGATGGCGTCGACTTTGTTCTGCACCGCTTTGCTGCAGGGGACAGACAGAAGGAACAGAAGGGACAGAAGGACAAGGAGAAGGCATCAGGGCACGGGATGGCCTCACTCTGAGGACCCCTGCCCGCATCCCGCTGTGCTCCTGAGGAGCTCTGCACCGATGTTCCCACCCAAAAGAGGCACCGACTCTCATCCCCTCCATCCACGGGGCTACAAATTCATCACCCCTATGAAGTCAGACCCCGTTTGGGTCGCTCAGGTTATGGGGAGTGCATTGCAGTCTTACGAGATGTTGCCCCGCAGTTTTTGCAGCAAAGCGCTCGGCTCTGCCGTGCCGCTCCGGGAGCCGCCGGGTGACAAAGTGCCCTTCTTGGTGGCCTGGGGGCTCAGCTCCTCGTCAGCCATGGCACCGGGGTCCTGGGGGGGGGAAGGATGCAGAAATTCAGCCCTAGAATGGGGAGGGGACCCTCTCAGAGCCCAAATCCCCCAGGGGTACCTGCAGGGCTGGCTCTGCCCCCCGTGTCCCCCCCCGGAGACGTGTCACCAGCAGAAGGGCGATGGGACGCAGGAGGGGATGGCGGGCAGCGCAGCCCGGCATGGGCCGGGAACGGCAATGGGAGGACGGATGGGAAACGGGAACGGGGACACCGGGCTATAAAGGACGTGAGGATGGGGGACCCCACGGGACAGAGAGGTGGGGACGGGGGTGGGGACACGGGAACGGGGGACGGCAGGGGGTGGGGACGGCAGGGACCCCCCCGGAGCCAGCAGCTCCCGGCGGACGTGGGGACCCAAAGGCACGGGGACTGCACCGGTGACAGCGACCCCGGCAGCGCCGCGCCCCCCGGCCCGCACCCACCTGCGGGCTCCGCTCTGCCCCGTCCCGTCCCGTCCCGTCCCGTCCCGTCCCGTCCCGCTCCTCTTCGTGCCGCCGCCGCCCCGCGCACCGGGAACCGAAAGTGCTGCACCCCTCCGCGGGGCCGCCGGCAGCTTTTTTCTGATTGGCTGCGACGCCGCAGATCTGCCCGGATACTGCGCCGTGCTTTAATGCGATTGGCTGCTAGAGGCTGTCCTACCCGGATACAAGCGGGGCTGCGCTGCTGAGTGGCGCCATCGAGCTGAAGTCTGCCTAGCAACAGCTCCTGATTGGTGGAATCGAGGGAGGGGACGTGGGGGTAAACGAGCGGTGCGCGTGGAGCGTGTGCGTGCAATATGCGTGCAGTATGCGAGCAACGTGTGCACAGTGTGCATACAGTGTGCATACAGTGTGCATGCAGTGTGCGAGCAACGTGTGCGCAGTGTGCATACAGTGTGCATACAGTGTGCATGCAGTGTGCGAGCAACGTGTGCGCAGTGTGCATACAGTGTGCATACAGTGTGCATGCAGTGTGCGAGCAACGTGTGCGCAGTGTGCATACATTGTGCATACAGTGTGCATGCAGTGTGCAAGCAACGTGTGCACAGTGTGCATACAATGTGCATGCAGTGTGTGAGCAATGTGTGCACAGTGTGCATACAATGTGCATACAGTGTGTGAGCAACATGTGCACAGCAACATGTACAGCGTGCAGCATGTGCACACGTGTGGTGTGTGTGCGTGCACTGTGTGTGCAGTGTGTGCAGGCTGAGCTGGCAGCGTGTGCGTGCGCACCAACAGGGCTCAGCTTTTGGGGAACAAACAGAGGTAGGGGAAAGGATGGAGATGAGGGAGCGGTGGTGCAGAGGTCTCTGCTTTATTGTGGGGTGCTCAGGGTTGATCGCTGCACCCTCTGTTGGCACGGGGAGGACCTGAGGGCTGCAGGATGGGCTGGGATGCAGGTGTGGGATGTGGGATATGGGATATGGGGTGTAGGGTGTAGGATGCAAGATGACAGATAGGGGATGTGGGATATGGGGTGTAGGATGTGGGTGAGGAGTACTGGATGCAGGATGAGAGATGTGGGGTATGGGATACGGGGTGCAGGGTGTACGGTGCAAGATGCAAGATAGGGGATGTGGGATATGGGATGTAGGGTATGGGATGCATTGTGTGGGGCACAGGAAGCTTTTGGGTGAGCACAGCAGTGGGCCTCCAGCTTCTTTATCCAGCTGTGCCCTCAGCACCGCTGTGGGGCAGCACCCATCAATGGGAGGTGGCGGCGGGCGGCCCTAAACCCAAATGTCAGAGGTGCAATCCCCTCCGGGGTAACGCATCTCATGTGCCATGCAGGGCCCTCCCGGCTCCTTCCCGAAATCCACCAGGAAGTTGCGGTTGACGCTCAAACCGCCCTTCTCCGTGTCCACGTCGATCTGCAGCATGACGGAGCCGTCCCTGCGGGGGGCGTTGGGGGGTCAGGGGGCACAGCCCCTCCCATGGCAGTGGGCACCGTGGCCGGACGCCCGGCTGCTCCCACCTGATGAGGTCGGGGTAGAACTGCCGGTCCCAGGCGCTGTACAGCGACGTGGTGACGTAGAGCCGCTTCCCATCCAGGCTGAGCTGGATCATCTGAGGGCCCCCCGGCACCTTCTTGCCCTGCGGGAGGTGGAGGGGAGACGCGGTGAGCAGCGGATGGTGGAGCAGAACCGGAGGGTCTTCTGTGTCCGATCGTGGCATTGTCCCATAGGACGTGGTGGAGCACAACCAGGACCTCACCACAGGGCTGCGCTGTCATCCCGTGGGTCATGGTAGAGAACTGTGCCACCTCAACCATGATGTCATCCCATGGGATGCGGTGGAGAACCACCAGAACCTTTCCACCTGGTCACGGTGTCATCCCATGGGAAATGTGGAGCAGAAGCATGGGGTCCTTGCCACCCAGCCATGCTGTCGTCCCACGGGACATGGTGGAAAGCCAGCAGAGCCTCGCCACCCAGCCATGATGTCACCTCATTGGATGCAGAACCAGAGGAATTGGGTGCTCCCCATCCTCACCACCACAGCCCCACGTAGTCGGAGGCTCAAGGTGGAGGTGGGAAGAGCAAAGTGGAGCTCACCTGGATGACAAATGGCTCCGGCTGGCTCTGCAGCTCCTCATCTCTGAGCACGACCACAGGCCCTCCCTTGGAGATGCTGCCCCCCACAAAGACCTGCAAGAGAGAGGTGACACGGTGGTGGCACGGGACCTGTCCCCCCCCGGCAATGGGGCGAGCTGCTGCCACCTCACCTGTCCCACCAGCCTGGGCCTGCGGGTGTCAGAGATGTCGTACTGGCGGACATCCCCATGTATCCAGTTGCTGAAGTAGAGGAACCTGTCGTCCAGCGAGATGAGGATGTCGGTGATGAAGCCTTGGGGGTGGCACAGCACAGTTGCACACGAGCGGCACAGCAGGCAGCGGGCACACAGCAGCTCATGGGGAAACACTCACCTGGCATGTCCGGGAGCAGCCAGCCTTCCACCTTCTTGCTAGGGACCTGGATCACCTTCTCAGCTGCCCAGTCACCGCACTGAGGGACAGAGCACGGCCCCATGGGGCTCAGAGTGGGCAGGAAAAGACCCCAGGGTGGGGGACGCCATGTGTGCATCCAGCAGAGGGATGCAAAGCTCGCGTCTGGCTCTATAGGGCCAGCAGAGGAGCCGGGACCTGAGGCAGGGCTGTGGGGCCTGGAACCTGTCTGGCTTTCCAACTGGATTAACTGGTTTGGTCAAAAAGGTTCTCCTCGCCCGGTTTGTTGTTACGCACAATAAGCACTGAGAACATTGCTCACATTGTATAAATCCACAAGCAAGGTTCAAATCCTCCAAATCCCATCATCCCAACATAAACCACTGCTGGTCAGAACAGGTCCTGCAGCTGCAGCCTGGATGGCATCCCGGCGCAGGGCAGCACCCTCCCAACACGCACCTCTGTCTTGTAGAAGCGGTGGATGGCGCTGCTGATGGTGCAGCCCACGAAGCCCTCAGCCGCGTCGGGGTTGTGCAGGAAGCGAATCTCCAGCGGTGCTGCATCCTCACCCACGTCGATGGCCTGCACGTAGGTGTGGGTCGTCCAGTCCCACACGTTGAGGCGGCGGCCGTAGCGCCCTGGGAGAGGGCAGGGGGTTCTGAGGGGATGCGGTGGGGAACGGGGCCGCCACAGATGTGCCGTGGGCCCAGGTGAGCCCCGATGGCCCCCAGCACAGATGATAGAATCGTAGAGTTGTTAAGGTTGGGAAAACCCTCCAAGATCACCAAGTCCAGCGGCCACCCCGTCCCCATTCATAGACTCAGTAAGGTGGGCAAAGACCTCCAAGGACGTCAACCCATGGTGGACCTGATGATCCTGACATGGTGGTCAACCCATCACCACCACGCCAACTGAACCATGGGCTGAAGAGCCACATCTACATCGCTCCTGCTGGGTCCCACCAGGAAAGATCCTCGTTAGGAGGAGACCTGAAGGGAGGGACACCAGTGGGGGTGTTGGGCTGAGGTGGGGTTCATCCCTCACCCCACCGCTGAAATCCAGCCTGTGTTGCCTGTGTTTTAAATCCAAGTGAGCTCTGGGAATTTGTGTGCAAGACAGCAAGCAGGCTGTCTCAATTTGCTCCATGCCCACTGAATTGGCAGAAAAGGGCTGGAATTTGGCCTCGTGGCAGTGCTGCTCAGCACCTCTCCTGGAGCACTTCAACAACCGTTTCCTCACCTTTCTTCAGGTCATTTGGGTTAAACCCATATCCCAGGTACTTGGGGATTCCCCACTCCGTGCTGATCAGGACGTTGTGGCGCGGTTGGTACCAGAAGTCGTAACCCATCGGTGGGTTCTTGTCGCCCTTCTCCCAGTTCCCCTTGATGTCGAAGGTCTCCCCATCCAACAGAACGAAGCCACCTGGAGCAAAACCAAACGCATCTTGGTAGTGAGGAAATCACCCAGGTGAACTAAGATAACACCCAGCTGTGTTCTAAGATAACAAAATATGGAGCAGGGTGATGCAGACATCTTGGGATGGTGCTGGACATGGGACCGCTTGCCCGGCCCCATACCTTTCCCATTGCCGGCCGGGTCTCCCAGCGTGCTGATCATCACCTCTCCGCTGCCCAGGCAGTGGGAGGTGTGCAGGTAGCCCAGGTCACACTGCCAGAAGACATCCTCCGGATTGACAACCTGCAGGATTTCACAAGCTCCATAAGCTGTCCCCGGTGATGCGGCACTCGTCGGGCTCACAGGGCTGATGGTCCCAGCACCGCCTCCAACGTACCTTGAAGAGCCTGGGAGCCCGTGGGTCGGTCCCCACATCCACCACGTAGATGCGGGAGGAGATCAGGCTGGGCAGGATCAGGCGGTTCCTCTTCTTGGTTGTGTCCCCAAAGCAGCTGCTGCAGGTGTTCCAGCCCGAGTGGTGCAGCTCATCCCCCAGGTTGGGCATGGGCAGGCGGTGGATCACCTGCAAAGCCCAAGTCCCGCTCACATGGAGGTCGATCACTGCCACCCGATCAGCACTGAGGTGAAGCGTCTGGTACCTGGCTATAGTGCGGAGATTTGGGGTCAACGTCCACGGTGGCCAGAAAGTCAGGTTTCCCCCTGCCGGTGTTCCTGTAGATGCAGGGCACATACACAATCTCCTCCCGTGGACCTTTCAAGATGGAAACGTTGCTTGCATCAGCGTCAGCAGGAACAGCTGGATTCCCACATCCCTGCATGCCTGGGGCTGGAGATGGCTGCCCCGGGGGAGTTGGGCTCATTGGGTTTGGGGTATCCTATGGATTGCCATGGCCTTGGGTCACCCCACCGGTCCCGTGAACCAAAGCACGCTGTGTTCTCATGCATAGGGTGCGATTTTTGGGTGGTGTTGTGTGGAGCCAGGAGTTGGACTCGATGACCCTTCCAACTCATTGGGTCCCTTCCAACTTGGGATATTCCATGGGGTCCCTTCCAGCTCAAGGTGTTCTGTGATTCCGTGTGTCTCGTTTCCACCATTTCCACCAAGCCTTAAAAATACGTGGAAAGGTGGAACTCTCGCCAGGCTGAAGCCAAGGGGACAAAGACCCCACTGAGCAGTGACAGCCCTGCTGGGTTCTGGTTCCCAGGCAGAGTGTGGTGACCCACAGCACCCCAACCCCACCGCCTCCTCGCCTTGCAGGGGTGGTACCCATGTCAAAAAGTGCTGACACAGCAAAGCAAAGCGAGGGGGTGGAACTGGTCTGAGAAATGCTGAGGAGGAGAAAGAGGTGGAAAACAGGGAGAGGTGATCTCGGAGCCTGGAGCTGATCCAAAGCAGCAATAGCTGCTGCCTTTTCAACACTGTGCCTTTATCAGCCCTTTATCAGTCTTTAAGCACTCAGTCCTTTGCAGTTGTTTGCGTTGCTGAAAGGTATTTCGGGGATGGGAGTCAGGGAGCAGCACCAAACTCCAGGACTGAGGTTTCGGAGCTGCTTGCGAAGCGCAGAGGATTAAGGGAGGATTAAGGGAGGGACTGCAGCAGGTGATGCTTTCCTTGAGCTTTTCACACGAGAGCTCGGAGTTCTGGCAGTGCAGCCAGAAGGATTTCCAGGCAAAGTTCCCGAGCAAACAGCCTGGGAGGGCAGATTTTACTGCAGCAGGTTCTGAGCAGTCACCAGGAGCAGAGCGTGACGCCGTGCTCCGGAGAGTGTCCGGAAAATCCGGAATTCCCCCCCAGCCATCTCCACTCCCTGCAGATCTGAGTGGGGCTGCAGCAGCACCGTTCCCTCTGGGTTCTGCCCTGCGAAGCCTTGGGTGGCTCTGTGCAGGTTGTGACCCATCCCAAGCTATTCTGAACTCTGAAAAGTTCTGACACCATGATGCAACTGAGGCTTGGCCCCAGACGAATGCTTCCCTGGCACCTGCTGGGAACCTCCTCTGCGGGTGGAGCTCATTGATCTTGAAAGCATTGCTCTCATCTTCACCTTCACCAACAGCCAGCACAGGGCTGGTCCCCAAAGCTCCACGCAATGCACTCACCTTTCATTGCATCCAGGGGAGAGGCGTAGCCAGGACCGCACGCTCCACACTGGGCTGCATTGGGAACAAGAAGGAATGGAAAATAGTTGGCAGCGAGAGTTTTGAAAGCCCTTTTGGCAAAGGCTGAGTGCCTCATTGGAGCCACTGCGGTCTGAGAGTATCCCCTGCGGCAGTGGGACCACATCAGCCGCAGGCAAGGCAGGTGATGGCCCTCCAGCACCCACCAGTGAGGCCTCCAAAGATGAAGATGGGCATCCAGAGTGAGCCAGGATGCCCACATGCACCCGAAGAAGTCCCCAGACCCACCACCTCCAAAAGGATCCCTCCAGGAGGCATTAAAGATCAGGTGGATGGGGTGCAGAGCACCTGGTGGAGCTGCGGGTGTCCCTGTTCACTGTGTGGGATTGGGCTGGACAGCCTTTAAGGGTCTCTTCCAACTCAAACGATTCTGTGACCTTAATGGTCATCCATGGAACCATGGGATGGTTGGGTTGGGAGGGTCCTTAAAGGTCAATCATGGAATGGTTGGGTTGGGAGGGTCCTTAAAGGTCGACTATGGAATGGTTGGATTGGAAGGGTCCTTACAGATCATCCTCAGAACCACAAAACCATAGAAGAGGTTTGGGTGGAAAGGACCTTGCCCTGTTCATCGCAGTGGGGTGAGACCAGATGGCCTTTAAGAGCCCCTCCCAACTCAAAGGATTCTGTGATTCTTTGTTTCTGTTCTTCCCCATTTACCACAACAAGCCTGAGGAGAGGGAGAGAACCCACATCAAACCTCACAACTCAGCTTTGCTGACTCAGTTTCATGTTTGCTTTTGAAGGTTTTCTCCCTGAGGACAGCATGTTCTGCGGGAAGCACAGGACATGGGGCTGCTGCTCCTTACCCGGAGCACCACGGAGCCACCCCTTCTCCCTTCCCCTGCAGAAAATGCCCCACCAAACCCAAACTTTGCATTGAGGGCTCCCTGCCAGTGCCCGGCACAGTTTGTTACAGGTGCATGAAAGTCAGAATAAGCGGACAAAAAGAAGTTAGAAGTTAAAAGGTTAAAAGAAGTTAGCTTTTAATTATCAGTATGCCTAAATGCTACCTGGCAGAGGAGAAAAGGAACCCTCTCCAGGCAGAGAAAACACCAGACATCCTCACGTGTGGAAAGCTTTATGCTTCCAGAGTGTCCCAGGAGCAGAACCTCCAGGAGGAGATTTGAAGGACCGCAGAGCAGAGCTGAGCGGGCAGCCAACCACCACAGCCCTGCGTACGTGGAGAGGTCGCTTACCGGAGCTGGAGGCTGTGCTGGACATCATCTTCTGGTGGGGAATGGAAGGAGATGATTCTGCCTGCATGCTGCTGCCCGGAGCACGTCGGTGAGGAGACGCGTCTCCGCGGGGCTCCAATATATAGGGAGAGCAATGGGGAGAGGGCTGGTGTGCAAAGGACACCGAGGGAGGATCCCCACGCCCCAGGGTGTGGGAGGCACCGGGGCAGCGCTGGAAACGTGCGGGGAAGTATTTCAGAACCTCCTCTCCTCCCATGGACGGAGGGCAAACGGTGGGGGCTGCGCTCCACAGTGCTCACGCTGAGAACGCAATGGGGATTTGGGGCACGGGGAGAAATGGGGCAGCCCCACTCCTGCGGGTCCGTCCTGGAAGTGCTGCCTGCAGCTTCCCCGTGCGGTGCCCCCAGTGAGGCATGGGCGAGCGCAGACGCTCCCGACCACAGAAATAACTTAATGAGGTTGCAGATATTAATCGCCAAGTGAAAATTAAAAGTGAGGACTGGGTTCCTTATAATTGCAGGGTGAGCGCTTGCCGTGCGACGGCGGTGGGAGAAGCGATGCAGCAGGTTTCCCCTTGACGCATCCGACATCGGCTGCTGCCTCGGGCACAGCTTCACCTGCAGGTTCCTGCCCTGTCATCTGCACCCACAGCGGGGGGAGTTTGGACACAAAGCCCCTCTCCACCCAAAGATTGGCAGTAAAAAGGCACGGATGCGGCAGCAGCAACTCCTGCTCCCCCTCCACCTGTTGGGGCTCATCTGATTGCACTGGGTGCTTGAAACCATGATGGGAGCTGCAGAACCATGAGGGCCACGAGGGGCTGTTGGACATGAGTGACTGTAGGACAAGAGGAGATGCATTGCAGTGAGGAGCTCTATGCCACCATAGAGCCTTCTCTGCACTGGGCCAAACAAACGGAGCAACCAGAACTTCCAGAACTCCTGCACACCTCATTTTGGAGGCTTGTTTTCCTCCCAGGACCATTAAGGGTGCAATAACTTTGACCATGGGAAGTGTGCAGGAAGTCAGTGAAGTCATGTTCTTCCGAGAACATGAAAGGCTGAAATTTAAAAGCGTGCTCTTTATACTCCAACTTTTGCAGTCTCCAGACTGATGATGGCTGCAAATTGTGCCTTTGTGGAGAGTCTCGAGGCAAGTGGGACTAATGGGAACATGGGTGGGTGTGCAGAAGGGTTTCTGCAGCACATCCCTGGGGCAGCGTTTGCTGTCCTGCACGCAAGCAGGATTCCATTGCAAGATGGGGCTTTGGCACCCGCAGATGAAGCTCCACAGAGCACGTGGGAAGCAGGGGATGGTCTACAGCTCTGATAACCACACCTTCCTGTGGAGAGAAATTCAAATCTCATTTCTCAGCGTGAAAGAGGGAATTCTATTCCGAAGTTTTAAGGTGCTGAGCTCACCTTTGCCAATGCCACAGAGGGAGTGCTGAGAACTGCAAGCAAAGACCCAAGTTCACATTGCCTCAACTTTGTTGAGCCGCTCAACCCTGGCACCACCAGCACACCAGGCACGTAACAGACATGACTCCATTGGAATGACTACTAGCTGTGTTCTCTCAGTCCTATCTAAAGTAAGCTCTAGGAAATCCAAGACATTGCTTTGGGTGACAACAATGCCACAGATTCCTGAGAGAAGTCACTCTTGGTTGAGGCAGAAAAGGGACTGCCAGCGTGCTTTGCCCCTAAGTACATTGGAAAGGCTTCCGTGAATTAAGACGTGAAGACCAAGGTGATGCAAAGGAGAGTTTTATTCATGTTTGAAGCAGAACCCCAGAAAAGCAGCATCAGGAATCAGGCATCCCTTTCTGACTGAAGCACTTCACACTCCTGCAGCGATGCAACACGTCCTGGCCCAGGCACTGGCACGCGCCAGCAGCTTCCATGTGCCCCTGTGCCAGGGAAGGACTGCCCAGCAACAAACGCGGCTGAAGAACAGCAGCTCAGACAACGTGGGCATTTCACCTTCTGTGGCCTTCATCAGCAAGTGTGAGCAAGCTCTGAATCCTAACAGAGAGCTCAACAGCCTCCAGCAGGCTCTGTATGGCACGGTGAGGATGCAGACTTCAACAGAAAGGAGCTGTGCATTGTGCACGGCTCAGAGTCTGAGCAAGGAGCTGCGCTCTGCTCTGGGAAGCACGCCCAGGGACTTGTGTGCACGGAAAGCAAAGGCTGCCTGGACTGGCTGCAGAAATGAAGCTTCCAGCAAGGAATGGGACCCCCAACCCAATCACCCCACGCTCCGCTTGACGGCTGCACTACAGACTAGAGAGAAGAAGGGAGCCGTTCCACGGCGCCTAGGCAGAGATGTCGGAGGTGGAATCTCCGCAAGGGAAGCGGATGTCGTGGGCAAGGCATGGCCCGTTGGGCTCCTTTCCAAAATCCACCAGGAAGTTCTTGTTCACCGTCAGGCCTCCCTTCTCTGTGTCCACATCGATCTGCAGCATGACAGAGCCTTCCCTGCGAGGGGCGATGGAGCAGCATTGCAGACAAGAGCAGCGCCGCCTGACCTTTCCATCCCCACCCACGAGGGACACCCCGAAGGGCCCCCTTCCTCCCCGAGGTTCCTTACTTGACCACGTTCGGGTAGAACTGCTTGTCCCAAGTGCTGTAGAAGGAGTTGGTGACGTACAGCCTCTTGCCATCCACGCTGAGCTGGATCTTGGCAGGGCCGCCGTACACCCTCTTGCACTGCAGGCACAAGAGAGAGCAGTGGCGTTGCTATGGCTCCTCTCTTTCAGCCGATGAGCAAAAGCAGGAGCAGCAAAAGGGAGAGCAGAGCAGAGCCCAAGTGCAGAGGACGCCGTGGGGCAGAGCCCGCAGAGCTCACCTTGATCACCAAGGGCTCCGGCTGGCACTTCAGCTCTTCATCTCTGCACACCGTCACGGGCCCGCCTCGCAGGATGCTGCCTCCCACGAACACCTGCAGGCAAGGCACGGAGACGCGTGGCTTGGCACCTGACCACCACCACCCATCGCCACGGAACTACGAGCGCAGCCTCCTGCCCCCGCCTCACCTGTCCCACCAGCCGGGGCTTGCAGGTCCTGGAGATCTCGTACTGGCGGATGTCTCCGTGCAGCCAGTTGCAGACGTACAGGTACTTGTCGTCCAGGGAAATGACCAGGTCGCTGGGGAAGGCTGGGAGGGCAGAGAAGAAAGAGCCGTGGGTGAGGCGGCATCCCCGGAAGACATCCCGCACAGCTCAACATGCCAGGAGGAAATGGGGAGCAGCACGCAGGGCTCACCTGGCATCTTGGGCAGAATCCATCCCGACACGTCCTTGGCTGGTATCTGGATGGCCTCCTCCACTGCCCAGCTGTCCCTCTGTACAAGAAACACGTGGCTGACACCGGCAGCGAGGCTGGGGCTCCTTGCTCTCGGCTCCCAGCCCTCCATCGGGGCACTCTCAGCCGGGGCCCCAGGGCTGCAGCCCAGCACTCGCCTCGCACTTGTAGAAGCGGTAGATGATGCCGCTCAGGGCACAGCTGACGTAGCCCTCGGCAGCATCGGGGTTGTGCAGGAACTTCACGCTCAGGGGCAACGAGTCCTCCCCCAGGTCAAAGCACTGCGTCAGGGTACGGCAGGACAGATTCCACACGTTCAGGCGGCGCCCGAAGACCCCTGAGCAGGAGGAGAAGGAGAAGTGAGCCAGGAGGGGAGGGCAGCCCTGGAGGTGGGTGACACCTACACACGCTCTGCCCGTCCCCTCTCGCCAGCTCCCACCCATCCTGCGAGCTCGTCTGCATCCGCCCATGAGCCTGCTGAGCTCTGGCCCAGCGCCTGCGTCCGCGTTCCCTCACCTTTCTTCAGATCATCCGGGTTAAATCCACGTCCCGCAATTCTTGGCACCATCCCGGCGGTGCTGATGAGAACGTTGTGGCGTGGCTGGTACCAGAAGTCATAGCCTGTTGGGGGAACCTCGCACTCGTGTTCCCAGTTGCCCTTCAGCTCAAAGGTCTCTCCATCCAGCACAATAAATCCACCTGTGGCACCAGAGGGAAGCACAACAGATCACTTCTAAGTGCGAAGGATGGATGGTAACTCCAGTGACCAATCTCTTCTGAATACTTTCTGCCTTGAGATGCTAGCTGCACAGATGCTGCAGCTTGTATTTTGTATTGGACCATGTGTAGTACAGCACAGCTTTCCATCTGAGCTATGCAGAATTTTCTGAACCAAAAATTTATCCCAGCTTCAGATCGCAATTCTTTGCGTTAGAGTGCATTCAGTGACCATGCTACCTACGTTGGCTTTGCTCATCCCATCTCCCTTTCTCAAGCAGGGATGGATGAACGCTTGCTCAGACAGTGAGACTGACTGCCTGAATCTGCAGAGCTATGCCTCTGCACTCGTCTTCATTTCCCCACGCTGCCCCTCGTGCTTGTGGGTGACTATGGGCTCATAGCTGCAAAGAAATACTTGGAGTTCTCAACAGTTAACTCACATTTGATGTTTGAAACTCTGGAAGTCTGTGGTTTATAAGGCTCCCATTTTTCTAACAGGAATCATGTTATTGGAACAGTCAGGAGGAAACGTACCTTTTCCATGGCCAGCTGCATCCCCCATGTTGGCGATCAGAATGTCACCGTTGGGCAGACTGTGAACTACACTAAGGTGGCCCTTGTTGCACTTCCAGAAGACATCCACTGGCTCGATCATCTGAAAAACAAGGGGACTCACATGTAAGCCTCTGCCTGATCAGCTCATTTCAATTTTTTGGGGTGAAAAAGGCAGAGCCTTTTACCATCTGAGGATTCTGAATACAGCAGACCCTTGAAAAGGAGCAGAGAAGCCACTGAGCTCTCCTTTACATGGACAACACGGATGGAACAACATCCAACAGTAAGAGCTCGTTTGTCCACCTCACTATGAGGGGTACTGGTACGGGGTGTGTGACATGATCTCCAGTTACTGGACACTCCCTGAATGCAGTGGGGAATAAAGTGATGATGGGAGTCTTCTTTGGTCTGACAGAGAGCTGGGAGGGAAACTTGTCCCAACTCTGTAAAACGAAGGGGTAAGAGAAGAAGAGGAGAGGACCTTCTCCCTCTGTGTTACTCCAGAAGCACTGACTGACAACCCATTTGAAACAACTTGTTGGAGTCACTCCAGACATACCTTACACACTGTGGGAGCCCGGCACTGCGTGCCCACATCCACCACATAAATACGGGAAGAAATCAAACAGGGGAGGATCAGCTTGTTCTTTTTCGTTGTGATATTGTCAAAGCAGACTTTGCCAGCACTCCACCCAGAACAGTGCAGCTCGTCCTTGAGGTTGGGCACAGGCAGGCGGTGGATCACCTGAGCAGCCAAAGATAGAGTCAGGGTTTAGTCGAGGAGATGGGTGGACAAAGGTACCTTCATGCAATCAACAACTTAGAAGTGGAAAGGTCAAAACTTTAAAGTAAGGAATCGTTTCAAAGACGCGCAATAGATGTGGTCAGTCTGCCTTAGCAGCCGTCAGAGACAGGTAGGTGCTGATTTCCCATAGGGATGTCAGCAGACAGGTTGGGGCGGTGCATAACAGAACATCTCTGAAATTGCAGTGCACCAGAAGCATGCTGAAACCTGCAGAAGTGCTGAGAACCCAAAGCCACCTGGGTCACTGGTGGCCGTGTTTGCTGATGAAGAGCCACTGACAGGAGATTCTACTCAAAGCATCACTTAATGTCACAAGAAGTGAGATATGAAGCGTGTCACAGCTGGTGTGTGCACACAGAGATGGAGATGGTTCAGCAAGAGCCAGGCACACCGGGGACAGTACAACAGAGGAAATGCCATGGATCTGGAAGGACAGAGCCAGCAGTGATCATCAGGCCAAGAAGGGTTGGGCACAGGTACCTGGCAGTAATGCGGAGATCTGGGGTTGAGATCGATGGTGGCCAGGAAGTCAGGTTGGTTGACGCACGTTTCTCGGTAAGTACAAGTCACATACGCAAGCTCTTCCTTAGGAGCTAGGTGTATGGAACATCAGCGTTAGAACATGCAATGAAATAACAATAAAGGCAAATGAAAGCTTCAGGAGACTCTCAGGACGAACGAGGAACAGGTTGTTAGGAGAGATGTGGTGGTGCCCCATCCCTGAAGACACCAAGGTGGGTAGGACAGGGCTCAGAGCACCCGAGGGAGCTGTGGGTGTCCCTGTTCATTGCAGAGTGGGACAAGATGACCTTTAAAGGTCTCTTCCAACTCAAAAGATTCTATGATTGTATGATACTAAGATTAATTTTCTGCTGCCATGACTGGACCAGATGTAAAACACAACACAAGTGGATCACTGTATAGCTACAGTTTTCCCCTTTCAGGAAGGGACTCAGTACATGAAGTTAATTAAGGGTGGTCTGTGAAAGACACAGACTCGATCATCGCCCAACCTGAAGCTAAGTCAGAGCTCTTTCACAAACACCTACCTTCAGAGCATGCCTGATGGCACTTGGGTTTCACAACATCAGGGCAGCTGGGATACTGGTAGCACTGAACTCTGCATCTGTCTGAGGTGAGAAAAAGAAAACGAAATGGGAAGTGTCCACATCCTTCAGTGGTGCCTATTCAGAAGACTCTGTCCCACTCAGTGGACTTCTCCCCCCTGGCTGCCAGCAAGGACTTCATGACCAGCAGCTCCCTTTGTGGTGGCCCCGACAGATCTCAGGTACGGGACAGGAATCCTCCTCCAGGTGCCACTGGGCACCATGGAATCTTTGAGGCTGGAAAAGACCACTGAGAGCATCAAGTCCAACCTCTGACCCATCACTCCCATGCCCACTAAACCATGACCATGGGGTATCACAGATCAGAGCACTGCTCCATTCCCTTCTGCATCCTGTACTCATCCCGGGTCCACCAGCAGCGATGGAGAGGGAGTTGACATGGACAACCATGTCAGCACTGAAGCCCTGGCAAGGAAAATAACTCCAGCTTCTCTTGTAGCAAGTCCCCAGCGGAAGGGGAGCAGAGAGCCCACAGCCAAATGGAAATGGATTTTCAAAGCACAGAGGCCCCTGGAAACAGTGCTAAGGGAGGCTGCAGAGCATTTCTTACCCATGCTGAAGGCCTTCTGGTTGACTCTGGCCAAGACAGAGGTGCTGGAGCTGAAGGAGCAGCTTGCTGTGTGCCTCGCTGGAGTGGATGTGTAGTGGCAGGGCTCTGAGGGGCCTTATATACACGGCAGAGGGGTGGGGGGCACCGAGCAAGCTGCCAAGGGAGGAGCAAACGCTCCCAAGCATTGGGAGGTGCCAGACCAGCAGTGTGGCTTGTTTCCGCCTTGCTACCCAGCAATCTAGAGGAAAAATCTGCTGTTCCATGCAGGTCCTTTCCTCAAGCACAAACCACGTTATCAGATTGTGGGGCTCTGCTCATCCCCAGTGGGACTTGGCCAGGCTCTGCTGGCCTCCATGGCCCCGGCAGGACATCAGCTAATTAACGCTGTCCCCCATCCCCGGGTTCTTGCCATACCAATGTGCAGAGCCTGCAAATTCCACGTGAGGGATGGGAAGCCCATCTAGATAATTGCCCCACCGCCATCAGCTTCTGGAAATTACGAGCCTTGAGCTCAGCGAGGCCACTGAAATCTGGACCCTGACACACAGCACGTCTCTGTCTGAGGGCTGAGATGAAGCCATGAAGCTCTGGGCAATCCAGTATAATGTAGCAGCTCTGCAATAGCAGCCTCTTCCTCTCTCTACATCTCTGAAGCAGACCCGTGTCATGGAAAATGAATGGCAGAGGTGACTCCGTGTCCACTTGCTCTGAGGGCAGGTACTGGTCTACTTCAGCACCGTGTCCAGGAGAATCTCTCACCTCGCCTCCACCTCGCCTCTCAGTTCCCTGGCTACCATGGACAGGGCCCTGGTTCCTATCATGGACACCACGTCCTCGTTGAGAAAAGCCTTCCATCAGTCCAGCAGGACTGGGCTCCCAAAGTCCATCCCAACATGACCTCTCCTTGTTCCTGGTCAAGATGCAGACACTTAAAAGATGAGCTTGTAATGGCACACAGCCAAGCTGTGCTGTCAGTGAGTCTCCGGGTCCCATGAAGGCAACACCTCTGCAAAGTACCTGGTACTGGTGCTGCTCCATGGTCTGCAAATGGGACTGAAGAGCTTGAGATACCCCCAGGAAGTGCAGAGACCTCCACTGAAGGGTCTGTGGTGTTGGAGACAAGCAGTTTAGAAGGAATGGGGCCTCCTGAGATCACCCTGCAGATGCCAAACAGGAAGAGAACACCAAGTACTGTGGAACGTGAACAAGTGTCATATCTTGAGGAAGAACTCCTCAATCAGTGAGCAAATTACATGGGATATGTAATTGTTCCATGTAGGAATGCAGAAATATCTGATGGAGCCATTAAAGAAGCCCCGGGGAGATCCCTATCAGAAGACAGGACAACTGCACCCATCTCACCCAGGCTCTCATTATTTCTCTCTGGTTTCAGAACTGGTCTCTAAATTGTGACAGCTGGACAGGCAGCAGCCAAACACTCGGCCTTTTCTGGAAGAGGGGAGCATCAAAGTGCCACCGCCAACGTGTTGGTGGGAGAACTCATGATCTGTTTGGACAAAATCCGTCTCAGCAGTGTCACTGCTATGGGCAGAGGTGGAGGAGAGATTATGACCAGCAGCAGCTCAACCTTTCCATTCAAGCTGTCAGTGGATGCTTATTGCTGTCAAGCTATCCCCATGTGCATTAGGTTTTGCTGTCACAACGTACATGGCTCACTGCACCTTTTTCTTGCATCTGCACAACTGCTAATTAGAAAGGTCGTTAGTCTTCTACGCATTAATAAAGTTTGCTGGTCATCCCATTTGGTTTTCCGTGGTGACGTCTTTGGCATCCCTCACAAAACCAAGCTGTGGGGCGTAGAATTTTCTAATTAAACCTGATAGGAGAAAGGGGAAGAGCAGGCTCAGCAACACCAACAGCAAGAAGGCAATGGTTAGTGGAGAGCAGCACCGGTGTGAGCTGTCATGGAACCAAGAAAAGCTCCTTGTGGCCAGCAGAGATGGCAAGCCACAACATGAGAGCAATCGGGGCTTCTCAGGACAGCCCACAGCAAGGTGGCAGCTGCTTCCCTTCTCCTGCCCATCACTTCCTACCCTGATAAGGAAGAACATGCTGTAATTTGGATAATGGGCATGGGAAGGTGATGCAATCTGGTGCACACCGGCACAGCACACTGATGGTGTTGGGGGAAGACCTTGCTTCACCAAGGACATCGGGGCTGCTCAAAGCACCCAAGCAAGAACTCCTGCAAGGATGGGAGCCCTCTCCAATCCTCCTCCAGCTCCACAGAGTGGGTGTTTTCTCCCTTCCCATTCCTACCCACATTTCGGCAGGGCATGACGTTTCATCAGCACTGAGGCACGAAGGAATCGCTGCAATGTATGGAATGAGTGGTCCCAACTCTTCTAACAGCAGAAATGTGAAACAGAGGGAAATGGGTGATTGTTTACCCAGACTGACAGGCATCCTCACCTAAAACCTTCCTGGTGTGAGGAAAAATGAGCAACAGCTGAGAAATTTCACACCGCTGGTGGGAAGGAAGGTGACAAAATGACATCATTGCACTGACATTTGTCTTTTATTCCCCCACATAAGCCAATGGAGGAACTGCTCCTCCCCAGTGCCATCACTGGAGGAAGACACAGAGTGCACCACCGGGAAAGAAGCTGCTATTACGAGCATGGCAGCCCCACTGAGATCCTCCCAGAATCCACCAATCTCCTCTGGAAAAAAAGAAAGCTGTCTTCTGGACAAAGGAACTGCATTCAAATGTGCCACTTTGTCATTCTTTCTGTATCCAGGCTAAAGTCTCTTTATAATGATTCTATTTCAAGGTCGAGTCCCAGTTTCACATTTGCCTACAGAAGAGCTGAGGGGTAATTAAAACAACTTCTTCCTCATTAAATTCTTCCTCTTTATCTTCTTCCAAAAGCTCCCAGTCTCATTCCCTTCCCAGGAGCACGTCACTCCAGGCACACCACACGCAGCCCTGGAGTTTGTTCTCATCTCCATGACATGAAATCAGGGCAAAATTAAACTCGGAAGTATCAGCTTGTTCTTTTCCTTGATGACACATCGTCCAAACATGCGATGTCTCTCTTCCACCCTGGAGTGATGACGCCCATCTGTCAGGTCAGACAGGCATTGGAATACACAAGTGAGTCCTGTTTTGTGCAGAGAAAGGGGAGCTCAATGCACGTGGTCACTGGGGATGCCCTGAGGATGCAGTGAGGGGAATGCTGCCCTCGCTGCTTCTCTTCTGGAGCACTGCTGCAGCTGGGAGAAGCGCTGGGATCAAAGCTGAGGGCTGATGGTGTGTTCAGCAGCTGGATTGCACAGCTTGTGCCAATGAGCACCTGAACAGCACTGACCCAAAAGAGAGAGCTGGAAAGGGTCTGCCTGCAGTCGGAGATAGAAGTCTTCCAGTGCAGACTTGATGACCGTGGGGGTCTTTTCCAACATAATGATTATGATCCTGATCCTATGACAAATTCACAGAGCTTTAAAGCATGCCAAGCACACAGCCCTCAAGAGAAAATAAATCAGGAGTTGTTTTTTCTGGTGGTCACTCATCTGATCTACTGGAAACAGCCAACTCCGAGTGACGGAGCAGGCAGACTTTTGCAAAGCCAATATTCGCCATGACGGATGGAGGGATGGGATAGAGAGCTCCGAGCAGAACCATGGGGAAGATGAGATCACTCTTTCCCACAATTGGACAAGCCCATCAAAAACCCACATCCTCAGGTTGTGATTTCAGACACCAGGTAATGAGAACTTCAGGCTGCCACCAAATGGCCCCATGGTGTGCAGCTACGGGGACAGCAGGCACCAAGGGATGGTGAGTCACCTCTTGGCCGTGCAGCTTTCTGCTGGATCAGCTCGTTGGTACCAGAGGACACCAGAGGAGAGGCAGCAGCGTGCAGCTGGGAGATGGATGAGGAGGAACTTCTGCTCTTCATGGCACCCAGACTGCACTGCACATCTCTGTGTCTCTACCTGAAGAACTGCATTAGCATCTGAGCTGTTTACTTGAATATTTCAGGTTCCACTCCAGAGAATCATTTCACACTTCTCTGTGCTCATCCTCTTAACAGATGTGAAAGCAAAATATCCGTCAGTGACTTGTCCATCTATTACTGAATCAATCTCCTTTTCAACCCTCTGCAGTATCCATGTTTTCTCTGCACAGTTCTCTAAGAAATGCATTATCATTGCAGTAGCCAGGTGGTTACATTTGCATCCTCATCTTCCTGGAAATGGTCCTTAAAGAAGGTTCATCCGAAAAAAAGACTGAAGGCAGGATGGAACACTCACACTGACTGCGTGGTCATGATGATGTGTCAGGACATTCCTTTTCAGTCTTCAACCTACATGTTTTTTCTTAACGAGGTGCACCAATGAGTGTTGCAGTCCAAACATGCCCATGGCAATTCACGTAACTCCATCCTCAGCTGAGTTTGTGCCCACAAAACAAAGCATTTTGAGATGTTGAAATGCTCAGCTGCATCTTCCAGCCAACCACAAGAGGGGAACAGAGGAAGCATCCAACCTCAGCACCCAGCTCCACCAACACCTGGCACATCCACACACCTGCAATGCTCCGTGTTCCATCTACCCCAGGTTGACTCATGCACATTCCCACGTTCCTCAGACACATTCATCAGGACCCAAAGGCCTGGGAACAGCCCATACGTGAAGCACAGTGTCCACATCCACTGCACCCAGCGATGCCACCCAGCTGAGGGTCCCCAATTGAAACCCAGGATCTCATCTCATGTCATCCTCTCTCATGGAAGAGAGAAGAGCCCACCCCAGAGGACAAGTTCTTCCAGAACTCCTGCACACCTCATTTTGGAGGCTTGTTTTCCTCCCAGGACCATTAAGGGTGCAATAACTTTGACCATGGGAAGTGTGCAGGAAGTCAGTGAAGTCATGTTCTTCCGAGAACATGAAAGGCTGAAATTTAAAAGCGTGCTCTTTATACTCCAACTTTTGCAGTCTCCAGACTGATGATGGCTGCAAATTGTGCCTTTGTGGAGAGTCTCGAGGCAAGTGGGACTAATGGGAACATGGGTGGGTGTGCAGAAGGGTTTCTGCAGCACATCCCTGGGGCAGTGTTTGCTGTCCTGCACGCAAGCAGGATTCCATTGCAAGATGGGGCTTTGGCACCCGCAGATGAAGCTCCACAGAGCACGTGGGAAGCAGGGGATGGTCTACAGCTCTGATAACCACACCTTCCTGTGGAGAGAAATTCAAATCTCATTTCTCAGCGTGAAAGAGGGAATTCTATTCCGAAGTTTTAAGGTGCTGAGCTCACCTTTGCCAATGCCACAGAGGGAGTGCTGAGAACTGCAAGCAAAGACCCAAGTTCACATTGCCTCAACTTTGTTGAGCCGCTCAACCCTGGCACCACCAGCACACCAGGCACGTAACAGACATGACTCCATTGGAATGACTACTAGCTGTGTTCTCTCAGTCCTATCTAAAGTAAGCTCTAGGAAATCCAAGACATTGCTTTGGGTGACAACAATGCCACAGATTCCTGAGAGAAGTCACTCTTGGTTGAGGCAGAAAAGGGACTGCCAGCGTGCTTTGCCCCTAAGTACATTGGAAAGGCTTCCGTGAATTAAGACGTGAAGACCAAGGTGATGCAAAGGAGAGTTTTATTCATGTTTGAAGCAGAACCCCAGAAAAGCAGCATCAGGAATCAGGCATCCCTTTCTGACTGAAGCACTTCACACTCCTGCAGCGATGCAACACGTCCTGGCCCAGGCACTGGCACGCGCCAGCAGCTTCCGTGTGCCCCTGTGCCAGGGAAGGACTGCCCAGCAACGAACGCGGCTGAAGAACAGCAGCTCAGACAACGTGGGCATTTCACCTTCTGTGGCCTTCATCAGCAAGTGTGAGCAAGCTCTGAATCCTAACAGAGAGCTCAACAGCCTCCAGCAGGCTCTGTATGGCACGGTGAGGATGCAGACTTCAACAGAAAGGAGCTGTGCATTGTGCACGGCTCAGAGTCTGAGCAAGGAGCTGCGCTCTGCTCTGGGAAGCACGCCCAGGGACTTGTGTGCACGGAAAGCAAAGGCTGCCTGGACTGGCTGCAGAAATGAAGCTTCCAGCAAGGAATGGGACCCCCAACCCAATCACCCCACGCTCCGCTTGACGGCTGCACTACAGACTAGAGAGAAGAAGGGAGCCGTTCCACGGCGCCTAGGCAGAGATGTCGGAGGTGGAATCTCCGCAAGGGAAGCGGATGTCGTGGGCAAGGCATGGCCTGTTGGGCTCCTTTCCAAAATCCACCAGGAAGTTCTTGTTCACCGTCAGGCCTCCCTTCTCTGTGTCCACATCGATCTGCAGCATGACAGAGCCTTCCCTGCGAGGGGCGATGGAGCAGCATTGCAGACAAGAGCAGCGCCGCCTGACCTTTCCATCCCCACCCACGAGGGACACCCAGAAGGGCCCCCTTCCTCCCCGAGGTTCCTTACTTGACCACGTTCGGGTAGAACTGCTTGTCCCAAGTGCTGTAGAAGGAGTTGGTGACGTACAGCCTCTTGCCATCCACGCTGAGCTGGATCTTGGCAGGGCCGCCGTACACCCTCTTGCACTGCAGGCACAAGAGAGAGCAGTGGCGTTGCTATGGCTCCTCTCTTTCAGCCGATGAGCAAAAGCAGGAGCAGCAAAAGGGAGAGCAGAGCAGAGCCCAAGTGCAGAGGACGCCGTGGGACAGAGCCCGCAGAGCTCACCTTGATCACCAAGGGCTCCGGCTGGCACTTCAGCTCTTCATCTCTGCACACCGTCACGGGCCCGCCTCGCAGGATGCTGCCTCCCACGAACACCTGCAGGCAAGGCACGGAGACGCGTGGCTTGGCACCTGACCACCACCACCCATCGCCACGGAACTACGAGCGCAGCCTCCTGCCCCCGCCTCACCTGTCCCACCAGCCGGGGCTTGCATGTCCTGGAGATCTCGTACTGGCGGATGTCTCCGTGCAGCCAGTTGCAGACGTACAGGTACTTGTCGTCCAGGGAAATGACCAGGTCGCTGGGGAAGGCTGGGAGGGCAGAGAAGAAAGAGCCGTGGGTGAGGCGGCATCCCCGGAAGACATCCCGCACAGCTCAACGTGCCAGGAGGAAATGGGGAGCAGCACGCAGGGCTCACCTGGCATCTTGGGCAGAATCCATCCCGACACGTCCTTGGCTGGTATCTGGATGGCCTCCTCCACTGCCCAGCTGTCCCTCTGTACAAGAAACACGTGGCTGACACCGGCAGCGAGGCTGGGGCTCCTTGCTCTCGGCTCCCAGCCCTCCATCGGGGCACTCTCAGCCGGGGCCCCAGGGCTGCAGCCCAGCACTCGCCTCGCACTTGTAGAAGCGGTAGATGATGCCGCTCAGGGCACAGCTGACGTAGCCCTCGGCAGCATCGGGGTTGTGCAGGAACTTCACGCTCAGGGGCAACGAGTCCTCCCCCAGGTCAAAGCACTGCGTCAGGGTACGGCAGGACAGATTCCACACGTTCAGGCGGCGCCCGAAGACCCCTGAGCAGGAGGAGAAGGAGAAGTGAGCCAGGAGGGGAGGGCAGCCCTGGAGGTGGGTGACACCTACACACGCTCTGCCCGTCCCCTCTCGCCAGCTCCCACCCATCCTGCGAGCTTGTCTGCATCCGCCCATGAGCCTGCTGAGCTCTGGCCCAGCGCCTGCGTCCGCGTTCCCTCACCTTTCTTCAGATCATCCGGGTTAAATCCACGTCCCGCAATTCTTGGCACCATCCCGGCGGTGCTGATGAGAACGTTGTGGCGTGGCTGGTACCAGAAGTCATAGCCTGTTGGGGGAACCTCGCACTCGTGTTCCCAGTTGCCCTTCAGCTCAAAGGTCTCTCCATCCAGCACAATAAATCCACCTGTGGCACCAGAGGGAAGCACAACAGATCACTTCTAAGTGCGAAGGATGGATGGTAACTCCAGTGACCAATCTCTTCTGAATACTTTCTGCCTTGAGATGCTAGCTGCACAGATGCTGCAGCTTGTATTTTGTATTGGACCATGTGTAGTACAGCACAGCCTTCCATCTGAGCTATGCAGAATTTTCTGAACCAAAAATTTATCCCAGCTTCAGATCGCAATTCTTTGCGTTAGTGTGCATGCAGTGATCTGGACGCCCATGTTGGCTGAGCTCACCAGATGTTCTTCCTCCCAACCAGAAATATTCCCAGTCTCGTTACTGCAAGGCAATACCTTTCCCACGTCCAGCTGCATCCCCCATGTTGGCAATCAGAATGTCACCGTTGGGCAGACTGTGAACTACACTAAGGTGGCCCTTGTTGCACTTCCAGAAGACATCCACTGGCTCGATCATCTGGAAGAAGCAGACATGAACACAGATAAGTCTCTTGGTTGATCAGTTCATTCCACACTACGTGGCAGAGCCCTCCATTGCCAGAGCTGTCTGAAATGACCTGGTCAGACCGACTATGCTGTGTTCATACCTTACACACTGTGGGAGCCCGGCACTGCGTGCCCACATCCACCACATAAATACGGGAAGAAATCAGACCAGGGAGGATCAGCTTGTTCTTTTTCGTTGTGATATTGTCAAAGCAGATGCTGCCAGTGCTGCCAGCACTCCACCCAGAGCAGTGCAGCTCGTCCTTGAGGTTGGGCATGGGCAGGCGGTGGATCACCTGGGCAGCCAAAGGTAGAGTCAGGGTTTAGTCGAGGAGATGGGTGGACAAAGGTACCTTCATGCAATCAACAACTTAGAAGTGGAAAGGTCAAAACTTTAAAGTAAGGAATCGTTTCAAAGACGCGCAATAGATGTGGTCAGTCTGCCTTAGCAGCCATCAGAGACAGGCAGGTGCTGACCTGGCAGTAATATGGAGATCTGGGGTTGAGATCAATGGTGGCCAGGAAGTCAGGTTGGTCAATGCCTGTTTCTCTGTAAGTACATGTCACGTATGCAACCTCCTCTCTGGGAGCTAAGAACATGGAAATCTTGTGTTAGAACGTGCTATGAAATAATAATAAAGGCAAATAATAGCTTCAGGAGACTCTCAGATACAGCCAGAAGCAAAGGCAGAGCACCTTTGCAAAGACTCACCTTCAGAGCATGCCTGATAGCACTTGGGTTTCACAACATCAGGGCAGCTGGGGTACTCGTAGCACTGAACTCTGCATCTGTCTGAGGTGAGAAAAAGAAAACGAAATGGGAAGTGTCCACATCCTTCAGTGGTGCCTATTCAGAAGACTCTGTCCCACTCAGTGGACTTCTCCCCCCTGGCTGCCAGCAAGGACTCCATGACCAGCAGCTCCCTTTGTGGTGGCCCCGACAGATCTCAGGTACGGGACAGGAATCCTCCTCCAGGTGCCACTGGGCACCATGGAATCTTTGAGGCTGGAAAAGACCACTGAGAGCATCAAGTCCAACCTCTGACCCATCACTCCCATGCCCACTAAACCATGACCATGGGGTATCACAGATCAGAGCACTGCTCCATTCCCTTCTGCATCCTGTACTCATCCCGGGTCCACCAGCAGCGATGGAGAGGGAGTTGACATGGACAACCATGTCAGCACTGAAGCCCTGGCAAGGAAAATAACTCCAGCTTCTCTTGTAGCAAGTCCCCAGCGGAAGGGAAGCAGAGAGCCCACAGCCAAATGGAAATGGATTTTCAAAGCACAGAGGCCCCTGGAAACAGTGCTAAGGGAGGCTGCAGAGCATTTCTTACCCATGCTGAAGGCCTTCTGGTTGACTCTGGCCAAGACAGAGGTGCTGGAGCTGAAGGAGCAGCTTGCTGTGTGCCTCGCTGGAGTGGATGTGTAGTGGCAGGGCTCTGAGGGGCCTTATATACACGGCAGAGGGGTGGGGGGCACCGAGCAAGCTGCCAAGGGAGGAGCAAACGCTCCCAAGCGTTGGGAGGTGCCAGACCAGCAGTGTGGCTTGTTTCCGCCTTGCTACCCAGCAATCTAGAGGAAAAATCTGCTGTTCCATGCAGGTCCTTTCCTCAAGCACAAGCCACGCTATCAGATTGTGGGGCTCTGCTCATCCCCAGTGGGACTTGGCCAGGCTCTGCTGGCCTCCATGGCCCCGGCAGGACATCAGCTAATTAACGCTGTCCCCCATCCCCGGGTTCTTGCCATACCAATGTGCAGAGCCTGCAAATTCCACGTGAGGGATGGGAAGCCCATCTAGATAATTGCCCCACCGCCATCAGCTTCTGGAAATTACGAGCCTTGAGCTCAGCGAGGCCACTGAAATCTGGACCCTGACACACAGCACGTCTCTGTCTGAGGGCTGAGATGAAGCCGTGAAGCTCTGGGGAATCCAGCACCATGTAACAGCTGTACCTTGAGCAACTCCGGGGACAGTGACTCCATCCCCTTCCTGGGCTGCCTGTGCCAATGCATCACCATCTTTCAGAGAACTTTTTCCAAATATGAAACCTGGACCTCTCCTGGTGCTCCTTGAGGCCATCACCTCTCATCATTACCTGGGGACAGAGTCTGACTCCAACGGGATGATCACCTCCTGCTGCTGCTGGCTGCACTATTTCTAATATCAGCCCAGATGCCCTTGGCATCCTTGGCCATGTGAGCATGCTGCTGGCTCACGTTCAGCCAGTTGTCAGCTAGCACCTCCAGATCCTTCTCCTCTGTGCTGCTGTCATACACTCTGCCTCTCTCCCACATAGATGCAGGGGGTTGTTGTGACCCAAGTGCAGGAGCAAAGGCTCAGGCCTTGCACCTGTCTCACTGTGCTCAGTGTTGGCCTGGATGGCTCGAAGCACAGCCCTGCACAAGAAGCTCCTGCTCCATTAGAGGCAGTTTCAGGGGTCAGTTGCAGCCTCTGACAGCATGCTTTTGCTGCATGCCTCACTGCACCTTCTTCTTGCACTGGAATAACTGCTAATTAGAAAGGTCGTTAGTCTTCTATGCATTAATAAAGTTTGCTGGTCATCCCATTTGGCTTTCCATGGTGACGTCTTTGGCATCCCTCACAAAACCAAGCTGTGGGGCGTAGAATTTTCTAATTAAACCTGATAGGAGAAAGGGGAAGAGCAGGCTCAGCAACACCAACAGCAAGAAGGCAATGGTTAGTGGAGAGCAGCACCGGTGTGAGCTGTCATGGAACCAAGAAAAGCTCCTTGTGGCCAGCAGAGATGGCAAGCCACAACATGAGAGCAATCGGGGCTTCTCAGGACAGCCCACAGCAAGGTGGCAGCTGCTTCCCTTCTCCTGCCCATCACTTCCTACCCTGATAAGGAAGAACATGCTGTAATTTGGATAATGGGCATGGGAAGGTGATGCAATCTGGTGCACACCGGCACAGCACACTGATGGTGTTGGGAGAAGACCTTGCTTCACCAAGGACATCGGGGCTGCTCAAAGCACCCGAGCAAGAACTCCTGCAAGGATGGGAGCCCTCTTCAATCCTTCTCCAGCTCTACAGGATGGGTGTTTTCTCCCTTCCCACCTGGCCCCATCTGCTATGGGGACAGATCCCATCAGTGCAGTGAGATCCATCGGCTTTCCTCCTGAAAAAGCACTCCCCTCGCTGCTCACCTTTCTCAGCACCCAGCTTTGCAGTTGCTGGGAAACAATGAAATATTTCAATCTCGGTCACCTCTTCCCCTTTGCTTTTCTCTTCCTTCTCTAGTTTGTGATTTGGGGACTTCACGTACAGCGCGTTCGTACCGCCCGGATGGATGCGCTGCAGCGCAATGCAGGTTGCGGTCTGCCCTCTTGTGGCCGCGGGGGGCATCGCCACGCTCAGAGAGCGGTCGCGCAGTTGGGAACAGTGGAAACAGTAAATAAAAAAATAAAAATAAATGGGCTCCGGTAGTACTGAGTGTAGCAAACGATTTCCTAACAAATCAGTGCCTTCCGTGCACAACGGGAGTGCTTTCTGAGTGCTGCTCTGCTCAGTGGGAACAACAGTGGCTGCAGCAATGAGAAATCCCCCACCGAGTGACTTCTAGACAGGTGACACTGCTGCTCCCTGCAGAGATCTTGTATTATTTTGTATTATTTATGCTCTTTGGAACAAAATAATGCTGGAGTGCTAAAGAGGAAAAAAGAAAAAAAAAAGTGAAGTTCCACCTGATTCAAAGAATGATTTTATTGCTGGCTTTGTTATACAGCATTAGTGCACAAATGTTAAATGGTAACCCAGCTCCGGAAACACACAGCTTTGGGTTAGCAGTGCGTGATTTCGTGCTGTAAATCACTGATTACTTGATGAGCAAATTAAGCTTTGCAGGGAAAGGGCACTCTGTGAAATGTACACTTCTGGAGTCAGCCAGGAGCGGCTCCTCCACCACCCAGCAATCAGCCCTTAGAAACTGTGAGGTTGGCCTGCAGGCAGTTAGTGATTGCACAGCTCTTTATAAAGGCAAAGATCAAGGAAATAGAAGAGATGTAGGACGTGTTTCAGGTTTACTCGGCTGCCTCAGAGAATGAGCATAAAGTAGAGCTTCTGTGGCTCACCCCAATGGAAGGTGAAGTTCAGAAAGTGGTTCACTGGACTGATTCACCTGCAGGAAAGAGGGGAGGGGGGAAAATAGAGAATCAACCAAGAAATCAATAATAACAACAAACCAGCCAAGAAAATGGCTCCATACACACTTATATCCAGATGTCCGAGGTGCTGTCACCACCGGGGTAACGAATCTCATGAGCCAGCGCCGGCCCGTCGGGCTCCTTCCCAAAATCCACCAGGAAGTCTGTATTCACTTTCAATCCACCTCTTTCAGTGTCCACATCGACCTGCAGCATAACGGAGCCCTCCCTGGAAAAGGGACCCAGCAGACGTCAGAGAAGGACTCGGAGTTGTTGGGTCTTTGTGTGACAAAGACAGAACCTGCCCCCGATGCACGCCTTGATTTAAGATAGGAATCCTGAGCACGAGGTCACTCAGCCTTCCTCTTTCAGCCAAGTTTTCTTACTTGACAAGGTCTGGGTAGAACTGTTTGTCCCATCCGCTGTAGAGAGAGGAGGAGACGTACAGCCTCTTCCCATCCAAACTGAGCTGAATCATCTGCGGTCCGCCCGGCACCCTCTTCCCCTGCAATGGGAGCAGAGCACAGAGTGCTCCAGGCATGCTGGGCAACAGCAGAGAGGAACAAAACATTGCAGTTGTTTTGCTGCTTGGAGGAGCATCCATCACTTGGAACTCCTGCACACAGGAGCAGCAGATCTGCCTTGGAGACAAAGCATTCTTTATTGGGAGCCTAACTCCTCATTCAAAGCCTTGAAGGTGAGTTCTACCAGGAACCAGGAAGAAAATCAGGGGTGAAGGGCTGGTGTTGGTGTGCTCAGATGGGCAGGAATCAAGCAGTGGATGGGTGCACGACAGAGCTGCCATCCCAGCTCCACTGCAGCTGGGTTTCAATCTGCACTATGAAATGAAGGAGAATGGGGGACCTCCTGCAATGACGTTCAGCCTGAAACCATCTTCTGATCAACAGGTCTCCCTGATGAGCATACGCAGTTCTTGCACATCCCATAAGAGGTTCCATAAGTAGCTGCCTTGCCAGTGATAACGTTAATGAACGCTGATAATGGCTGATAATCGCTGATAACCAGGGATAATTAATGCCCTTTAATTCTTCTATCATGACGCCAGGTGCTGTTGAACTCCTTACCTGGGAACCCACATACACACCCACCCACCCACGAGGAACACTGCAGATCAGCAGGAGCTGGTGGGAGTGCTTTGGCCATTGGTTGCTGCATGGTTATCACAAGGAGTGATGGACACACACTGCATTTGCTCCTAATCAGCTAACAGCAGCAGGGAAGGTGTCATTACATGGGCGCTGGTGCAACCAAACAGCTTGTACAACTCCACAGGGACCCAGAACGCTCACCAGGTTTTACTCCATCTCGTGCTGAAATGCAATACCTGCAGCCCAGGCTGGGAGCCAAGACGCAAGCTAGCTCACGAACTGCTTCGTAGGCTTTACAACTCAGATACTGCTGTATATGTTTTATAGCTCATGTATCGCTTTCTATGACTGCACTGTAGAGATTCAAAATGGATCAGAATGAGCAGAGCGCTGGCAAAGTGTAACGTGCACATCAGGAGAACTTACCTTAATCACAAGCGGCTCTGGTTGGCACTGCAGCTCCTTGTCTTCCACCACAGTCACAGGTCCACCTCTCACAATGCTGCCTCCCAAGAAAACCTGCAGCCAAAGCCGGGGGGAAGTGAGAAATGGTGTGGGTGCCAAAGGAAGGTGAAAGCAATAAAGGGGGAAATAGGACTGTGCTGCTGGAAGGGATGGCTCTTCTGGTGCTGCTTACCTGCCCCACCAGTTTGGGCTGGCGCGTGTTGGAGATGTCGTACTGGCGGATGTCGCCGTGCAGCCAATTGCTGAAGTAGAGGAATCTGTCGTCCAGGGAGATGAGGATGTCAGTGATGAGACCTGCATAAAAGTTCAGCAGCAGAGCCTTGAGATGGACGGTGCCAGAACAAGCACGGATATCCTTGGATGTGGATGCTCAGGCTGCAGCTGCATCCCCAGGACCGTTCCTGATCACTCTGAGTGGATAATCTCCACGGGAATATCTGTTGTTGAAAGACTCAAACTATTTCCTCAGAGAAATGGACCTCAGCACTGAGCAATGTGGGAGCAGAGCCCTGACAGCCACTCCCAACTGCTGGCTTATAAGCAAGAATAACTGGTCATATTTCAAGTATCACACAAAGAACCCAAACAGACGTTCAGTGTTTGACAAGGGAAGTGTTTGCTACTCAAGGATAAGAATTTCCAAAGAGCTGCACTGCACCGTGGATCCACAGATGAGAATGCTCCATTCCTTCTCCCACCGTGCTCACACTCACCAGGCATGTCGGGGAGAAGCCATCCCTGCACTTTCTTTCTGGGTACTTCAATCACTTTCTCTGCTGCCCAGTCTCCTTTCTGCAGAAAGAGAGGAGCGAACGCAGCAGCGTTACTGCCCTGATGTCAGCCACGAGGTCTGCGTGGCAGGGATGGACATGATGGGGATGCTCAGCAATGAGGGGCTTCAGAAAGCCATTGCACGGGCTGGCAGGAAGGTTTGCTCTCTGGCACAGCCTTATTGCTTGGCTAGAGTTGGACAGGAATGAGGAGATGTATTTTTTTTAATCAGAATTGTCCTGTTTCTGAGGTGACCACTGGATTCCCAACACAACCAGCGTCACCGTGGCTGTCACTACCTCTGTCTTGTAGAAGCGATGCACTGTTCCACCCAGAGAGCATCCAACAAATCCTTCTGCAGCATCGGGGTTGTGGAGGAACCGAATTTCCAGAGGGACGGAGTCCTCTCCTAAGTCAATTGCCTGAAGGTAGGTGTGGGAGCTCCAGTCCCACACGTTGATGCGGCGGCCGTAATGCCCTGGTGGGTCAGGTCAGGCAAAAATAAGCCCAGAAGGGATCATTCCAGCTTTAACAAAGAACCACATTTACTTTAGGGAGGTTAAACCCGTGGTCCCTCACCTTTCTCAACATCCACTGGGTTAAACCCATATGCCAGGACTTTGGGGGCCCCCCACTCGGTGCTCATCAGGACGTTGTGCCGCGGTTGGTACCAGAAGTCGTAACCAAAGGGAGGGCACTTCCCCCCTTTCTCCCAGTTTCCCTTCACTTCAAAGGTCTCTCCATCCAGCAGAACAAAGCCTCCTGCAGGAAGCAGAAGGAACGTGTTAAATAAGGTCAATAACATCTCGATATTTGACTTCTATTTGCTAAACGCTGTAAATGTGACCTTGTGCCTCGGAAAAATGTTGTGATTCTATTTGTATCACTTCTGTAGGACAAAGCAGATTACAGCAAGATTCTTAAAGAGCTCTACCACATTTTTAATTGAACTCCAGTTTGCTCTATAGGTACTCAGGGCGTTTTGATACACCGGTTATCCTTCCTAAGTAGCTTTCCATTAAGGGGTACCATAGAGGCAATCCTGGAGGAGTCACTTCTGTTTTCTTTTGTTTGCCAACAACAAACAACTGCTGGAACTGCTGGGTGCACCAAAGAACTGCGAGCCTGCAGCCAAACACACCTCTAGCACTAATTTCTAGAAAAACAAAGAGATGGATACCTTTCCCATTGCCAGAAGGATCCCCCAAGCAGCTGATCAGGACGTCACCGCTGCCCAGACAGTGGGAGGTGTGGGGATTTGCCACGTTCCCCTTCCAGAACAGCTCCACGGGCTCCACAACCTGCAACGAGGTGACAATCAGTCAGACCTTCACTACAGTCACAGAACTCCACTTTTACCACGAAGAGGACAAATGCCAAAGGATGAGGAAGTTGTGGGCGTGATGTGCGCCAAAGGGGGGTGGTTCCATTTGGGATTTCGAGCACTTGCCACCTCCTTCCTCCTCGGCCCAATAATGCACCACCACTACAACATTACAGATTTATCTGTTCTTCTCCAAAACATAAACAGTTGAACGGTCAGAATGGGTTTAATTAGGATCAGTGGCAGAAACACCGCTGTGCAATTTTCAGACGTTGCACTCCTCTGGAGTTCAGAGGAAAAAACGTCTTTGAGCTTCGTTAGAAACTCAGCCTGAAACAAAACCCACCGCATAAAGAAGAGCCCTTTGGGGGTTTTTATTCCGCTGAAATAAGAGTTAAAGTCTGGCAACGTCCTTAAGATCTCAGAGCTGCAAGATTATGAATGAACATGTCTGCAGGCAGGTGGGGGGACAACAGAGCCCGTAAATGTTTCCTTGCATTACACATTACGCCTCTGAATGTCTGAATATCCCTTTTGATGAGGAGACCACGTTTGTTTCTGGCACTTTGTACTGAAGCTTTACACGGCGGTGTAGGATTAACCAAATTAACTCTACCACAGCTGAAACCAGCACACAAGTGTGGATTCTGACAACGTGCATGTTTGCACCCAGCCTGGTCCTCTATGTTTCTTTTGTACACAATGATTTTTCTTTAAAGATAATAAAAAATCAACACATCGTAAGCTCAGGAACTAAGGATTAAAGGATTAAATATCAAGGAGGTGTCCTTTATGCAAAGATCTGGTTTAGCTTAGTGGAAATCCAATCGAGTTTGAAACCATTGGGATCCCTAACAAACACATAACCTACATATGCTTACCTGAATGTGTCAACCGTACCAGGTATTAATTAGCACAAGCTTTTGCTTGTAATTTATCAGCAAATTAGGAGTTTCAAAACTCACACAAGTTCCCTCTATGTGGCAAAAGCCTCCAAAGCTGTTCAGACTCCATCGCCCTAATTTGAAGCTGGAACCCATGAAATTACTGTCTTGGTCATAACGACCATCTTGGTCAATCTTGGTCAACATCACCAAAAAAAAAAAAAAAAAAAAAGGTATTTTAAGTCATCTAAATGTACCTTATGGATTCTGGGGGCTCGAGGGTCCGTGCCCACATCCACCACGTAAATGCGGGATGAGATCAGGCATGGGAGAATGAGACGATTGCGACTCTTTGTGGTGTCCCCAAAGCAGCTGCTGCAGGCGTTCCACCCCGAGTGATGGAGCTCGTCTTTCAGGTTGGGCATGGGCAGGCGGTGGATGACCTGCAGCATCAGACTTGAGATTCAGCCTGGGATGGTTTTTCACCCCAGGCAAAGAAATGGGTCTTTGTGTCAAAGCATAAATTAATAAAGAGCAGAAGGAAGCGGCTGTTTGTGATTCAGGAAGCGGAGTCAGTGCGGGATACAAAGAGCTGAAGCGAGAAATTGGGAGAGGGAAGTTGGACATCATGATCACATGGCGTTTGTTGAACGTTGTATGCTGTTAAATTAATCCACAGCTTTAAAAATTTCCAACTAATTAAGGAGATGTGGAGTAATTATGCAGAAAACAAAAACCAAACAAAAAACGGAAAAAAAACAATTGCCCATGTGCTGCAAGTCTCAGAGTTCACAAGTTTCACCTGATTGCATCTGGGACTGCTGTAAACTGGCTCACTAATTTGCACTCCTGCTCCTGACTTTACCTTTCTCCCCTAGAAGAGGATTTGGAGATAACAAAAAGATTTGTCAGAGTCTCAGGAAATCTGCTTCCTCCACTCCTCCACAATAAAAACCAAAATGGCAGCTATTAAAAAAAAAAAAAGGAGAACGAATGATGAAAAGCTCTGCTGTCAGACCAGAATCACCGTTCCTTAAAGATACGGAGGTCAGAGTCCAAAATATCTTCACCGACTCGAGTCGCTCAACCTCCCAGTTGCAAAATAAATGGAGCAGATTCCTGTGCCTCATGTGCACATTTCCCAGGGTCTCACAGGTGCTACGTGATAAATTCAGACCATGCTGCCAACACGGGATGTGCCACCTTTCAGGGCTTAATTCTTAAGCTTAACACAAATCATCAAAAGATAGAAAATGCTCTGAAAATGTCTCAGGAGCACCAGGAAGCACCGGGGCCATCCCACACCCAGTACCTGGCAGTAGTGTGGGGATTTGGGGTCAACATCCACGGTGGCCAAGTAGTCCGGCTTCTGGATGCCGGTGTTCCTGTAGATGCAGGGCAGGTAGACGATCTCCTCCCGGGGACCTTCCAAAGCAGAAGTCGTTTCATGGTCAGAAAGAATCATTTTGATAAAATTCTGTGGTTAGTGCTGAAATATACACTGATTTGAATCCCTAAGTCTCTGAATTATGATTCTTCCTCAGCGGTAATCGGGAAGCCAGAGCTCAGAACCATTAAATGTCCCATGGAGCATCTGGGTCCTTTCTCATCTTCTCCCATTCCTCTCTCACAGCACTTCTATGAGAGACTCTGTGGGCAGTCTATATAAGTCTTCACCCCAAAACACCACTGAAACATTTCTGGAGGCTAAATCACAGGAATTTGTACCCAATATACTTAAAGGCAAGCTCTATTTTGCAGTACAGAACCCAGAACAGCTGGTTGCATGCTGGCATCCTACAGCCATGCATTTATCTTTGTTTTAACACAGCTTCATCAAACTCACAGTGCTTCATAGGATTGAGTGAAACCAAATCTCCTCTGATACTTAAAATCTTTTTGGTTTTGCTAATTAGTGGGCCACCAACAGTTCTCACTGAACTGGAAAACCATCCCTCACACGGAGGGCCTGGATTTTGGGGGTGTTGCAGCACTTGCCCTTCATGGCGTCCAGGGGAGTCGCGTATCCTGGGCCGCATGCTCCACATTTTGCTGATGAGAGAAACAAAGGAGAGGTTTTAGTCTCCACATTCTTTCAAAATTCAACTCTAAGAGGACATGGAAATGGTTTTAAGTTGAGGGAGGGGAGATTGAGGTTGGATGTCAGGAGGAAATTCTTTACAGAGAGAGTGGGGAGGTGCTGGAACAGCTGCCCAGAGAGGCTGTGGGTCCCCATCCATCCCTGGAGGTGTTCAAGGCCAGGTTGGATGGGGCCCTGGGCAGCCTGGTTTAGCATTAAATGGGGAGGTTGGTGGCCCTGCGTGTGGCAGGGGGTTGGAGCTTTGTGATCTTTGAGGTCCCTTCCAACCCTGGCCATTCTGTGATTCTGTGACATTGGCTTTGCATTCAAAGATGGACTGGTATCAGATTCAGCTGACATCGCCAGACATCTGTAAGTCTCTCTGAGTCGGGTCTGTGCTGAGGTTCCTCGAGTTACTGGATGTGATGCTCCACGCTCAAAAATGATGGGAAATTTGGGCCTTCATTTCACAGAGTTCAGCCTCACAATTCCCAGCGCAGAGGCAGCATCAGCCTCACTGCCCATTTCATCGAGTTTTCTCTGCAGGCAGAACACATCCAGCAGTGCACGCACTGCACGAGGAGATTTGTGATTTCAAACAGAAGATCTCCTCAAATAGAGTAATTCAGCACATTGGGTTTAATTTCACATTCTTTGTGAAATGTTGTTTTTGTTTTGTTTTATTTTGTTTTGTTTGTCTGAAAACACAGCATAGAAAGTTTGCTTTGTTCCATACACCATAATTGAAACTTTATTCCGGTTTTCTCAATCAGCCAAATTAGCAGGAATGCAGGCTGCGTTAGACCACAGCTTAATTAGCACTGCAAATCACTGTTCTGCAGATCACTTTGAGGAAAAAGATTTCTTTTCCAGAGAAAACCTACAGCAAATGACAAACATTTCCTCCTTGCTTCTCCATTTGTTTCTCCTCTCCTTCTGATATCTTTCAAACACGTCCAACCCCAACCCATCCCCACCGCCGTGCCCACCAAACAGTCTGTGCAGGACCATCTCATAGCAAATTCAGTAACCATAAACACAGGAAGGAAGCACTTTCCTTCACTGTTTGGGTTTAACAGCTGGAAATAAAGGAGAGGAGCCTGAAGATTTGCCTTTTATCTGTGCTATTCTACGACTTCAGCTCAGCCTCCGAAGACAAACCGTAGAGGTGCCCACACATCTAAGAGGGAGTTTAGGAGAGAAGTGGTGAGGATTTACGGACCTCTGCTGAGGGCTTTCAGCCAATCCATCACTCCTGGCGACGGTCAGCACTGCGGCGCAATGTTTAACTGACTCCTTCCACACCTGGTGACTCCCTGCCACCACCATTCCCACAAAAAGGCCACTATCACAGCCTGCCAGCTGCCGCTCCACGCTTTTTTAGCCAGTAAAACACAACAAGCACCGTTCACTTTGTGCCTTTGGCACAAAGCAAGGCAGCAAGATAAGCGCTCAGCACGGGAGATAACCCGAACTGGCCCTTCTGCTGAATCATCAGCCCTGGCTTTGCTGAGAAATGTTTCTCTAAGTTCTACTCCCCAAACCTGTTGGAAATGGCGAAGGAACGGCGCTCGCTTTCCACATTACGCAACAATTTATGGACGTGCAAAGTCATTTCCATCTATTTCAGTGCTCTCTCCTTCCTTTCGGGATAGCAGAGAAGGAAATAAAAGCCCATAGCAAAAATACAAGGGAAAAATGAAACTGCTCCTGGGTCTCCTGGCAGCGCCGTTCCCGTTCCCACTCGGGGCAGCACAGCCCAGCGTTCATCAGCTCCTAACAGGGACTCGCTCAAAGCGATGTGCACCGACGGCGTGCGAAGTGTTCCGTGAGAGCATCGCAAAACGGGGGCAGCATTTAACGGAGCAAACCTTTCATCGTGCAGAAAACGGTGAGCTCAGCCCCACCGGCAAAGCCAGCAAGGTTTCGCAGCGCAGAAGAGAGCAGAAAGCAGCAAATCAAGCGCTGGATCTCTTACCCATGTCGGCTCCGAGGTGCGCAGCAGGAAGCGCAGCGCCTGGAATGGAGTAAAGCAGAAGGGAATAAACAGAGCAAAGGGGAGGGCAGAGAGCTGCCCGGGGGGAGGATCGAATGCACTGAGAAACCCAATGGTCTGGAAGCACTGAACCCACCGCCCCCTCTGCTCTGCTCGCCTCCTGCTGCTCCAGTTGAGTCCCGATGGAACGGGCCGGGATGTTGTGACCCCGAGCTGAGCGTTTGCCAGCAGCAGAGAAGGAAGCGGTTGTGTCGAATATCTTCGCCCCTTTGGCAGCTGCTGCGTTTTCAGCACTTCAGCCCTGTAAACAAAGTGGCTCCAAGGGAGGGACGTGTCTGCTGGAACCTCACCAGGTCATTTCTGCAGCAGCTGCTTTCAAAACTGACGTGAAAATCTGGATTTTGCTTTTTAATCCAGCTGGGATTGTGCTTAACTGTCCCTATTGAGCAGCAGTCTATTGTTTTCCCCATTTATTTGTGTGTGTTTTGTTGTATTTTTAAGGTCTGTACTTTTTTTTTTCCCCCAGGGAAAACTGCCTGTTCTTTCCCTAAAACAGTGCCAAGGGCAAAACCACGTGTCTTACCAGGGTCTGTGTGATGGGACAGGGGGAAAAGGTTTCAAATGAAAAAAAGGTGACTTAGACCGGATGTAAGGAAGGTTTTTATGAGCAGGGTGTGAGGCACTGGCACAGGTCCTGCAGGGATAAGTGGGCAGTAGTTCCTGTGTGGGGCTCCCAGCTCCCAGTGGAGCTGTGGGTGTCCCCGTTTGTTGCAGTGAGATCGGATGAGATGGCCTTTAAGAGTCTCTTCTAACTCAAATGGCTGTGATTCCATGACCTTAATGGTCATCCACAGAACCATGGCTGGGTTGAAAGAGTCCTTACAGATCATCCTCAGAACCATAAGACCATAGAAATGGGTTGAGTCGAAGGGACCTTTTCCTTGTTCATTGGGGGGAGGTCAGACCAGATGGCCTTTAAGGGCCCCTTCCAGCTCCAATGATTCTACTTCTCTATAATCTCATCCCATCCAGGTTCATCTCACACATCCTCATCTGACATCACTCCCAAATATGTTTTATCCCAGTGCCACTGGCTGGTGTTGAGGATTTGAACTGCACGCCATTGTGAGTCTATGGATCAATTTATTTCACAAAATGAAGTAATTACTAAATTCTTATTTGATAGTCTTCAGATGTTGTTCTCAGGAGATGCCATGACATGCTAGCTGAAGAGGAATTGGTACTCAAGGAATGGAGAGACAGAATGGGTGGGAATCCAATGGAATGGAATGGAATGGAATGGAATGCTCAGCCTTTCTGTCTGCTTTATTATCGATGACTTTTTCAACTCAGCACTGTGTTTAAGAATGAAGCAATCAAAAGTTATGTGTTTTGTTTGCGTAATATGTCCCACAATCATACAAAGCACGAAAGCTCTTCAGGAGTGGGGTCAGGACCTCTGCATTGCACTCATAGTTTTGAGTGACATAACTCTAACACAAATAACACACTTGCACCTCCCTCTCCAAAACCAGAATGGGAGAACAGAAACATGAATGCTGTTGTAAAAGGGAGCAGCACTCAGAGTTCCTTGTTTCTGGGATTCTTTAAATTGCTGTACGTGCGTGTTGTATTGTTCCTTAAACACTGCTAAGTTAGCAAAACAACACCCACTGCGTTAGGTGGCATAGTTGGGCTTAATATGATGACTGACAATTTGAAAGACCAAAAATTGTCATCCCATTGACCAAAAGCAATTAGTAAATATGAATGCCCTGTTCTAAAACAGTAAGAACTCCTTTAAGACAATGCAGTTCAGTTGTCTGCACTTCAAATTTGGTGCAAATGTTGGAAGCTGAGTGCCCTAAAATGAAAAATATTCAATTACTGTTCCCATGAATTTAAGGTACTCATCCACAACAACTCTGGAGTCAATGGGGAAACCAAAAGTTATCTTCAGGAAAATCGTAGAGGTTAAACTGGGTTCCAGAAGACAGAAAAGAGTCAATCACAGCCAACTGTTGGAACAAAGAAAGTGTGAAATCCCTGGAAAATTGTTCTACATTTCCTTAGTGCCTGAAATTACTTTGGAGAGAAGCAGCCCAAGTAGCCAGGGCATTGTAGAGAGCTTGTTTCCTTGCTTCAAGACAAGGATGCACAACATCAGCATGGAAGGAAGGAAGGAATCAAGTTGGGGATTGGCAGAGGGAATATTTTTGGTGGTAAATACAATCATCAGTCGTCAGTAATATGGAACTTCGCTGGAAGATCTTTGCTTTCAGACATCTGAATTCCAATGACAAGCTCTCAATTATTCACTGCTGCTTCCTGACTATGAGACGTGCTTTTATTAATGCTCAGTAATTAAATAATGCTGCTCTGAGGCAGAGGCACCACCAGGAACACAAACGCATCGCTGGTGAAAATGCTGGTTATTATTATTGGAAGGAAACGCGACCCTTTGCGTTGCACACATGATTTATAGGGGACAGACAGTGACATGCACACAGGGTGCTGTGTAAATGAGGGAGAATGACGGGGAGCTCAGGAAGGCCATCAGAAGGAAATTAATGTGCTTGTTTAACGAAGTGCGGCGTCATAAATCACGTTGTAGCATCGCACCATGGGGGTCCGTTTGGGAAGCACCCGACTCAGCAAAGTCACGTTTCGAGAATGAAGGAAACGACATTTCAAAGGATGGGAGAGGTGTAAATGCTATCAGTTTTGAAGTGCACACTTGTGTGTCTTAAAAATGATGTTGGTTGGTTGGAACTGGGTGATCTTCATGGTCCCCTTCAATCTATTCTATGATTCTATGAAAAATATGCTGGCTGCAAATAAAAACAAGCATTATCAGTTTTCACCTTATTACCTTCAGTATTCAGTCTGTACCGTATGCAGCTAAAAGCTGTGTGGCCCATCACGACTGAATTATTCACAATAAGAAGTTTATTATTAAAGACATGAATCATTTGAAATCATCTGTGGGAGAAACGTAGGGAGAATCCCAGGGAGATCTGTTGGCTCGATGGCGCGGGGCACTCGGGTGGCACCGATCCAGACACATAGTGAAGGAAATGCACAACTGTGAGCGTTTCTGTGGTTGCTTTAGTTATGTTTGGGTTGCTTACAGACACAACGTCGGGTTCAGGCTGCAGGGCACACTGCTCAGCACAGGTGGTGCAGTCACTGTCCTGGAGGTGCTCAAGAGGAGGGTGGATGTGGAGGCACTGAGGGACGTGGGGGGTGGGCACGGTGGTGGGGGTGGGGTGGGGTTGGACTTGGTGACCTTAGAGGTCTTTCCAAGCCCATTTACTCTATGGGGACAGATCCTGAAGGCACTCGCCTGTTGCACCCACCTCATCAGTGGTGTTCAGGAACCTGTGGAGATGCTGATGGCCATTCAGTCCAAAGCATTCATCTTGAAGCTGTCCCTGAGAAGTGACATTTGTGTCCACTTTTGATCTAATTATGAGTTTCACAGAAGGGAGATGAAATGATTTGCCTCTTTGCTTCATTAATAAGGTCTCCCACATCTCCCAGAAACCTCCTCCATCACCAGATGTTCCTCCTGGTCACTTGGAGACACCAGAACTGCATCACTGGCCACACCATAGAACTCAGGCCCTGCACTGTTGGCTGTGCAACATCTCTCCTAATGGATGAGGGGTTTCAGCAGCTCTTCTGAACCTCTCCTGAAGGTCAAAAGTGGAGGTCTGGCTCCGGACAGCACTGCCAAGCACCAAAACAGAGCTGTCTGCTGGTGGTGAGACATGGAGAACTCCCTGCAAATCAATAACCACAATGGAGGCATTGGGCACTCAACACGCCGCCAACCCAAAGCCAGTAACTACAGAATGCAGAATCAATGAGGTTGGAAAAGACCTCAGTGATCACCGCGTCCAGCCCCAGCCCGTCCCCATTAACCACGGCCCCATCTGCCACATCTCCACGGTCCTGGGATACCTGCGGGGACGGCGATTCCACCACTTCTCCACTTCACACGGAGATGTGGCACCTGGGGACAGCGGGGACGGGGTGACGGGCTGGGGCTGGGGACAGGAATGCGTTGGGGTGGCGGTGGGGGTGGCCGTAGGGGTGGCTGTGGGGTCTCCGCGGAGGAGCGCAGCCCACCGCTCACGCCTCGCGCCGCTCCGCCGCCCCTGAGGAGGCGGTGGCGGAAGCCCCGCCCTCCGAGTGACGTCACCTCAACGTTCGCCAATCCGCGCGGCGCATCGCGTCCCGGCAGGAAGTGACGTCACCGTCTCCCTCCGCCGCCCGGTCCCCTTTTTGTGTGTGTGTGGAGTGCGGCGGCTCCGCGTGTATCCCCCCGCGGCGGCTCCTCCTCCTCCCGCCCCCCCCCGGCCCTCCGCCTGCCGCCCGATGCCACCTGCGCTGCGCTCCCGGGGCTGAGGGACCGCGCGGAGCGGGGAAGGTGAGAGCCGGGTGGGGGGTGGGAGGAGGAGGCCGCGGTCCGTTATGTGCCGTGGGCGGAGGGATCGGGGGGAGTTGGGGGTGAACCGGCTCCAACCGCCCGGGGATGGGGGGAGGGGGGGGGAAGAGGGGCGCACACAAAGCGGGGGAGGAATGGGGGGGGCGGGGGGAGGAGCCGCCGTGCCGCGGGGCGGAGGGATCCTCTCACACCCCCCGCGGTGATGCGGCCCCGATCCCTCCGCCCCGCACGCCCCCCCGGAGCTCCGCCGCCCCCCCACGTCGGTGGGCGGCCATGTTGGCACCGGGGTTATTTTTTCTGCCTTTCTCCCAGGCGCGGCGCTCTCAGCCCCGGGGGGGGGCCGCGCTCCGTGCCGAGAGGCCCCTCCCGAAGGCCCCGCGCCCCCCCGAGCCCCGCTGCGGCCTTCGGCCCCTCCCCGCCCCCCGGCGCTCAGCGGTATCGACGGGGGTCGCGGCCCTTCGGTCTGCGCCGTCCCCGCGGAGCCCCCCCGGGCGCAGGGCGGTGCTGAGCGCTGCTTTGTGTCCGTGGCTGTCGGTGGCACGGAGAGGCCCCTGCGCTGTGCCCGTGGTGACCGAGCTCGGGGCTGCGGGCACGGCAGTGCGGGGCTGCAGGAGGGGCCCTTCCAGCCCGACGCAGTTGCCAGGCCGAGCCTTTCAGCCCACGCCGTTCACTGAGGGGTCTGGAAGTTCCCGTCCAACCCATTTGCTAAGCGATCCCTTGCAACCCAATCCATTCGCAGTGGGAATTCTCTTGACTTGAGCTGTTTGCTGAGGGATCCCTTCCAGCCTGGTCGCTTCCAACACAACCGAACTCGAGCCCTTCCAACCCGGTCCAACCGCTCGGCGATCCCTTCCAACCCATTTCGATCCCTTCCAACCCATATCTTAGGAGATGCCTTCCAACCCGAGCTACTGGCTAAGAGCTCTCCTCCAACCCAACACGTTCCGTGTCTGTGTGGTCCCACACTTCTCCTGGCTGCACCTGCTGAATCCAAGTGTTTGCTGTTGAGCTACTTGCACTGTTCTATTCAACACCACGCTGTGGTGCTGCCTTTCAGTCCCAAAGAAGCCCGGTGGCTGCAGTGGGACACCCCAGCTCTGCATCCCCTGCTCTGCTCCATGCTGTGTCACCAAGTGCGTGCAGGCTTGCACTGCCCTGCACAAAACTCATGCCACACAACAACGTGCATCACGTTAGTTGTATCAGCCTGGCTGTGGCAGGAGCTGTTACCCATAGTGAAATGGGGCAGAGCATGCAGGTCAACCTCAGGGTGGAGGATTGGGGATCTGTTGCTTCTTTTAGGAAAGGCTTTGTGAGGAAATGGGAATTCTGCATCTTCCCTGCGCTGAACCTTGCTGTGTGCTGATGGTTTGAGGTTGCTGCAGATGGGAAGTTTTATCCTTGAGTGCCGTGCCTGGGTATAATTTTATCTGCGGTTGTATTGTGCCTAATAGCAGAAGTGGGGCCGTCCCGCAGCGCTGAGCTCTGTCTGGGCCGGGGGTTCTGCACGTGTTGCTCACAGATGGCAGTGTGTTGTGGATATATATGGCTGTGTTGTTTGTGTGCACAATCCCACAGCTGCTTGGAGACTGTCAAAGGACCAGCGACTGCTTTCGTTCTGACAGACCTGCCCCACTCTCCGTGCAATTTGCAGGAATGGAACTGCAGACAGCTGGTGGGCTCCAGAAGCAGTTTCAGGGTAGTGCCATGGTCACAAAATATGCCCCAAGTGTTCAGCAGAGCTGCAGAGACACATAGCAGAAAGCGGTTTGTTTTCATCACTCAGCACTTCCAACTGTAAGGTAGATAACAATCATTAAAATTGAGTGTAATAATAGATTTTAATTAGTAGGCATCACACACATCAAAGCCTTTAATAAAATACAGAGGACTTTAAATGAAGGCATTCATAGCAAATTTAATATGGCTGTGGAAGAAGTTGGGTACCCAGCAGAGCGCAGAGCGGATTCACCTCGGTGTGAAGGATGTGGCTGCCCAGCCTCCACCTGCTCCCTTCTTTCAGAGGTGTTGCTCATGATGAATGGCCAAATAAACACTAATGAAAACATCATCCAACATTTTCATCACTGAGATTATATCAGCTCGAAGCTGTGCCAGTTATTCATTAAGAGCCACCGAAGAACATTATCTTTTCTTCAGGGAAGGGATTGCGGCGTGTCTTGACAGCAGGAACCTTTATCACAGGATTCATTTGCATTTAATGTAACCTCGTCAGGTTCTTAAAAAGTGAAGGTGCGTTCCTTGCCATTATTAAAAGTGAGCGAGAAAAGTAACGAGACAGGAATTGTGTTGAGCCTGCACGTCCACCAGGGTTGGACAAAATGGAGAGCAGCGGGCACTCAGAAGTTGGTTTATGTATTAATTTCTACCTTGGAGTGTGTTGAGTCATCCCAGCTCGTCTGTAGGTCTCTTAGGAACAGATCCTCGGTTTTACGTCTTAGATTTTCTTCTCCGGACTCTCAGCATGGAGGTTGTTTTATAGCAAGTGGTGAGGAAAATTGAAGGGTCAATTAATTCTTAACATGTATTTTTTGCGCTGATATTTTTCCTTAGGGAGTTGGGGGAAAGGATTGATATGTTGATAGCATTTGAACCGCGCTGCAATTAAATCTTCCCTAGCAAATCTAGGCTGGCATAAAGCCTGACAAACCTCTGGCAAGGAGTTGAGAAAAGTTTGGTGCTGAGCTGGGATTTCCTGAGCTGCAGCTGATGCACAGAGCTCAGTGACAGCACAGCTGTGCCACGTTCAGTGCAGCTCAGTGCACAGGGATGTGCGTTGCCCCACTTGTGCTCCCCGTGCCCCCATCTTGCAGCCCTTTTCTCCAAGCAGCTGTTGCAGAGGTCCCTTCCCCTGTGGGGGTGGATGGCAGGGATGATGTTTCTGCCTTCCCCAGGCCAGCTCTGTCCCCAGCCACCGCAGTGCTGTGCGAGGGCTCTGAGTCACCTGTGCTGAAATGCACTGCTGGGAGATGCCTGGCATCCTGTCAGGTCCATGAACCATCCCATAATTTCCTTGGTCAGCGGTAGGTGCTGTGCTGGAGGTGGCTGAGACTGTTGGGTGCTTGTTTGGTAGTGCTGTGTGCTCCCATTTGGTTGGCTCTGACTGCTCCTTTAGGTGCTTTTATGTTGTAAATTCAGGCGAGATGCACAGCGGGGAGCTGGAACTGAATGGTCTTGAAGCTCCCTTCCAACCCAAGCTGCTTGGGGTGGTCCTACGGTGGTCCTTTGGTTGTCTCTCCAGTGGTTCATTCTGTGATGGTTCATTCTGCAGAGGTTGTACAACGTTTGTTCTGTGGTGGTTCTGTACAGTTGCACAAAGAGCTGTAAGTTGGACTTTTTGTAAGACTGGCTGCATCCTTCAGTGTTAGTGCTGTTGATGACTCCACGTGATGCACGGAGTACAGATGTGTTTGAACCACGAGTTTGTTCCTAGCTCAATGAAGGCAGTGCAACCAGCCCAGAGCACAGAGCAGCACTGAGGTGCCCGCATCCTTCACTGCTCCCAAAACTTCTGCCTCTGACTGGAGCAGAGCTGTGGAGTGGCCGTGTTGGTAGCCTGTGCTAACTCAGTGCTGGGAAGGCAGGGTGTTGTGAAGCAGCCCACCCCTCCTACTGGTTCCCATTAAACAAAACTCCTCTTTCTGCTTCAGCTCCTCACCTGTACAAGGCAGGATGCTCTTATTCCTGACCTGCCAGCGTGCCCTCAGGGCTGTGTGTGCTGCAGATGGCTTCACCCAGTAAGCAGAAATTGGGCCACCAGCGGTGCCCTGACAAGTACGGATGTATTTATGCTTCTTTTTTTCTTTTTTTTTTTTAATTAAAAGCCTTAGAAAGTGAAGCTCGTAGAGCAAGAACAGCGCGTCCCATCATGTGAATTCTGAACGAGTCATTAATTTGAAGTCCTTTTTAAAAGTGGTGCGTGTGTATCCAACATATGTATGCCATAACTTGTTTGTTTGTCTCAGATAATAGCAAGCTGTGAATGAAGCTGTAAATACACAACACACATCTCTTGGAGATCACTTCAATGGGATGCAGCTGTGCGGCTCTGAGCACAACCTGCTACCCACAGGTAATGGGAAACGCTCCCACCTGATCCTCCCTGCTCACACTGCTGGGAGGAGGCGAATCCCCTGAGTTAAAGCCTGTGGGATGGAAGCTGGATGCTTTGTTTGCCACCTCGCTGAGGTGGGTTTAGTGCTTGTTTGGTTTATTTCTCTGTTTTGGAAGCTTGGGAGCTGGCGATGCTGTGCAGCGATGCTCTGAGTGTGAGGTTTGTCGTCTCTTTCCAGTTGTTTGCTGCTGGGAATCCAAGAGCAGCCCCCAATCAGGGCTGTCTGATGCCTTTCCAACCATGTGAGAGCGTTCACTGATAATGAGATATCATTGGATCTCAGACCAGATTCCCAATTTCAGCTGGAATTACTGTTGGCTAGGATTTATTATTATTATTATTATCATTATTATTATTATTGAATGAGGATTAGAGAGATTTCTCCCTTTTTTAGGGTGGGGAAATCTGTAACGATTCAGCATTGCTGGATTTCCCCTGCTAATGGGAATCGCTCTGTAATGAGCCTCAATGCAGGAGTTTGATGGCTGTTGGCTTTTTCCCCCTTGTATGACAACAATGAGTACAAACCACAGCTGATGGAAATGAAGGATTTATGTCCTGCAGTCCTGCTGGTGTTTGTATGGGGCTGATACGTGGCGGTTCCAACCGAAGGGAGAGGAAACACCTTTCTGCAAGGCTCGATTTCTCCACACTTTGTCATTTTTTTTCTCTCTTTTTTTCTTTGGCATCCGTATTTTCAGCTGCACATCTGCCAACTGTGTGCTGAAGAGCTAAACGTGGAGCATTTATCATTGGGATTAATCATTTTATTGAGCAAAGGCTTCTTACATCCAGAAATATTCGAGATCAAAGCTCTGAAAAACAAAGCTGTTGCATTATAGAAGAGAGGAGACATTTTCTTGGTTCGGTTGATAGAACAGATGAAATATCTGCGCATAATGCAAGTTGGTGTCAGAAGATTCGTGTAACTACAGCCTCTTTAGCATTTTGTCTTTGCATCTTCTGAATAATTACGAGCTGCTGAATAATATATTTCTCCCAATCTGCGCAAAGCCTCCCTAACCTTCCTGCAGAGACATTTGTGCCTGCTTTAATTAATAGATGGGGTTATTTATCCTATCTGTAGCTGCCCATCACTGTGGCCGTGCCGTAACGTGGCTCCGAGGAGCAGCTCCTGCTGTCAGTGTCGCCTTTTGCAGGGGGAGAAGCTTTGTCCAAGGAGATTCCCCACCTCGGTTTTGATTCTGGAGGTTTCTGCAGAGCAGGAATACAGAAAACCATAAATATGTATTGTGGGTCGGCCAGCGTTGGAGATCAGTGCGTCCATCTCCTAGGAGATGCTGCCGGGTTTGATAAGATTTTGTAATTAAACAAAAGTTAACGGGCAGAGGGGAGATGTGGCTCCTTTGGTTCTTGCCTCCCCTGTAGCAGATTTGTGCCCAAACCCCCATTTCAGAGCTGCATTTCTGGAGTCTGTTCCCATCTCGTTTGTCAGCCAGAAATAATTTCTGTCTCTTTTGTGTTGTTTTTCTTTTGTCTTAAACAGAAGGAAATTTGTGTTTGGTGCAGTGGGTGAGGGCTGAGCATCGGGAGTTTTATTTCACTTCTTGTAGAGCCTTTCACAGCTCGATTTCTGCTTCCTACCCTTAAAATGCCGTTAACACTTTTCCTCTTTCTAATAACAAAACTGCAGTGGGTAAAAGAAGGTGTTGGAGATGTCTTTGAGGCGTGCAGGTGCCGGACGATGTGCAGAATGAGAGCCTTTCTGAGCTGTGCAGTGCACGTGGTTAATTGCTCCCTGGGGTTATGACAATGAGTTGTGATTTTTCATCATAGGATGAACTTTATTTGATGAGAGACCGGCATGTTTTCATCGGTTGGCTCTCCTTTTTGGCTCGTGGATCACGAGAATTTCAGGCACGTGAAATGCCCAGTGTGAAACGTTGTGCTCACACAGTGCTGATGAGCAGAGATTTGGGTTCGGTGGGGTGAGGTGGCCTCTGTGCTGTGTTAGGGGTGTTTTCTGTATTCACAAGAGTTAAGGGCTGTCAGTTTTGAATTGTTTCCCCATGTGGAGCGTCCTTGCTGTTAGTTGAAGTGCTGAGCTGTCTGCTAACAGGGGTGTAATTCATACAAAAACGGATCCTTCGATGTCCCCAGGAGGGCACTGCTCTGACTCGATGCTGTGTGCGCCTCTTTTTGCCATCTGTCTGTTCTTAGGGATCCAGAGCTGGAGATCTGTGGCTCCTGGGCTGTGCTGGAAGCTTTTCTTGGGGCGGGTGTGGAATTTCTGCTCTTCAGTTTGAGCCCTCGTTCCTTGTTTCCATCCCAGATGTGGAGAACAAATCTCTCGTTCCACTTGCAGGACACTGGGGGCTGTTGATAACAGAATTGTGGGTGTAATTCTGACTGGGTGGTCGGAATGTCCGATGGAACCCTTAACTTCTGGCGCATTCAGGTCTGTATTTCACTGATGTCTGGCTTGGCTGCAACTCCAGCAGAAAACACCTGACTGTCGCTGTAGGCAGATCCAAAAAACCTGTTTGGTGCACACTGGGACTCAGAAACACCAACAGATTGGGAAGGCAGGAAGTGCTGAGGGTTGTGATGTCCTGCACTGGCAGTGATGTGCTCACCCAGGGATGGGTTGGAGCAGACTTAGTGGTTATGGTCGGATATGTGGTCTCTTTTGTATACTGGCAGTAATCTTAGAGTACTCAGAGCCACGAACAGAATAAAACTCTTGATTATTCTTCCCAAGTTCCTCGCTTATTTTAAGGTTCTGCAGTTTGGGGCAGTGGATTCTACTTTTGAAGCCGGTAACTTGGTTTTGTCATGCAGGAGGAGAGGCAAAAGCGCTCCAGTTTTAAGTTAAAACCAAAGGCTTGCTAGGCAAACATCACTGAATTTCCTGAAGATAATAATTCTGTTGTTAGAATCATACTTACAATAAAGCTTTTGCTGCCTGACAAAATGCAGTTATCCCATAAAGGGCTTTCTCCTTTTCTTTTGCAGGATGGCGGACACGGACCTTTTTATGGAATGTGAGGAGGAGGAGCTGGAGCCATGGCAGAAGATCAGTGATGTGATTGAAGATTCTGTGGTTGAGGATTATAACTCGGTCGATAAAACTACTACGGGTAATTAACTATTTTAGTCCAGAATTATTCCAGCTCTGGGTATTAAGGGGAAATGGCAGCGACTGGTTATGTATATCCAGTAAATAATCTCATTTGATAGCTACGAATCCTGTTAATAATGTAATAAATGCCCATTTTTGAGCTCCTGTTCCAGCTCTGTGCAGAAGGAGTGAGGTTTCAGGAGGTGCAGAAACCTGGGGGAAGTTCTTCATGTCATGTGGCCAAAGTGGTGCAGAATTGACCATTTGCATGAAAGAAGAGCAGGGTGTTGCTTCTCATTGTACAGAGTGCTTCAGGAGGTATCAGCACCCAGCAGTGACTCCTTCAGGTCCTCCTAGCAGTTCTGAAGTAGGTGAGGTTGACAAGGATTCAGTGGTTAAATGTGTTTCCTCTGTCATCACTTACATAGTCACAACAGTGAGATTGAAGCTTGATCGTTTTTTCTTCTATAGCCCATTATTTGAGGTAATCAGCTCCATTCTTTTACTTTTGCCTATTTTCTGTAAATGGAAAGATGCATGGCTTTGACGTTCAGAGTTTGTGTTTAATGTGCAGATCAGCAAACATGGTTATCTGCTGGCTGTGTCAGATGTACAGAGCAGTAACTGGGGGGTTGGGGGCTTTGTTTTCCAGAAGGTGATAATTGTATTTGTGAAGGAGCTCTGAGTAAAGGTGTGAGAGCAGCTGACTGGCCCGTGTAATAAGTTAGGCTTTACTTTAGCCCTTTGAATTTACTTTTTCTTGCTCTTTTAGTTGAGGTCAAGCATGCATCAGCTTAATATCTACAAGAAGAGATGGGGCCATCTTGTTGTAGGCCTGGGGTTCCACGTGTCTCGTGGTCCTACAGGTGTGCAGTGCCATGGAAGCATTCCTGGTGGTTGGTGTTGTTAACGTTTGGCTGCTAACTTATTGTCTTTTTGTGGAAGTATTTGGCACCTGGGCCTTTGGAGAGCTGGCTGCTAACTGGAGCTGATAATTGGAGGTGAGCTTAGGGAGGGTTTGCTGACTGCTGTCAGCTCCTGCTTCTGGCCTTCATACAGGGAAAGGTCTGTGAGGAGCTTGCTTTGACGAAGGGTGTTTGGAGCTGGTAAGGTGGGAGGATGTTTGTAAAGAGAAAGGCAAGATAAGAACTAAAAGCCACGACTGCTCAGGGTCACTGTGCTGCACCGAGATGTGTTTTGCACGAGTAATGTGTTCTAACTGCTGTGCTGACCAAATTCCAAGGTGAATAATTTCATTTCTTCTTGTTATGAAAAGGTTCTGCGGCTTCAGTTCAGAGGCAGCTTAAGCAATCTCTGTGCATAACTTAGTGCTGAGATCGAAAGTGTCTTTAGGTTCCTTTGGGATTAAGGAGCTGTATAAATCTGCTTGTCAGACTCACTTAAAAGTCACCACATCATTTTTAGTAAAATTTGATCAGACACAAGTAATGAGAAACGCATTGGTTTCAAATAGTGCATAGAACCCCTCTTGGAAATGTCTTCAAAGTGTCTGGCACTGCAAATGCACGAGGTGTCACCACGTAATGCACTGGTGATTAATACTTCATAGCTTTACTAATAGAAGTGAATGGAGGCAGGTGTTTAAATCAATTACAATTAATAAAGACTTGGTGATATCAGCGTGCCAGTTTGATTATTGCTTACAAAAAGAGGAAAAATGTGCATGGCTACTAAAATACATCATTTGCAGGTATTTTGTTTATCAGTAAAATATTTGAGTACTCTAATAAAGTTCAAGGATCTTGTTAATGGAATCAGTTATCCACGGGATCTGCTATCCAAATGACTCCTGGATCCTGTAAAACCGGTGGAGTCTGTGACAAAGACCCATCCAGATTGGATTCCTGCACCTCCTAGATTCAGAAGGATTAGGCAGAATTGCAGAAATGTTAAGAATTTTTCTTGTTTCCTTTATTTTTTTGTTGTTTCAAAGGAGTCACAATAAGCTCTTGGCTTAGGAAGCCAATTTGGAGCTTCAGCATCTACCTTGAATCTGTAGTGAGGAAGGGTGGGAAAAGAAAACAAGTGGTGTTAATTCCATTTTCCTTCCTCCATCCCTTGCTGTGCACTGACTGACGATGCCTGCGTGGTTTGTGATCTTTAAGATCCCTTCCAACCCAACCATTCTGTAATTTATCATTTTACTCTGTGCTGGAGGAGTGGAATCAGTGGCTGTTTGTGTTCATCTTATTGATAACTGTATTCTGAGTTGCAGTCAAAAATAGTTGGAGAAGTAACACCTGCAGTCTTTAATCCATTAATTAAAGGCATGGGCAGGGATGCAATTGGAAATGCCTGAAGACCTCAGGGGTGCATTGGTTTGCTTCAGAAGGGAGCAGGGAGGGCAGTGACCTTTGCAGCCCTGAGGCAGCGTTGCTTTCCAGATGCACAGAACTCGGGGCTGCAGAGCCAGGCCAGCTCTGGTTGTGTTGTTGAGACACAACGTTCTGCATCATGGAGCCATTTGTCTCAAGCTGAGGTTGGTGCTGTGGGTTGGATCTGTGTTGTTCTTATCTGCTGCAGACTGGGCAGGAGGAATGTGGTGCTGATAGGCGGTGTGAAAACACGCAGGAACGCACAGAGCTTTGCCCTTGGTTTGGTGATAGGCACTGAGATTCTGCAAGGTAAAGCAGGGAAACACACTTGGTTGTGAATCTTTGTGGAGCACTTCAGCTCAGTGGTGGAATGAATCCTCCTTTTGATGGTATGCATGCAGCAGAGGACAGATCCTGTGAGTGGTGATGGGCTGATGGTTGGACTTGGAAATCTTGGGGGTCTTTTCCAGCCTTAATGATTCTAGGATTGGGTGGGCTTGATGGCTGGACTGATCCTAGAGGTCTTTTCCATCATTAATGATACTGTGAGTGTGGTGGTGATGGGTTGACAGTTGGACTTGATGATCTTGGAGGTCTTTGGGGACCAACACAAACACAGCTCTTCAGCCTGCAGTGTGGCTTTTTCTTTCCAGAGCTCCAGAGTGTTCACTGATCTGCTGCCATCTCCTGTTCTGCAGGGAATCCTTGTAGGCTTTCTGCCAGTGAAGATTTGGGGTGGCAAAGTGCCACGGGGGCATTGGTCCCCTCTGCAGCCCATGCTGGCCCTGTAACCAGGGGTCACATCCCCCACAGCCTCACTTTGACTGCAGAGCTGAGGGCTGTGTCTGAGCTGTCCCAGCTTTGGGCAGTCTGGTTTTTTATGCTCATAGCTGTCATCTTGCATTTTGTTTTACGTTAATTAAGAAGACTTACAAGCTAGGGCTGAAAAAGGCCCATTAAATCTACCCATTCTCTCAGTGTAAGGTTTTGTTAGGCTTTGTTTTGCTTTTCCCCTCTAGGATGTAAATCATTGTGAGCCAGCCTGAAGCCCTAATTTATTGCTTTCTTAAACCACAGCATCCTCCTTGGTAATTATCTACCTCCCAAACTGACTGACCATACGGTGACAAACATGCACCCAAATTTCTCCTGCAGTGTGTCGTACTGCTTAACAGTTCAGAGGGTCAGGTAGGATATTAGGAAATATTTCTTCTCTCCAAAAGTGGTGATGCATCAGAACAGGGAGGTGGAGTTGCTGTCCCTGGAGGTGTCCAAGATTGGGAGCATGGATGGTGGGATGGGTTGGGGCTGTACTTGGGTGTCTCAGAGGTCTTTTCCAGCCTTAACAATTCTGTAAGTGGGCATGGTAAGGTTGGGTTGATGCTGGACTTGGTGATCCTAGAGGTCTTTCTCAACCTTAATGGCTCTGTTCAGACCACCAGCTCTTCTGGGCAATCAGAGCAGTGGGCTGGATGGGAATGATCCCACATCCAAAAGTCAAGAAAGAAGATTTCCTCACTGAAGGCAGAAGACTCTTTTAGCTAATCTTTTTCCATCTTCCTGCATTTCATCTTCAGATTTTTTCCCTGCAGATTAGTTTTAAAATGTCTCAAATTACTGGGACATAAAAGGAAAAAAACAGTGAAAGCTAAATATATTTGAAGTGACGCTCGGCCTAATTTTTTCTTTTCTTAATTTCCACTGTGTGCTGTTAGCTGTACCTTTTCCCACTCAAACCAGTTTGTTATGTTCTGTATATGTGCACAGCTCACTGGTGTGTGTCTCCCTGTTGTCACAATGTCCCAGTATCCAGAAAAGCACTTTTGTTGGCAAGAAAATGAGATGGGAGCCCTGCTGCATGTCCCCCTGACAGCATGACTCCTTTTTAATAATTCCACCATCAGATAAAAATACAACTTACATTCCTGCAATTCCTTTTGCAGGAATCACAAAGTGCTTTTGATCCTGGAAATACAGGAATGATGGAAGGAAATGCTGCACTTCCATGGACCGTGCGGTGAATGCGGGGCAGTGTGAGGTTAAGGCGGGTTAGATGGGAAGCAAAGAACCTTTATCTGCTGTCATCACAGTTCTGCATCCTCACTGTGTTACCAGCAGGAGCCTTGGCCTGCTGGGTGCTGTGTTGCAGCCCCAGTCTCACACCTGGGTGATTCTGAGAAGGCTTTATTGGTTGGCACTGGTGTCCTCAAGGGAGGTTGTGCAGCTGTGAAGTTGGGTATCACGGAGAGGTTGTGCCCCAGAGGGCTGTGGGATGGACCCGAGCTGCTGGAGCTCAAGAGGCATTGAACCTTGCTTCAATCAGAAGCTTGTTTCATCAGCTGGCATCGCTGTCCTCAAAGGAGCAAAATAAACCATTTCCAGGGAACTGCCTGGAGCATCAAATACGTGAGAGGCCGGAGGAGAAAGAGAAGAATGTAACGTCTTCTTCCTCAGCTGATTTCTGCTGTGATCCTACAGAAAATTGGGCATACAGCTGTGTCCTTCCTGACCACAATAAAAGGAATTCTGTATTTCCTTCTGCCGTTGTGCTGCCTGATAATGGGCAGCGTTTCTGGAGAGAACAACATGGCAGGTCCATACTCAGAGAAGGGGGTCCAAATCACTGGACTGACTCGATCAGAGCATCCTTGTCAACCACTCTCTGCTTTAAATTGACTGAAACCCAAAGCTGTCTTTTGTTAAATGAGTGAAGTCTTCCTAGATGATTTTCAGGAGCGTTGTGAAGAGATTACAAAGATTGCCAGACACACTGCGCGTCTCTGGTTTCAATTCCCTCCTCTCCATCCCTCCTCCGAGACCTTTCCTTACAAAAACAGTGAATGCTGGAATCACACCATTCTTTTGACTTGGACCCTGGAGCTCAGACAACAACGCTGGGTTTGTGCTCGTTGCTTCTGATCCTAAAGAATGGTTCAGGATAGGCTGCTTCTGCATGGTGTAATCTTCATGGAAATGTTTGGATCCCGTACGCTGAGCAGTGCCAGTCAGGCAGCATCCAGACTGTCAGTGCAGAGCATCTTCATTTAAAAGAAGCTGTTTTGGCTGTGGGTCAGAATGTTTTGGCACACAGCAGGTCTTTTCCTGGATTTCCACATTTGCATAGGAAACATTCTCTTTTAACATCAGCAATTTCAGTAATGTTGGACCATTTTGTGTCTCTGAAACAATCTGGATGTTCTTTCAGTCTCATAAGTGCTAAATAACGACACCAATCCTTTGGCACAGCTGCCCAGAGCAGTGGGTGCCCCATTCCTGCTGGTGCCCAAAGCCATGGATGGGGTCCTGGGCAGCTGAGCAGGTGGGGGGGGCAGCCAGACCATGGCAGGGATGGGGCTGGGGGTGTGAGGAGCCTTCTGTTCCAACCATACTGTTGTTCTTTGTTCTGTGATCCTTAGGGTCCCTTCCAGCCCAGACTGTGCTGTGATCCCTTGGTTCTATGATCTTTAAGGTCCTTCACAACCCATCTATGCTCTGATTCTATGAAATCCACAGTGGGAAGATTCCTGTGTGGTTTTCTCCTTCCAGTTTGGAAGCCCTTTGCCCTCAAGACATGAGTTACAGTAGTAATGGTCTTTAAAAAATAATAAATCATACACTTTTAAAACCTAGACACGTTATTATTCCTCTATAAGAATCCCTTTGACGTTTCTCGCTATGGTTTGAGTTGGGTAAATAAGAATACATGAAAGAGCTTTGTGCCAAGAGGTAGAATTGTGCAAAGGGAGAAGGAGCTGAAGTCCTATTAAGTATTGTGTTCATTTTCTGGGTTATTCAAAATAATCATGCCTGAATTATTATTATTATTATTATTATCATTATTATCCCACCCACATGATATTTAGAAAATGTGTGGTGTTTTATCTATGCAGATCTCTTGCTGTGTGTGAGCTCTGATTTTTGGGTAGTGCTTTGTGGAGCCAGGAGTTGGCCTCAGTGGTCTTCCAGCTTGGGGTATTCTATGATTGTGTGGTTCTTTGGTTTTCTGGACAGGTGCTTTGGTGTCTGTAGACCATTTTGCCTCCTTTCCCTGGCACCTGTCCTTCTTCATCTACTCTTCCCTTCCTTTTCATCACTTCCCCAGTGCTGAGTTGTCAGTGAGCACTGCCAGTAGACGAGAGATCCTCCCAACTGTTGCTTTGGTGCCACATTTGGTGCCCCCAGAAGTAACTGGGCCACATTCCAGGCTTTGGATTTCCTCATTCTGTGCAAATATTGTTCTGGTTGGCAAGTGAGAGCCTGTGGAACAAATGGGATCTTGGCTGGAGGATGCGGCCAACAATAATGAGCTGCTGGAAACAGGGACCCAACTCCATGGATTTTCTTAGGGTGATCATGGGCCACAAAGTCCTGTGGGCAAACGTGTAGAGGTTCTGGGACTTGTAAGGATAATGTTCTGAGGCAGAATGGTGTCAAAAGAAGCATGGTTTGTTTTTTACTCTGTGATCTTGGAGGGCCCTTCCAACTCAAGACATTCTATGGTTCTATGGTTGCAGCTCATCATGGAAAATAATTGAGGCAGATCTCCATCATGGGAAGCTTGACCCAAACAGCTGGCAGTTCAGAGAGCTGTGGGATGCTTTTTGGCTGTAGGTAATGGGGAGTGTCGGGTAGCTCTAGTGGTGAACATGGGATGTTTAGAGTTGAGTTTCAATCAGAGCACGTCACTCAAATTAAGAGAAAAAGCACTTAAACCATTCTGAGATGTTCTTACGACAGCCCGCATATTATGATTTCCGTGGGAGCCAGATGTTTTCACATGTTCTGTAATTCTTGTGTTGAAGCATGTCTGGTGCTTCATGAAAATTCACTGCTGTAGTCCTCTTCAAGTCAGAGGATGTTGGACATGGCTTTAGGTGGTTCAGAACTCATGTGTCCTTCTGGTTCTGGTTAATTGGCACCGAGCTGCCTGTGATTGGCAATGCTCTTCACAAACTTGCACAGCGTTGCACCAGGGGCTGGAGTGAGTGGTTGAGCATAAATTTTCCCAGTATCTGCCAGCAGGTGAATTTGTGCTTAATAGTTAATGAGACTAAAAAAAAATATTTTCTTTAGCTGCTGTGGTTGTGTTCAAAGGGCATGCAAGAGCCAGGATAATCAATCTCTGAGGTTGCTCGGAGCAAAGAGTTTTGATCACCTTGTTCTTAGGCAGCTCAGATGGAAGTTTTAAAGCAATAGATAGAAGGGTCTGATAGTTTCACAAGTTTACTTTTAAAGTGTGCTCTGAAAAAGTCATTCCAGTTCTGCAGAAGCTTTTTTCACTGACAAATACAACTTTTGCTCTATCTCTGTTTTTCTTCCAGCCGGCAACCCTCTTGTTCAGCAAGGCGGGCAGCCCCTGATCCTCACCCAGAACCCAACCTCGGGTCTGGGCACCATGGTGACCCAGCCAGTGTTAAGACCTGTGCAGATCATGCAGAATGCCAACCACGTCACGAACTCTCCGGTGACCAGCCAGCCCATCTTCATCACCACCCAGGTGGGTGCCCTCACAGCCCCACTCCTACGTGCAGGCTGGGAAGGAGGGTCTGATGTGCTCATCCTTACAGATTTCAGCCAACAAGGACATTCAAAGTTGGGCTGTATCAGGCTCTGAGTGTCTGATGGAGCTGTGGGTGCCCTGTTCATTGCAGAGGAGTTGGACAAGATGTCCTTTAAGGGTCTCTTCCAAGTCAAATGATTCTGTGATTCAACAAAGCAGAGAATTTACCTATCTCAGGAAAAAACTACTGCTGCAAGTACAGCATTTCAAATTGTTTAAGAGCTGGGAGAAGACTTCAGTAGGTGCTTAGGGAAGGAGAAGTCAGAGTAGAGGCTGTAAATCAGTAGGAAGTGGCCCTGCTGTTGGGTAAGGTGCTGCCTGCAAACAGCATGGCCTTGATTCAGTTGATCCCATAGATGATAGCGCTGGGGGCTGCTCTTCAGATTGGTGGTTTTTTTTTTGTTTATTTCGTTTGTGGTTTTGATTATTTTTGTTTGGTTGTTTTTGTAGGGTAGAAACCTCAAATTGAATGTGCTTGGTGTGTTTTTGGTATGTCAGTGATTACTGTTTGAATGCAGGGATTTCCTGTGCGGAACGTGCGGCCTGTGCAAAACACCATGAATCAAGTGGGAATCGTTCTGAATGTACAGCAGGGTCAGACAGTCAGACCCATCACCCTCGTCCCAGGTAAGGACTGAAACAAATCCAAGCCATGCTTCTGTCATCTTTCTATACTGAGTACCAAGGACAAATACTACGTATTTGAAATATGCAGCTGAAATACAAACCTTGGAGCTCTAGAGAAGGGGATTTTCCAGTTCTGTAGTTGATGAAATGTGTGCATTAGTGGTTCCAATTCTGCCAGTTGTGTCCAGCTGAGAGTGGACCCTTTGGCAATAATAATAAACCACTTGGTAGATAGGGGTTTTCCAAGTGGAAGGAATGTCTGCCTTGTGGAACTCCATAACTTCTTTCAAAATCACACGCGGAGTCTTGAGAGATGTGGCGTGTGGGGACGTGGTTTAGTGGAGATGGGTTGGGGATGGACTTGTTGGTCTCGGAGGTCTTTTCCAGCCATAATGATTCTATGTTCTCTGATTCGTGTTCAATTTCAGGCTGTTTGGGAAAGAAAATTTAGGTGCTGAACTTGTAAAACTTTCACTGAAATGAGTGGGAATTTTGGGAGCTTGGCAGTGTTAGAAAACAGATCTCACTCTGGGCAAGGGACGGAATTCATTTATTTGACCTCCCTTTATTCGTTTCTGTTTGAAGCCCCAGGTACGCAGTTTGTCAAACCAGCAGTTGGCGTTCCTCAGGTGTTCTCCCAGGTGGCCCAGGTGAGACCAGGTACGACCATGCCGGTCCGACCCACCACCAACACTTTCACTACGGTCATTCCGGCCACGCTCACCATCAGGAGCACAGTGCCGCAGTCCCAGTCGCAACAGCAAAGTAAGTCCACTCCCAGCACCTCCACAACTCCTACTGCAACGCAGCCAACACCTCTGGGACAGTTAACTGTGCAGCAGCCAGGGCAGTCCAGTCAAGCTACTAACCCCAAATTAGGTAAGACTTGGAGAAGCAAGGGGACTCGTAACGCTGTCTGTAATTTGCTTTTCAAACATACGGCTTAGAGCTGAAACGCAGAAGTTGAGTCAGAGCTCCTGGGTTCTATTTTTGCTTTGGGCACTGACTCATGCTTCATCTCCTTACCAGCCTGGAAGACAACGAGCATCGTGTCGTAGTGCCCGGTTTGCTTTGGGAATCCCTTAGAATTCATGTTTTGTAGGATCTTCTGAGGCCATCAGTTACAAGTCCCCAAAAGTGAAAATTACTGTTTGTTAATCACTTGTGATTTTGAAAGATAATGAGCGGATAACGAACAGAAACTAGGCACAGGGCTTTTTTTTTTTATTAATGCTGAGTTCGTGAGTGATATGATCGCTCAAAAATAGCGGCAGACAACTTAAAAAACTATATATTTCTTCATGCAGCAAGTCATCGCTTTGTTTTTACCTTTAAGTGGCCTTAATTACCTGCTTTGGCAGGGGGGTTGGTCTCGATGATCTCTAGAGATCCCTTCCAACCCGTACAATTCTGTGATTCTGTGATTAATTACCTACAGCTACGTGTAGAAAAGAGATACAGGTGGTTTTTGTGACCATCAGTATCTTGTTTAGTCCACTGTAGGGAACGGCTCATGTCTTAGAGTGTGATCTGGAAGGGAAATTTACTTGCCCAGTCTTTCCCCTTTGCTTTGCTGGGCAGAATTGATGGCTGGTAGAAGATGAAAGGTAGAAGAGCAAGACACGAGGCATGCAAGTGGGGGCAGGCTTCACCCAGTGCATCAGCTCTTACCAATTCTTTCTAATGCTCCTCTGTTATCCTCCCTTTGACAGTGAGCATCGCGAGCTTTGTGACTGTAAAGAGACCCGGAGTGACTGGTGAGAACAGCAACGAGGTTGCCAAGCTGGTGAACACCCTGAACACTGTTCCCTCGTTGGGGCAGAGCCCGGGCCCGATGGTGGTGTCCAACAGCAGCCCTGTGCATGGCTCCCAGAGATCCAGTGTCTCGGAGTCATCATCATCATCGTCATCATTGAAAGGTGTGCTGATGAAACTACTGAGATCTCATCGTTTGCATGGGCACTTGAAAAGCTTTCCCATTAATTCCTAAATCTTTGTCATCTGTACGTTACTTTTTATCCAGTGGCTGTATTTTGTTTGTGGATACTGCTTGCATACATTATTTTGCACTCAAAATTATTGATGTGCATCTTGGAAACACACACCCCCATAGTACTCTGCTTGAGGAGGGGAAAGAATCAAATCCTGGCTTCTGTTCCATCACCTCCTTAAGGAGCCTCAGAGTCCTGTAGTTCTTTTAAGGGATGTTTTGTGTCATCTGTACTGAGTTTCTGTGTACAGCTAGGGGTGAAGGTGATGGAGAGGAACAGGGTTTTAAACTGAAGTATAGGGAACCAATGAAATGGCCGAAGAAGGAAAGATGAGTTGAGCCTTTTATTTTTAATTAGTGTAATGTTGAGATACTCTATATTAAAGATATGAGGGTGTGTTTCAGCATACAGATTGTGGGGAGTTTGCATCCTGGACCTGAGACATGTAATGACTTTCTTTTTGTTTTGTGTTGTGGTGTTTTTCTCCCTCCTGTTACAGTCAGTTCATCTCCAATTCCCACCTTTGATTTGCAAGATGGTGGCAGGAAGGTCTGCCCACGGTGCGATGCTCAGTTCCGAGTCACCGAAGCTTTAAGAGGACATATGTGTGTAAGTAACCACTCTGGGATGAACAGTTCTCCCTGGATCAGGGGTTGTGTGAAAGGGAAGAAAATAGCAAAGGAGACCCTTTGTAGAAGTCCATCCCTCAGGATGTCAGGACCTCAGTTGGATGTCCTGCTGGTGCCAGGATTGTTTTTCAATCCTACTGACAGTAAGCAGAGATCTGCATGTTAAATCTGCATTATTTTTTTCCTTCGGAGTTTCCTGAAGTGTACCTGCCTCCTTTTAGTCCTGCTTAGCCTTTGCCTGTTTGCCCTTAATAGCATCAGTAGTTCTTCCTGGACATTTCTGAATGTGTGGCTTTTATTTTCTTTTTTTTGTCTTTTAGTATTGCTGCCCTGAAATGGTCGAATTCCTCAAGAAAAGAAAATCTCTCGATTCTGAACCAAATATCCAATCTGCGAAGCCTCCATCTCCAGAAAAAACCACAGCTGTTGCTTCCCCACCCTCTTCTACTCCTATCCCTGCACTGTCCCCACCTGCTAAAGCTCCAGAGCCAAGTGAAGGCGTGGTTGACTCGTCCCAAAGTAAGCTCATCATGTTGGTGGATGACTTCTACTATGGCAGAGATGGTGGCAAAGTGAGCCAGCTGCTGAACTTCCCCAAGGTTCCGACTTCGTTCCGGTGTCCGCACTGCACCAAGAGGCTAAAGAACAACATACGGTAAGGGATGCAACGTGCCACAAGAAGGCTGCGGTGTTCTGGGTGCCTCAGATCTGCAGGAGTGAAAATGAGGTGGGAGCAGCGGTCTCCCAGGTGTCCCGTTGTGTGGGTGTGCTTAGAGCTGAAGGAGAAAAGTGAGGCCATTTGTCTGTCATCACACATTGGGTCAGGGAAAGATAGAATGGATAAGAAGAACGGAAAACTGGAGGAGAAGAATGGAAGAGAAGAATAGCGGCTGGGGTCAGAAGTGCTCCAAAGCGCTGTACTACATCTCCTCTGTAACTTCTGGAGTTACAGAACAGGGGGTTGCTGGATAGGGGATTTTGTGTGCTGGTGTTGGGAAGAGCGAGAAGGGACCACCTCAGTGCTCTTTTGAGTCAAAGTTACTTTGGTTTTATCATTCAATCTTTTGGGCCCTTAAAAGTAATGATAAAATGGGTTAAAAAAACTCCTGGTGTAGCATTCCTAGTGCTGCCAGGACTACAGGTGCAAAATGTGTGGATTTCTGCTCACACCCTTTCTGTTCATAAGATTTATGAACCACATGAAGCACCACGTGGAACTGGACCAGCAGAACGGAGAGGTGGACGTGCACACCATCTGCCAGCACTGCTACAGGCAGTTCTCCACTCCGTTTCAGCTCCAGTGCCACTTAGAGAACGTCCACAGTCCCTATGAGTCAACAAGTAAGCTGGTTTTGCTGCTGTAGTTCTGGGTTTGAGAGGGTTTTTGTCTTAGGTTAATAGCCAACCTGTTAAGATTAGTACCTTAATAAAAAAAAAAAAAAAAGAGTAGCAATAATTTTTTTAAGGAACTCTTGTTCAGAGGAACTTGGTGTAACATGGTGGTGTGTTTTACCTTGTTGTCTTTGTTGACCTCCAGCTGTTAGCTGCTTTTTCTTTTCTTTTTTCTTTTGCAGCAAAGTGCAAGATTTGTGAATGGGCGTTTGAGAGCGAACCAATGTTCCTGCAGCACATGAAAGACACGCACAAGCCGGGGGAAATGCCCTATGTTTGCCAGGTACTAAAAGCCATCGTGCCATAAAGAGGAGGGGTCATTCTGGTGGAGATGGGGTTATGTGACACCTTTTGTTGTTGGGAGGTTTGTGCTGGATTCTGAATGTAACATCTCCACCCAGGGGCCCAATGCTGTCCCTCCAAAAAGAAAGACCCTGAAAAAACGATTTTTAATATATTCCAGCTGTGTTGCATTGACTGTCTCTTCCTTTTTCTCGTGGATCTGGAGTTTGAAATTGTGACTCCTTTCTTTTGTGAGAGGTTTCAGTCTGTTTCCCCAAGCTGCTCTGACTGCTCTGCCCAGTTCAGTGCCTCGCTAACGGAATGAGCAAGTTCTTTAGAACCTGGTTCCAAAACCCCACTGATTGTCTTTGGGGGATCTGCATGGTGCAGTGGTGGAGGTGAGCTGGATTCTGAGGTTATTTCAGCACTGTTTCTGCTCACCCTGTAGGTGTGTCAGTACCGCTCGTCGCTGTACTCGGAGGTGGACAGCCACTTCCGAATGATCCACGAGGACACGCGGCACCTGCTCTGCCCCTACTGCCTGAAGGTCTTCAAGAACGGCAACGCCTTCCAGCAGCACTTCATGAGGCACCAGGTACTGTGTCTGTCCTTGTCTGTCTGCAGAGATCCATAACGAGCGTGCGAGGAGGTGTTGGGTTGGGGGTTTAAGTAAAAGAGGAGAGGAGAGAGGAGGAAAGAGGAGAGGAAAGGAGAAAAGAGAAGAGAGGAGAGAGAACCTGTTTGAAAGAGGGGTTTTGGTAGAAGCTGTATTCACTCTGTAACAAATGCAATTTGCACGCTGTCATTCCGGATGTTTCACAAGGGTTGTGCTGCAGAGGAGAGGCACTGCTTCTTTAGGAGCAGCACAGATTGTTGCTACAGAGCAGAAAGAAATATGTTTTTGCTGGGCTGTGCGTGTGCTTCGTGTGGTGGTTAACCAACAGCTCTGTGTTCATTGGGGGTTTAACTTTTTTTTTTTCCTTCAGGTAATAAATAAATAATGCTGTACACATGCAAATGCAAATCAGCCTGGTAGCTGAGCATTCTGTTTCCATGTATTGACAACATATTTGATGTGGGTGTAGCTGGAGCGTGCTTGCAGAATACAGAAGTGTGGCCTACTTACCAAGTGCCTGCATTTATTTGCCCCAAAGCCCTCCATTGGTTTCTGGAAGAGGCAAAGGCAAGGCAAGCTTGGAAGGAATGTTTCCCCCTAAGTCAAGTACTGCTTTTTTAATTAAAAAATATGCAAAAATAGTGAGATGGGGTCAATGGGAAGGGAATGCTGTGCCAGTAGCCCTTTCAGGCTCTAAAAAATTGGGACTAGCTTTGGTTACAGGAGGGAGTAGTGCTACTTTTCTCCTTTTTTTAAAAATCAAAACAACCTGCTGTGCTGTGGGTCCTGTTTCTCTGACACGGAATGTGTTTTGTTTGCATTTGCTTTAGAAGAAGAGTGTTTATCATTGCAACAAGTGCAGACTCCAATTCCTGTTTGCCAAGGATAAAATTGAACACAAGCTGCAGCATCACAAAACGTTCCGAAAGCCCAAACAGTTGGAAGGATTGAAGCCTGGAACCAAGGTAAGAAACCCCAGTGTCGATCCTGGTTCCCTGGGAGACGTCCGTAGTATTTTTATGGGTGTGGGCAGAAGAGATGTTTTTTCCTCATCTGCATCCAGTACGTTTGCTGGCCCAGCCAAGGCATCTACAATTGGAGGTGCCTGAACTTGTTGACTGGATGCCTTCTGTTCGGTGCAAACAGAGACTCAAGCCTTGTGTCCTGCTCTGGGTGGAACAAGTTGTGTTGTAGAGCCCCTGTTGATACCCTTAAGAGCCCCAAACTACTCTAAGAGGAGTCTGAACTGGGATAGCTCGCTTCTGCCCTTGTGTTGTAAGAGTGCTCTGTTCTGTGCAGGTGACAATCAGAGCATCCCGAGGTCAGCCCCGGACGGTGCCGATCTCTTCGAACGACATGGGGCAGAGTGCTGGGCAGGACACTGCACCGCTCTCCTCTGCTGACCCTCAGCCCATCTTCCTGTATCCGCCCGTCCAGAGGAGCGTCCAGAAGAGAGCCGTCAAAAAAATGTCAGACTCGTTGCTCAATTTCAAATTACAAAGATTTTCAGGGCAGTGTAGTGGCTCTTGTTATGCTGCAGCGATGGCTGGTCTGTGTCTCACTGGTTGCCAAGGAAATGTTTTGCCAGGAGAATCTAGCTTCCCACAAAATAACATTAAAACATGGTATGAAAGCTCTTCAGATGAAACTGAAATGCGGAATTCCCTGTGGCAGGGGGTTGCACATGGCAGGGGGTTGTTGGAACTGATGATCTTTGAGGGCTCCTCCAATCTAAGCCATTCTGTGATGATTAATTAGGTGGGCAATTTGACAGAAACAATGAGATTCCATCACCATAAGGGCTTTCTGCCCACCCTGTGCCATGCCGCTTTGTCTTCATTTGTTTTCATTTATTAACCACTCCATTATGATGTGGGAGGCATTGAACCTGGCACTGAAGCACCCTGAGAAGCTTTGGTGCAGGATGAGACCAGTTTAACTTCAGGAAGCTGATGTGTGTCCTTAAGTGCGTGTCCTGATGGTGGTTGTAGCTGCAGATGCCTTTCTCCACTGATGGCCACATCCCTCTCTTCTCAGGAGCGTCCTGGGCAGGCAGACCTGCCTGGAGTGTAGCTTTGAGATCCCCGACTTCCCGAACCACTTCCCCACCTACGTCCACTGCTCGCTGTGCCGCTACAGCACGTGCTGCTCCCGAGCCTACGCCAACCACATGATCAAGTAGGTGTGATGGCACAGAAACCCCTCCTGGCTGAGTGTTGTGGCATCCCACAAAAGGGGTTCCACGAAATTCCACTCCAGTGCCTGGTCTGTAAGGTGTGCGTTCTCTGTCTGCACAGATGTGGGCGATGGCTTTGGGATAAGATGGGAAAATTGAGTGTCAGAGCTGAAGGATGCATTCCCCACGCAGTGCTGTGGCTAACAGCATGCGTACCGCAAGCTCATTGTTCCATGCTTCTAGGATTTCTTGCTGAAGTCTCATATTCACATTAAAAATACCATTAAAAAGTAAATGAAAAGAAGTTTTGCCATGGTTTTATAAGCCTGTACAGGACCTTTGTTGGACCCCAGACCCGGATTTTTGTTTCTTTAAATACAAGACAAAATAGGATGATTGAAGCCAGGGCTGGGGCTGTCTTTGTAAACATATTTCGTATGGCTTTATAACCCTTCAGATATCTGGAACAATTCTGACATTTCATTAACCCTTTTGTCACACAGCAACCACGTTCCCCGGAAGAGTCCCAAATACTTGGCTTTGTTCAAGAACTACACTGCCTGGTAAGGGAAGACTTGTCATCTCACTTTAATCACCCAGGGATCTGGTGTGCATTCATTTCCAATCTGTTGTGTTCTTTACTTTCACATCTGCTTCTTAAGAAGCACTGCTTAATATTTGCAATGCAGCAACATAGATCAAATGAAGGCTAGCACTGCTGCCTTCCAGAGGGATGTCAGTGCCTTAGGGAGGGGACACTGCAGCGCTCAAGGGTGATGTTTTTTCCCTGATGTGGGCATGCACCTCTTCTAATAGCTAACGCTGATACAGAGCTCACTTTCTTCTTGTTGTACAGTGGTGTGAAGCTGTGCTGCTCCTCCTGCCTCTTTGCGTCGTCGGAGGGTGATGTGATGGCCAAGCATTTGGTCTTCAACCCATCACACGAGTTCAGCAACATTATTTTCCGAGGTAGGAGTTTGAAAAAGGAGCAGAAAAGATGAAATAATTAATGAAAGACATAAATCTGTGATTTCCTGGAGCCCAGCTCAAACACCGCCGTTTGTCCGAGCACTCACTGACTGCCCAGAAACAGTAAAATGCAGCTTGGGGATCTTCTGTAGTTGCTGAATGTGTCACAATTGTTATGGAGATGAGAGCTAAGCCTCCAGTGAGGCTGTCAGCCTGAGCTCAGCTGTGCATCTTAGATCTCAGGAGATATTCCCAGGAAGGAACAATGCAGAGGGCTTCAGCGAGCTGCTCTGTTCCTCTGAGACATCATTGTACCTTTGTGACACCAAGAGGCCTGCAGCAGCTGCTGATGTTGGGCTTTGAATGGGGCTCAGAGCTGCTGTTCCAACCATTTGTTGCCATTAGTGCAATTTGCAAAACTGAAGGTCATTGCCTGCAGCGATCTGGCCGAAGTTGAGCTTTCCTAACCAAATTCCTGGTGTTATTTCTGATGGATTTGGGTTTTGGTGGGGTTTTGGTGCTGCTGCCGGGCAGTTCTCATTGGTTTGGATGTGGGTGCAAGACCTCTTGGGGAAGGGAGAGGGTTGAATGAGCATCTGGTTCTTGCAGCAGATGGGGATGCCTGAGCCTTATCTCTGTGAGAGCACTGTGTGTTTGCACCGACTTCTTGCTTGTTTGCAAAGCCACAACCGTCTTTGTCTTTTTCTGCAGGGCCTACTTGGATATCACATTCCAGGTAAACTCTTTGTGAACTCTCCTGTCATCTGTTGCAGTCTGGAGGTTGGTTGCTTGTTTTCCCCCTGCGATTTCATTTCCTTGGTTTTAAGAAGGCACTGTGTTCTCTCCCTTCAAGGCACATCCAGCCCCAGGACAGAAGCGTGAAGAACACGTGCCCTGCCTATTCCCCCAGTAAAGCTGCTACTGTGAAAACTAAGTCTGTGTTACCCACGAAGGATGACCTGGAGCCTGAAGTGGCACTGGCAGCCCACACCCGGCCCCTGCTTTGCCAGGAGGAAGAGTGCTTAAAAATCGATGCTCAGGAAGACGAGCAGCCAATGAAGGAGACCGAAACTGCAAGCAAAAAGGAGCAGCTGTCGGTGAAGAAGCTGCGAGTGGTTCTGTTTGCGCTGTGCTGCAGCACCGAGCAGGCGGCCGAGCACTTCCGGAACCCGCAGCGGCGCATCAAGCGTTGGCTCCGGAGGTTCCAGGCTTTCCAAGAGGAGAACTTGGCGTCGCTGTCGGAGGGCAAATACCTGAGCTTGGAGGCCGAGGAGAAACTGGCGGAGTGGGTGCTCACCCAGCGGGAGCAGCAGCTCCCCGTCAACGAGGAGACGCTCTTCCAGAAGGCCACGAAGCTCGGCCGCTCCCTGGAGGGCGGCTTCAAGATCTCCTACGAGTGGGCCGTGCGGTTCATGCTGCGGCACAACCTCAGCATGCACGCGCGGAGGGCGGTGGCCCACCCACTCCCCAAAGAGGTGGAGGACAACGCTGGCTGCTTCATCGAGTTTGTGCAGCGGCAGATCCACACGCAGGACCTGCCCCTCTCCATGATCGCGGCCATCGACGAGATCTCCCTCTTCCTCGACGTGGAGGTGCTGAGCAGCGACGACAAGAAGGAGAATGCTCTGCAGACGGTGGGGACTGGCGAGCCCTGGTGCGACGTGGTCCTCACCATCCTTGCCGACGGGAGCGTTCTCCCCACGTTGGTCTTCTACAGAGGTCACGTCCAGCAGCCCGCCAACGTGCCTGAATCCATCATACTGGAAGCGAAGGAGAACGGCTACAGCGACGACGAAATCATGGAGCTGTGGGCATCGCGAGTGTGGCAGAAGCACACCGAGTGCCAGAACAGCAAGGGCATGCTGGTGCTGGATTGCCACCGAACGCACCTCTCGGAGGAGGTACTGTCCCTGCTGAGCACTTCCAGCACTCTCCCGGCTGTCGTACCCGCTGGCTGCAGCTCCAAAATCCAACCCCTGGATGTTTGTATAAAAAGGACTGTGAAAAATTTCTTGCATAAAAAGTGGAAAGAGCAAGCCAAGGAGATGGCGGACTCCACGTGCGATTCGGACATCCTTCTCCAGCTGGTTTTGTGTTGGCTGGCGGAGGTGCTGGAGGTCATCAGTGACTCTCCCGAACTCGTGCAGCAGTCCTTCCTGGTGGCCAGCGTGCTGCCGGGGCCGGACGGCACGGCCAACTCAGCCACACGCAACGCCGACATGCAGGAGGAGCTGATCGCAGCGCTGGAGGAGCAGCTGAAGTTGGGTGAGGAGCAGCAGCCGCAGGAGGCGGCGGAGGGCGAGGATCAGCCCCAGAGCGAGGAGTGCGCCGACCCCGAGATCCTCCATCAGCTCTTCGAGGGGGAGAGCGAGACTGAATCGTTTTACGGCTTCGAAGACGCCGATTTGGATCTGATGGAAATCTGAGCACTGATCTGCGAGTTGGTGATCTGGAAAGGGTTGTTTTTTCAATAAATGTTGGATGAGACCATTACACTTCCCTGTGGATTTGTGGGTTTAGGAAATTTGTAGGCGATCACTCAGATAAATAGCCATTTATGCTGTTCATTTATAAGTTTTGTGCTTTTTTAAAGAAAAATCACTGTGTTGGTATTTTCTGAAAATATATTGTGGGTGAATATTTTTGCGTTTTCTTTACCTCACTGTATCATAGTTTTCTGTTTTTATTGTGCAGAAATGTTTTGAATTATACATTGTCAATGTGACCATTTCTAAAGAAAGGAGAACAGATGTAGCTGACGAACCAGTATATAAACCTTTTGGATGTCTTAACACAGGTTGTTTTTTTTTTTTTTTTAACACTTGACCCAGAGCTTTAGGTTTCTGTGCTGAATTTAGGTATGAACGATTGCTTTAGCGTGTGAACCTTCTACAATTGGCCCTTACGAGTTGGGTTTGGTTTGCTTTTTTTTTTTTTTTTTTTTTTTAGTTTTATTTTCTTTTGAAGAGTAATTCCTTGGCTTGTGAGCTGGGACACGGGATCCAAACACAAGCGGAAGCATTTTGCCTGCTCAGTGCCAGCGATGGTTCTTGGAGCCCCAGCGCTGCCGCGCGGTTGGGTCAGGTCCTCCATGGGAGCCCACCGCGCTCCAAAGAGTCCCCGAGAGAGAGTGCAGATGGAAGAGGGAAGTCGAGGCTGCCCTGGTCTTCCCCTATAGATGGGAGTTAAATGTATGGACCATTAAGCGTTGATTAATGACGAGTAGTTGATAAACGTGCTTTAAGCAGTGGCATCAGACACTACGTTCCTTAGAATTAGAAATCTGATTTAACGAAACAAACTGTGACATGCACAAAAAAAAGACGTTTGTTTTTATTTTTCACTGCCAGCTTAAATTTTTCTACAATTTGCATGTTTGAGGGTTTTTTAATTGTATGTATTACGGTATAAGCGGAAGCATTTTGACATACAGAATTCAGAAGCACCTGCACCTTTCTGTTTCCATAGAGGTTTTGTGAACCTGCCCTATGACCTAAGGAAAGCAGGAGGCAGCATGTGCAGACCTGTAAATGGTTCATCTTTAAAATGTACATACGTGGAACATTTAATAAAACCAGGGAAATGGATTTATAAACACGCGTTTTTATTATGGAGAGCTGCCCAGCTGTTGGGATATCACAGTGCCTCACGAAGACATGGGAGCAGAGCACAGAGCTCCGCTCCGGGTGGATTCCCCTGCCCTTAGGGACACGGCCTTGCTCAAAGTGGGACGGCAGTTGAAGTGTGTACATGGCAGTAACGCTTGAGGCAGGATTCTGCCATTGGAGCTGCTTATACTCAGTGGTAGTAATGCCACTCTTAACGTTCATAAAATGATACCAGGGCTGAGAAATTCCCAGTTCCAGAGGAATATGGCACGAGCTGCACTAAGTGGGTTACTGGAACAGCCCACTGCCATAGCAACTCGTGCTCCCGTAGATTTTTCTTTAACTAGGGCAAATGGTGAAGCAGCTGTGCATTTCACTTAAGATTCAGCACATGGGAAGTGAACAGGCATCAGTTAGGACCAGAACCGACTCAGGTCCCACAGGTGAGTCCTTCAGCTGCCATCAGCGCCACCTGGCAACGCAGAAACTTCTACTACAACACAGAAGGGGAAGAAGCTTTGTCACCTTTGGCAGAAATGAGCTCACAGTGTTAAATGGAGGCGGTGAAAGAGCACTTTGACCCAAGATGGTCTGATAAAAGCATTGCCAAGGGGAGGAGGACTATAATTGTCTTTAGTGGAGCACAACGCCTACCAGAAAACGTTCAGCAAACAACAAAAGGACATTTTTGCTGCCCTTCTCCAGGAATAAAGGACTCAGCTCTCAGACATCTTCCTGCAGCACAGGTGTGTTTTGAGGAGTCAGAACCTTCAATTCTGGACACAGCACAAACGCAGAGGATCATCTTAACAGGTTTATTTCATCTCCAAAAGAAATGGGAACTTCAAAAGGAGTTTTCTGATGTACATCACCCAGAAGTACAGACGCAACAAAGCAGTTCTGCAGAGATCACTCGAAGCCACTGCAAGAAGAGTTTATAGGGTCAGGGTGTGACACAATGGGGATGCGGCCCACGCGTGCACCACCACAATCAGAGCAGAGCTTTGTACTGAAGAGGAGCAAAGGAGCAAAATCTCAGGAGGTCCATCACTGAGAAGCTCTCTGCTGCCCAGAGCCATTCCCTGGCCAAGACAGGATGTGGCTGCAGCAGGGAATCATGAGACCTCAACTGGAGTGTAAGGCAGAGATGCTGACCTGCAGTGGGCGCCTATCACCCACCCACACCTACACCACTTTGTGCCCTTGCTTTTTGCCAGACCGACAGCACGCAGAGCTTGTGTCACCGGCCCATTACCTGACGAGGTGTGCGATATCCCAGTTGGCCTCCAGGGTCAGTGGTCCCTCCACCTCCACTCCCTTCTCTGTTACAGTGGCGACTTCATACTGAAGAGAAGAAACAGTAGAAGCTTTCAGTAAAGCCCGACCTCCAGACTTGGATTTATGATGGGCCCTACGAAAGCTCTCATTATTTATTGCCAATAATGATCATTGAGTCCAACTCAGTGTTACGGGTCCATCCAACTTGGGACATCTGATGATTTATGATTCATTTGCTTTAATGTGGCTCTGCATTCAGTAATGTCTGTCTTTTTCCTGAGTGGACAAGTGGAGTTGGCTCACTGTGGTAAGAACGTTCCCAAAGCTACAGGACTTCAGCTCTAGGTGTCACTGTGGAGGAAATGGGAGATCAAGCACAAAGCTCTGCAGCCAATGTGCAGCACTCACTCTGTTGAAGGACCGAGCGTCTCTGTAGTACAAAATCTTCATGCAGCGCTCAATCAAGTCGCGGGCTTCCTCCTTGGTCAGGCTGGGCTTCTTCTCCAAGGTTTCTCTCATCAGAGGCTGAAAAAAATGTCATCAAACCCAACAGCTCAACAGTCACCCAGCAGCTAGGTTGCTGCCTTAATGTGCCCCACGTTCCCACTTGTGAGCACTAACCTGAGCCAGGTACGCGCCGTAGCCTGTAGCGAGCGTTGGGGCTTCGTAGGCCACGCCGAGCATGTCCACGTAACCAAGGAAGCTGAAGGACAGAGCTGTGAGCATCACTGCTGCATGCACTGTGCACCCAGGGCACAACTCCTAGCCAGGGGAACCCCTAAGGATGTTCCCATCCAACAGAACTGGGCTGGTGGGGTCACCCCCAATGTCCTCACCTCTCACCGTTGTAGAACCCTCCAATAACAACAGTGTTCCACAGTGGGTTGATCTTGGACCTCCGGTTGTACATGACTCTGGTCAGCCAGGAATGAATGGCTTTGGGGCTGTAACTGTGGCCATCTCCCAGCAGTTCCTCATCAATGCTAAAGCAGGGAGAAAAAAAAATCGCTCAACTCAGAGGAGCCGGGAGCCAGCAGGCCAGCACCCAGCCTACCTCCGGCTGTACTGTGAGCAGGACAAGGGATCACAAAATAGAATAATAGAATCATTAAGTTCGGAAAAGACTCCTAAGATCATCAGGTGCAGCCCCAACCCATCACCACTCAGAATCATTATGGGCTGGAGAAGATCTTCGATATCACCAAATCCAAACCATTAAGACATCTGTAACCACTAAACCACATCCACCCTTCTCTTGAAAACCTCACATCAACTCCCTGTGGGCTGCCTGGAAACGCAAACTGACACCAAGAGAAGCGGCCAAAGGCCAGCAGTGAACGAAGGACACGGAGCTGGAGGGTCCCAGCGAGTCCCTTCAAACTCGAGATGCGGTGCCTGGACGCAGCAGGACTTACACCATCTGGTTGATGACCTGTGTCAGGTACTGGAAGTCGGCGTAGTCGCCGGAGGCGCCCAGCACGGTGCTGTCGTTGACCCTCAGCAGCCGGGAGATGCTGCGGAAGCGCGCGAGGGACCCGTAGGAGCCCATCATGTCCGCCGCGATCACCACGCCGCCCTCAAACTTGACGCCCAGCACCGACGCGCCCGTCACCATGGGGCTCCTGCGGACCCACACGTCAGTGCCGCCCCGACCACCCCCCCTCCAGCCCCAGGGCCGCCTTCCCTTCCCTTCCCTTCCCTTCCCTTCCCTTCCCTTCCCTTCCCTTCCCTTCCCTTCCCTTCCCTTCCCTTCCCTTCCCTTCCCTTCCCTTCCCTTCCCTTCCTCCCGGTGCCCCCCGCCCCCCATCCCCGTGTCCCGCAGCCCCCCGTGCTCCCATCGCCATCGCTGCCCGCACGCCCCGCCCCCCACAGCCCCGCTGCCATCCCACGCCCATCTCTGCGCCCCTCCCCGCTCACAGGGTGCCGCTGTAGGGCCGCAGCCCGGCCCCGATCCCGATCCCCCCGGGGCTGTACGCTGCCCCCGGGGAGGGACCCCCGGCCCAGAACGGCGGCGGTAAGCGCGCTCCCCCGACCTCCATCTTAGTCACCGTGCGGCCGCGCTGCGCACGCGCGCCGGAAGTAAGGCCTCCGCCGGCCACCGTAGTGCTAGAGACGGGGTGGAGCCATCTTGAGGGCGGTGCGGGACGGGGAGCGTGGAGAGCGCCATGTTGGGAGTGGCGGAAGTAAGACAGGGTTGAGATAGCTTGTGGGGGCGTGGTTGGGGGCGCGGTTTGCGCGGCTTTGCTCCACCTTAAGGCGGGGCCTCGAGCGGAGCGGCCCAATGGGAGCGCAGGGGGTGGTGCGTGGCGGAGGTAACAGGTTGGGGCGGCGGCGGAGGTGTGCGGGGCGGTGCGGAACGGTGAGTGCGGGGCTGGGGGGAACGGGGGGTCCTGACCTCGCGACGGGGCCCAGAGAGGCCGGGGCATAGGGGTCAGCGTCTGCGGGTCTTGTCCTGCTCTGTGGCAGAGCATATAAGATCTGGGGCTCTAGGTGCTGCTGCTCTTAGAGCGCGTCCTGCTGCCCTTAGAGTGGAGCCTATAGGGCTTGGGGCTATAGCGGTCGGGGTCTGCAGCCTCTTCTGGCCCACGGCAGAACCCGTGGGGGCCAGAGTCATAGGAGCTGGTGTCCTTTGAACGTGTCCTGTCCTATGATGGAGTGTTACAGGGGCTGAGTCCAGAGTTACTGGGGTTCACGCAGCATGTCCTGCCCCATGGCAGAACCCAATGGGGGCTGGGGTCTGTGGGTCCTGTCCTGCTCCATGGCAGAGAATATAGGGCTGGGTCCATCGGGCTGCTGCCCTTGGAGCTTGTCCTGCCCCATGGCGGAGCCCATTGGGCTGTGCCTGCTGGTGTTGTCCTTCCTGGGTGCGCTGTGCCCTGTGGCACTGCCTGTAGGGCTGGGCTGCAGGGCTGCCCTTCCTGGGCCGTGCCTTTCCCCACGGCAGAGCTTATAGGGATGGAGCCCTGCAACCAGTCCCACTGGGGCTGCATAGGGGTTGCTTGACACTACGGTCCCTATAGGGTCCCCTTACAGATCCCGTAGGGGCTGACTCTGTTGGGAGATGCTCTGCCCTACAGAACTCCCCAAAAGTCCTTGTTCTGGGGTGTGATGTGCCCCATAGTACATCCCATAGGATGCCCCCCAGTAAAGGTTCTGCTCTGCTTTGGGTCTTCCTTCTCCATCTGTAGGATCCTTCAGGGACCCCCTGTCCCTATAGCCCCTCCCTGCCCCTTTAGGTGCTCTGCCCCTTCCATAGGAGATCTGCATTTCCTTATAAACGTTCTGGGTCCCCATGAACCCGTCTACAGGCGGTGCCGTCCCCCTCCCACAGAGCCGCCACTGCAGTGTTCCCATAGGCACTGCTCTGTAGGGCCCCAGAGCCTCACAGATCCCATTCCTGTCCCTTTCAGGGCTGTTCTGCTTGTAAATTCCACGCGGCCTTTGTGGCTCTGTCCTTATCTCTGCTGATAAGAGCCTTGTCCCAGCCCTGCTCCTCCCACCCCGAGCACCTCTGGGACTGTGGGTCCGTTCCCTCCAGACCTTGTTAGAACTGAGATAATCGTTTTGGAGCTGCCCAAGGCTGAGCCCCATCCCATAGCGTTGTTCCAGGACTCACGGCGTCACTGGGTCTGACCGTTCCTGGCTGCGGGCGGCCGTAACGTGGCACCTCCTGCATCTTTAATGCTGCCCTACTTCGCCTGGCGCTCAGCTTCAGTGGGAGAGAAACGCCAAAAGTGTGCATGGTGGGACGTGATACCCCTGGCCCCGATCCGCCCCAGTGTGCCCAGTGCTGCTGGGGTCTCGGTGCCAATGGAACCCTAAATGCTGCCTGGCGCTGCCCCATCCCTGCAGTGCGGGGTAGGGCTGCCCAGCTCAGCTGTCCCCAGGATAACCTGTCCCTGTGCTCTGTGCCCGCTGTTCCAACCCTTTGTTTGGAGTGTGCGGATTGCTCTGGGCTGGGTTTGCTCCCCACCACCCTGACCAGTCAGGCTGGTTTGGAGCGCGGCTTCCAGCTTGGATCCCATAGATAAGGATCCCATAGATAACAGTTCCATAGATAGCGGGGCTTCCAGCTTGGATCCCATAGATAAGAATCCTGATCCCTTAGACAGTGATCCCATTTAAAGCGCTGCTTCCAGCCCTGATCCCATAGATAACAGTCCAATAGAAAGCACAGCTTCCAACTTGGATCCCATAGATAAGGATCCCCCAGGTAACAATGCCATAGACAGTGTGATTTCCAGCTTAGGTCCCATAGATAATGATCCTCCAGACAGCACATTTTCCAGCCCTGCTCCTGTAGGCAGCAATCCCACACAGAACGTAGCTTCCAGTCCCAATTCCATAGGTATCTATCCCATAGTACCTCCTTTTCTGGCAGTGATCCCATAGAGAGCATGCCTTTCAGTCCCAACCCCATAGACATCGATCTGACCATTAGGGTTGGCCGTTGGGTTGGCTGCACTCATGGACTGTTGGGGTTGGCCATGAGGGTTGGCTGTCAGGGCTGGTTGTTGGGCTTGGCCACTTTTGTGGGCCATTGGAGTTGGCCATTGGGGTTGGCCATTGGGGTTGGCCGCACATGTGGACTGTTGGGGTTGGCCATTCGTGTTGGCTGTCAGGGTTTGCCGTGGACCACTGGGTTGTGACCCATTGGCAGCCATTCATCCCAGGGCGGCTTTCCTCAACACCTGTTGGGTTTTAGGGCTGCATGCCCGCCGCAGGGGGGCAGGAAGTAGGACGGGGCCGTCGGTGCCCGGTTGATGATTAACCTGAGGTGACGTCCCTGGGGCGTGGGGCGGACGCGGCCCCGTGACGCGCTCCTGGTTTCGGGTTTCGGATCCTTGCGCAGCGCCGGTGTTGGTCGGGGTTGCAGGCAGGGCGCTGCCGGCACACGGAACCACGCAGACTTTGTTCCTATTGAGCAATCGGTGCTGCAGGTGGAGCAGAGCCTTTGGTGCAGAGAGCCTGAAGCCCAGGAAACGGGCAGAAAAAGAGATATTTTTGTGCTCGGATCCCGCTGTTCCCGTGCCTCTGGCTGGGACGTGCGGTGCCGATGCCTTCCCCTCCCGGCGCTGCCCGCCCGTTGCACAACAGCTCTGTGGGTTGCGGTGCCCACAAAGGGCCCTTTGTGCTCCGTATCTGCATGAGCAGAGTTGGCCGCCTGCCACACGCGGCTGCAGGGCAGAGCTGGGTGCCATCAGGCCAAGTGCCCCCAGGGACGACAAATGGGGTCCCCCTTTTCGTCACCCTCATTTGCACTGAGATCCCCTCCTGGGGGCTGTGTGCTGTTGTGGGATCAACACTGTGTTCCTGTGTTGGAATGTGGTCTGTTCCCCTTTATCTGAGTGCTGGAGCCCAGCCAGGACGGGGCATTCCTGGGGATTAGTGCTCACCTGCTCCTGGCTCGAGCTGTGGGGCTGGACCCACTGCGTACCTATGGAGGAAAAGAATCCGTCCTCACTGCTGCACTCGTAGGGTGGCAGTGGGGTGGCCGTGGGGATATCATGACTGTAGGGAACCCGTAGGGTGGCCACAGGGAAATGGTGCAATGGGGTGACCGTAGAGACACAATGTTCATGGGAAAACTGTGGGGTGCCCGTGGGATGGCAATGGGGTGGCCGTAGCTTGACCGTAGGGTGATTGCAGGATGAACTTGAGGACATTTGGGATCTGGTACCGATCTCATTACTGTGATGCCATGTGGGGACAACGAGCTCATGGCAGTGGCCCTCGTCCCCATGGCCACCCCGCTGGGTGCCAGGTGCTGCCACCTCCACCATCTGCTCAGGGCTGGTTCTCTGCTGCGGCTGAGCTTGGCACTGAACCTCTGCCATGTGCTGGGTTTGGCAAAACCTCAGCGCTGGCACCGTGGGGTCCCTGTGGCCATTTGTCCTCTGCAGTGTGCCCGGAGCTGAGGCTTTGGGATGGGCACGGGGGTGGATGTGTGGGCTGCACTGTGGGGTGACATCGGGACCAAAAGCTGGAAACGTGAGATTTTGGTGCCGTTCTCCCTTTCTCCCTACGTGCGGGACGTGGTGACCCCGGCTCTGTGCCACCATCCCATGGTCGTGCGCTGAGCGCGGTGCCCGCGATGCCGCTCGCAGTGCAGTTATTTTGGGCAGCACACGGAGCTGCCGGCCCCAGAGGCAGCAGTGGAGGAGCGCAGCGCTGTGGGGCCGGGGCTGCCCGGGGCTCTGCTGTCGCTCTGCATCAGTCCTGCCGGAGCTCCCGGAGCTGCGGTGTCCGCGGTTCGGTGGTGACGGAGGGCGAGCGGAGGACGCTGGTGAGTGCCGGGTGTCAGCGCCGCGCTGGGCTGTGGGGTCGGACCGGTCCTGCGGGATCGGAGCTGCGTGGGGCTGAGGGTGCAGTGTGGGGCTAGCAGTCCACCGGCGCTTTCTATGAGTGTTTCACTGTTGGCTTGATCTGAGGAAAGGGCTCCGTCTGCGCTGAAATCACAGTGGGATCGGGGGCTGTGCTGTGCGTGGGAGCAGTGCCACCGGGTCTGCAGCACTATGGGGTCGCATCCCTGCTGTGGGACCACATCTGCACTGTGGGGCCATGTCTGTCTTATGGGGCAGCATCAACCCTGTGGGTCTGCATCTGCCTTATGGGGCCATGTCCACTCCGTGATGTAGTGTCCCTACTGTGGGTCTTTGTATCCCCTATGGGGCCATGCCTGTCCCTGTGAGGCTGCATTCCCACTATGAGGCCACATCTGTCCTATGGGGCCGTGTCAGCCATATGGAGCGGCATCCCCCCAGCACTGGGGAGCACAGACCGTGGGTCCCACTGTGACTCTGCCCTCTCCCCAGAACAGCAGCACTGCACCCGGCATGGAGCGCACGGCAGAGAAGCAGAGCCCGGTGGACTACGGTGTCCAGATCCGCTTCATCAATGACCTCCAGGAGCCCAAGAAGGCCCCGAAGGCGCGCACCAAGCCGGGCTCCTATGGGGTGGCCGTGCGCGTGCAGGGCATCGCAGGGCAGCCCTTCGTTGTCCTCAACAGTGGCGATAAGGGTGGAGATTCCTTCGGGGTGCAGATCAAAAGCGACGGCTCCTACCCTGCAGGGACCACCAGCCCACGGCCCCCAGATCCGCCCCCTGAGCCGGACCTCCCCGAGAACCCCTATGTGCGCCCACAGCCTTCCTACAGCGTGTCAGATGAAGAGAACGGTGCCGCCCCGGTGCCCACCCGGCACAAACCCCATAGCAAGATGGGGGCTGAGCTGCGCCGGACGCAGTCCCATGGCAATCTGCTGGCTGCTGGCGATGAGCCCGTGGCCACCGGCTCCAGGAGCAGCAGCACGCTGAGCATTGCCCACCCCACACATCGCAAAGGCTCCGGGATTGGGGTCACGCCCTCCTCAGACTCGGAGAGCCCGGCGTCGCGGCACGCAGGTGGTGACATCGACACCGAACCGCTCTCCTCGGTGAATTCTCTCATCAGTAAATTTGATGGCAAAGTGCAGCAGCGCGGCCGTGCGGCGCGGAGATCCCGTGTGGCCCTGGAGGAGAGGAAACGCTCACAGAGCCTGGATGCCCGCAGCACCGTTCCCGATGGCCGCGTTGTGGGCGCACCGTCCCCATTGCCCACCGGGGCAGGCAAAACTGGAACGGTGAATCGTGGCACTGAGGAGCGACTGCAGAGCAAAGCCCAGACAGAGCTGCAGGTACAGGAGGTGTTGGGTGGAGGTGGCACCGCTCGGTGGTCCCATGGCCATGGGGTGGGAGTGGAACTCCAGTGTGGGGTTGGTGCCCAGTGCTGAGATCTCCGTCCCGCTGGCAGCTGAAGTCAACGCCGGATCTGCTGCGGGACCAGCAGGAGGTAGCCCAGCCCGGCAGCAGTGAGGACCCCAAGGAGGTCATCTATGGGATCCTGAAGGAGGGGTGAGTGTCCCCAGACCTGGGTGTGGCTGTGCCACATTGCAGGGCGGTTGGGAATGGCAATGCTGTGTGGTTGGGTGTCGGTGGGTTGGGAACACAGCAATTGGTGCCACGTGGTTGAGCGCCGAGGATTTGGGGAATGACAGCAGTGAAGTGCTTGGGGTGCCCCATCCTTCCTTGTGCCCATCCTGCTCCATCCCACACCCAACACGTTGCCTCTGCCATGATGTCCCCAGGAGCAGGGACAGCGGCGCGATGCTGAAGAGGAAGGCTGCACTGGTGCTGGAGAAGTTGCAGGAGGTGGGGGTGAGTGGGTTAAGGGCAGGGTTAAGGGTCTGAGGTGCAGGGGGTGGCACTGAGCCCGGTGTGTCCCCAGGCACCCACCAAGGGGAAGGCGTGCTCCCAGCCCCAGCACCACGCGTTGGCCCAGAGGGTGGAGGAGCTGCAGGAAAGGTTGGACGAGGAGAGCAAGGTGAGGCTGCTGGGTGGAGGTGGGTGTCCCTCGGGTAGGGCTGCCGTTGTCACCGCCATCCCCCCCATGCAGCTCCGCCAGAAGCTGGAGCTGACCAAGGAGCGCAGCACCGCGCGGGCGCTGGAGGAGGCGCAGGAGGAGAGTGCACAGCTGCGGGCAGCGCTGGAGAAGAGAATGCAGGAGCTGCAGAGGAGCACCAAGGAGTAAGGGCTGCGTGGGGCCGCGTTCCTGCAGTGCTGTGCTGGGTGCTGGGGTCCCCGCACTGTCCTCATCCAGTGGTGTGGAGCTCACCATCCTTTGAGCTGTGGATGTGGTCTGGATTTCCCTCTCCATCAGAGGGATCTGAGAGCTCTGCTGTGCGTTGCGGGGTCTGAGGGCTGCTGTGCCCACAGGCTCGGGGAGGCAAAGGCAGCACAGACGCGGGCAGAGGAGCAGCTGAAAGCGGTGCGCACAGAGATGGGCACAGCCGTGGACACCAACGCTCTGTACAAGGTATGGCCACATGCACTGCTCCACAACCAACCTTCACTGTGCCACCAACCACAGCCACCTCTGTGTTCCAGGAGCTGGAGGAGACCCATGAGGAGCTGGAGGAGGCCCTGAGCTCCCGGCAGCGATTGGAGGAGCATCTGAGGCTGCGGGAACGGGAGCTGACGGCGCTGAAAGGGGCTCTGAAGGAAGAGGTGGCCAACCACGACCGTGAGCTGGAGCGCTTGCGGCTGCAGTGCCACAGCGACATGGAGCAGCTGCGGCGCAGCGTGGAGGACATCTCGCAGGTGAGGGCTCTGTGTTTGGGACACGAGGTTCTGTGTACTGCCCCATTTCTCTGCGCTCCATCCTTGGAGGAGCCTGGAGCTATCAGTGTTGCCTGGTGCTGTGGGGTCCCTTGCATCCTCGGGTCACTTTCTGGGGGGCTGCTTTGTGTGGTGTTAAACCGGACAGAGCATCAACATTCCCAGAGCATTCTGGGCACAGTCTGAGCATCCTCAGGGCAGAGAATCCCTGGACAGAGCCCAAGCATCCTTGAGAACATACCTGGAGAACCCCTGGCAGAACATCCCCTGGCAGGGTCTGAGCATCTCCAGAGCATCCTTGGAGCATCACTGGGCAGCACACCACTGGGCAGGGGCTCAGCATCCCCCAGCAACGCCCACTCCAAGTGCTCCCCCCCTGTTCTCCAGAACCGGGCCGACCTGGAATCAGAGAAGCAGAAAATCGGTGTGGTGGTGCGAAACCTTCAGCGTGAACTGGAGGAGAGTGCCGAGGAGACGGGGCACTGGAGGGAGATGTTCCAGCGGAACAAGGATGAGCTGCGTGCCGCCAAGCAGGAGTGCGTCTCAGCAAATCAGGGCCGTGTGCTTGGGGCTGAGCGGGTTGCCGGACCCCTCCATCCCATACTCCCATTACCAGACTGCTACAGGTGAAGATGGAGCGGGAGGAGTTCGAGGAGGAGCTGCGGGAGCTGCGGGAGCGCTTCACGGCCACGCGGGAGGAGGTGGAGAGGGCGCGGAGCAGCGCAGTTGACCCCGGAGAGATGGAAGCGCTGCGCACGGTGTGTAGCAAAGGAGGGATCTGGGTGCTGCATGTGCTCTGTTGGGGTCTCTGAGCTTATCCCATCCCCAGGAGCTGCGCCGGGCGCGGGAGGCACAGCGGGAGCTGGCGGAGGAGAAGGAGCAGCGGGAGGAGGTGATGAGGCAGCGGGAAAAGGAGCTGCAGGCACTGCGCAGCACTGTGCGGGATGAGGCCCAGAGCCACAGTGGAGCCATGGAGCAGTGCCACCGTGACATGGAACGGCTGCGGGAGGAGAGGGACGAGGCTGTCAGGGTGAGGGGGGGATGGGGATGGGGGCAGTGATGGCATTGGAGCGAAGAGGATGAAGACTGAATGAGATTGGGGTGGGATGGGGAAGGGCTCAGTGTTGCCCAGCCATGAGTCAGGGAGCAATCTCACCACACTGCTGCAATGGGGCCCCAGTTTCACACCACATCTCCTGGGCTGGCCTGGCCGTGGGGCCAGGTGGCCCATCCTGTTGTGTGGATGCGTTGCAGGCGAAGGTTTCTCTGGAGGGCGAGAGGGAGGCGGCAGAGGCAGCGCTGCGGGAGCTGCAGGAGCAGCACGAGGAGCTGCGGAGGAAGGTGCAGGGCATGGAGACGCAGCTAAAGGACTATGAGCGCATGGGGGAAAACTGGGAGGGCTCCCAGGCACGGCTCCGAGAGAAGGTCACCAAATTAGAGGTACTGTTGCTGTGGGTCCGGGCTGAAAGATGCGGGGTTTGGGAAGATGAGGTCATATTGAGAATGTGAGGACTTGGGGGGATGGAGGTGGCACCAGAGGGACAGTGGGGGCACTGGGAGATGTGGGAAATGTTGGGGAACTTTGGGACATCTGGGGGATGTTTGGGGTCATGAGGCCACAGCAGAAGCAGATGGCACCGGGGGGACACTGGGGATAGTGGGAATCATAGGGGAGAGTGCTGTCCCCCGGTGCCATCCTCTCTCCCTCCCAGGCAGAGCGCAGACACGCAGAAGAGTCGTTGGGCGAAGCCACAGACCGTGAGCAGGAGCTGCTGCGGGCGCAGCGGGTGCTGGAGACACGTCTGGATGAGGCGCAGAGGGGAATGGCACGGCTGGCACAGGAGCAGCGGGAGCTGAGTGCGTCCCTCCAGGACGAGCAGAGGCAGAAGGAGCAGCTGAAGCGTGCCAAGATCGAGCTGGAGGAGCAGAAGCGGCTGCTGGACCGCAGCACCGAGAAACTGAACAGAGAGGTGGGGAGCGTCTGCACCTCATTGCTCCGTCACCCCTCCATGGGGTGTGGGTGGAGGGGGCAGTGGTCCTCATGGATCTCCTCCATCCCACAACCCACAGCCCCATCCTAGTGGGAGGTCTCAGAGGGTGGTGGTCCTCTTGGATCTCCTCCAGGTGAAGCATCCCATGTCTCACTGGTCTCTGAGGTGCCCTGGCTGCAGCACTGCGGGACTCTGCCCCACTTTTTGGATGTGCTCATCCCATTGTTTTGATCCTTCCCCGTTATGCTGGGATGTCTCTGTTTGTGCTCACACTCCCTAAATCCATGCTGTCCCCATCAATCTGCATCCAGGGTCACACTGTCCTTTGCTCTGGTGCACTTACGGAGTCCCGATGCCTTCAGCTCCCATCCCACGGGTTACTGCCAGTGCTACGGGCAGCAATGTCCCCCAACCTCATGCCTCCCTTCCCACCTCTTGTCCCATTGTTCTCCCACAGCTGGAGCAGATGACAGAGGAGTCCAACCGCTCACTGGCTGCACTCAAGGCTCAGCTGGAGGAATGCAAGGAGAAATCCCGCAAGGAGATCACTGATTCCCAAAAACAAGCCAAGGACCGCGGAGTCGAGGTGGAGAAGATGCAGCTCAGCGTGGGACGGCTGCAGGACGAGGTAGAGCAGGGACTGGTGGCCACAGCCACCAGGTGGTTGTGAGGTTGCCGTCCCCACCCTGCATCTCACCACTGTCCCCAGGTCACCAGGCTGAAACAGGCGCTGCAGGACAGCCAGACAGAGCGGGACGGCGCGCTGCTGGAGCGGGATGTGACGCTGCAGCGCCTGCGTGGCCTCGAGGAGGAGGTGGATGCCAAGAGGCGCTCCCAGGACGACCGCTTGCGGCAGCTCAAGGTGCTGGAGGTGGGTTGGGGCACCTGAAAAATGAGCTGTTGGCACACAGAGAGTGAGGCTGTGGCACCTGCAATGTGAGGTCACGGGTAACCAAAAATCCAAGGGTGGTGATCCCCAAAGAGTGGGTCGTCGGATCCAAAATCCTGTGGCTGGAGCAACTAAAAATCACAGGGGTCATAGTTTCCCAAACACTGGGTCGGGGTGCCCAAAATTCGGGGTCTGATTGCTTGAAAATGGGGGTCAGGCACCCAAAATATAGGGTCAAAGTGTCTAAAAATGAAGGTTGGGATACCTGAAAAATCAATGGTGCCCAAAACTCGGGGTCACAGCACCCCAAAACCAGCCCCTGGCACACAGAAGCCAATTTTTTGCACCCCAAAACCAATGGGTCTGTGATGCCCTAAAAGCATCCAAAAAGACACCCAAACCCACACCTCCACCTGCTCCCTGCAGTGCTGAGCACTGACAGCGAGGGGCAGAGCGTGCTCAGCCATCCTGCAGCTGCACGGGGCTGCGGTGCCGCGGGAGTGCACCCATATTTCCAGCCCTGTCCAATGAAACCCCACAAATAGTGGTGAAAAGCCCTTCTCCCACCACCCCAGTACCATCCCAGCGCTGTGGGGCCAACGCTGATCCTCTGTCTGCCTGCAGGAGAAATCCAAGCGCCTGGAGGAGGAGCTGGAGGAGGAGCGAAGCACGGTCGAGCTGCTGACCGAGCGCGTCAACCGCAGCCGTGACCAGGTAGGGCGGCCAGCGGAAATCCCACGAGCGTGATGCAAAAACAATGCCCCAAATTATGGGGGGAGGTTGGTGTTTGTGCAGGAAGTTGAGGCTGTCAGCTCCCAATTAAGCCAACTGCTCATTAGCTTCAAAGCCGGAGCTGACGCAGGAGCTGTGGCACGGGTGGCGCTGGCGTTGCCGATGGTTGCGCGAGCTGTGGCCCCATTGCCTGCAGCTCTGTGGGGTACGCAGGGGCGATCCAACCCCGTGGGACTGGGCTTTGGAATGGGTTATCCCATTTTTCATCCCCAAAAGGAGCACATCTCAGCAGAGCTTGCTGAGTGATGACGGTGACCAATGCCGTGGCCAAACCTCTCAACACTGCAGTATTGGCTCGGCCAGTGAATGGACCCACCACCTGTATGGGCACTCTGGGCCACAGGGGCACCCTGTAGGGCTGGGGATTGGGGAGTGGGGTGGGTTACTTGGGTGGGTTTCCTATTTCTCACCCCCAAACCGGGCACATCCCAGCGGAGCTTTGCTCCACGTGTCCTCAATTTGTCCAAATTGAGCAATGCAGTGTGTAGGTGGCAGTGAAACTGGAGCGTGGCTCTGACAGAGTCACTGTGTGATTTTTTTTTTTTTTTTGGTTGACTTATCATTTAGACAATGCTGCACAAAATCCCATTCCCACGACTTCAAAATAGCACCCAAAGCAGTACGGTTGGCTTTGGCTGAGCCCTGCAGCATTGGGTTTGATCCACTGGTGCACCAAATCCATTTTGGCCTCAAGCACGGCTGCACCACGGTGCCCAAAGGTCCCCACTCCCAGTCCAACCAGTTAAACCCTCCAGTGGAGAATTGCTGCCTGCACACCCAGGGGTGGGAGGTGTGGCAGCTGCTTGTTAGGAAGAGAAAGAGGACAGCTAACTGGGGAGGGAGCCGGCAGCCGCTCGTTGGGATGTGTGACCATTGGGAAGGGATTGGGACTGGCACTGCTGCGACCAAGGCTGTGGCCAACATCCCCATCCCCAGATTGACCAGCTGCGTGCTGAGCTGCTGCAGGAGCGCTCGAGCCGCCAGGACCTGGAGTGTGACAAGGTCTCACTGGAGCGCCAGGTGGGCACTGGGGACCGCATCCCTCATCCTTCCATGCCCTGAGTGATAGGAATGCAGTGGGTGATGGGCACTGAGCTCCACGCTGCGCCATTATGCTGCACCCTGGGCACCTCCCCATGCCCACGTCCCTTTGCGTTGGATGATAATTGCCACTGCATAACCATCCTCATTGTGGCCACTCCTTGGGAGAGGTTTCTGGGCTGGGATCTCCACCAGCAGCCGTGCCATCCTCCCCAGAGGCTGGTGTTGACTTGGTGGCTCAGGCCAGGGTTCAGCTGACCCAATGGCCAAGGCTTGGATTGACCTGGTGCCTCCGGTGGCCTCCATGTCCCCTTCTCCCCATGTCCCCTTGTCCCCAGAACAAGGAGCTGAAGAGCCGTCTGGCCAGCTCCGAGGGCATGCAGAAGGCAGGCGGCTCCATCTCACAGCTGGAGGCGCGCCTGGAGGAGCTGCAGGACCGGCTGCAGGCTGAGGAGAGGTAGTGGCCCCGTTGTCCCTACCACCACCGTGGGCCAACTATAGCATCAGGTTCTTACCCCACACCTCCCGGCAGGGAGAAGAGCATCCTCCAGTCCTCCAACCGCAAGCTGGAGCGCAAGGTGAAGGAGCTGACCATCCAGATAGATGACGAGCGGCAGCATGTCAACGACCAGAAGGACCAGGTGGGCGGTGGGAACCTGGCCACCCCTGGCCATGGGTTGGTGGCCCTGTTGTCGCACCACTGCGTGGTGGTGGCCCCACAGCCGTGGGTTTGTGGCAATCAATGGCCACATCCCCGCAGCTGAGCCTGCGTGTGAAGGCGCTGAAGCGGCAGGTGGATGAAGCCGAGGAGGAGATCGAGCGGCTGGAGGCTGCCCGCAAGAAGGCGCAGCGGGAGCTGGAGGAGCAGCACGAGCTCAACGAGCAGCTGCAGGGCCGCATCAAGGCACTGGAGAAGGAGGCCTGGTAGGGAGAGAGGCGGCCCCACGGCCTCGCCACTGCCCCATGAATGGGCCCCGTGCCCTCACCGTGCCCCATAGCCTTGCCCTGCCACGTCCCGTGGCTTGGCCCAACAGCCCCATCTCTCCGTGCTCCACGCTCCCCCCTCTCCTCCTTCCCCAGGCGCAGAGCTGCCCGTGCAGCCGCTGACTCCTCGCTGCAGGACGACGCGCTCAGCTCCGACGAGGACAGCACCTATGGGCCCTCCTCCATCGCCTCGCTGCTCAACGAGGCTAACCTGCAGACCAGCTCCTGCTGAGCCCCACGGAGCCCCCAGGGCTGTAGGAACTGCTCAGAGACCTCCGCCCCGCTGGCGTCGGCCATCGGCCCTCTTCTTTTGCGTGGCTTTTTGCCCCTGGTGGACCCAAGGTTGGTGGCTGCGAGGACGGGGCCCGTGGTCCCCAGGGAATGCCGCCGCCCCTCAGCTCCGATTTATTTTTATATGCAATCATCTCCCTTGTTCCTCACCGCTCTTTTCCCTCTCAAAGTGCTATTTTCAATAAAATGGACCATTCCAACACCAGCAGAGCCCATGGCAGCGGTGCAGGACTGGGGTGCAGGGTGGGGGCATGCGGCTCCCTCCTGCCAGGCTGGGTCTGGCCCCGAGATACATCCTCATTATCACTAATTAACGAGAATGGGAGCCGTGCCAGGTGCTAATTAGCACCATTGTGTTGATTGGCAGTGGTTACCACAGTTCCCCTTCGTGGCCTCCAGCGGGGCCGCACTGCCTCTGTCCCAGTGCCGCCTCTGTCCCCGCTGCCTCAGTTTCCCCATCTGCACTCAGTGTGGTGGCAGTGGGGCCGGGGGCACCCCATCCTGTCCCTATGCCACATTTCGGACCCTGCACCCAACCCAGCACCCACTGCAGCACAACCAGCCTGGCTCCTCCCGGCAGCACTGGGCTGCACCGTGCAGCAGAGCTGTTTGGCACTTGGCGTTGTTCCTGATACCATGGGAGGCTCCGGGCTGTGCCCACCCCGTGGCCCCACTGCTGGATGGGGCCCACTGAGCTCACGGCACTGCCACGTGGCAATGGGCGCCTGGCACACCAGGGTCATCGATGGGGATGAGTGGGGCACAACCTGCCCTGGCACGGCACGGCACAGGATGCTGCAGCCTGGCTCTGCTTTGACAGCACTTTGGCACAGCTTTGCACCCAGCACCCCCAGCGCAGCTCAATGGCCCCGTGGGTGTGGCCAACGAGCAGGGGGCGTGGTCGGAACGAGTGGGCGTGGTTTGAACACAGATTTAGCATGGATTGGGGCGTGGTTTTGGAAGAGGTGTGGTAAATGAGGGGGCGTGGTCAGGGTGAAGGGGCGTGGCCTCATCACGAATATGGGGTGCTTGGAGAAGGGGCGTGGTTCGGTGTGGGCGTGGCCTCTGCGCGGAGGGGGCGTGGTCTGGAGGGGGTGTGGCCGTATATAGGGGCGGTGTGCGGCGCGGGGCCGCAGTCGGGGCCATGAACGGGGCCATGAATGGGGTGCGGGGTTGGTGTGCAGTGCTGGATGTGCGGCCCCACGGAGAGAGCCCGGTGAGCGGGGACCTTCCCGGGACAGCCCCTCAGCCCTCCCTTTGGCTTTGGGGCTCCCCACAGTGCTGGGGAGTGGTGGTGGGGTCAGGGGATCATGGGACGGGATGGGGCGGTGGGGTGGGATAAGGCAGTAGGATGGGGAGATGGGATGGGATAGGATTTTGGGATAAGGTTTCAGGGCGGATGAGGCTTTGGGATGTCCAGGTTTGGCCCCAGGGCTGTGGGGCAGTGGAACCTGGCCTGGGTGAGCTGGGGGCTGCTCTGTATCCCTTCCCTCTATCCCCTTTCCTTTATTCCTACTTCCATGGTCCCCTTTCCTTTATTCCCGTTCCTGTATTCCTGTGTCCCTAAAGTGCTGGTGCCAGGGGACGGATGTGGCTGAGTGGATGGGGACAGAGGAGCAGCTCCTGAGCTGCACAATTCCATTGGCACCACAGTGGATCTATGGGGTCCTGGGGACCCCCAGCCCTCCCCGTTGCTCATTGGTGCTGAATTCTTTAAGCTCGTGGCCGTGTGCTCCCGTCGAGAGGCCCCGTTCCCGGCTCGTGTTTTGGGATTACTCATTGCTTACAGAACCACCCGTGTTTTCCCTCCCCTATCGCTCACTTTTCCCCATTGCAGGCAGTTGCGGAAGGGCTCCGGGTGGGGCTGGCAGTGACCCAACGCCGCGGCTCCATCCCAGCATGGGGTGAAGCTCCGGTGTGGGGCCGACGGGCGCCGCTCACCCCACGGCTTTCTGTCAGTTTTTGGGGCACCGCGGCGTCCCCGTGCCCGGCCCCACTGGGTGAGTCAGACCCAATTCCCGCAGCCTCCTCCCGGCCTTATAAGGAGCGGCGGCGGCGGCGTTGGGCTCTTTTGGTTAATGGGTTATTAGGGAGGGTGATAAGTGCCTGTGTCACGCCGGGCATCTCTGGAGCTCGTTGCTAATTAGTGCCGGTGATGGCCCCTAGGTCAGGTCTGGCCTGTTCCTGCCGAGCGTTGGGATGGGACGCACGGTGTTCATCGGCCCCATGGGGTTGTGTTGAATTTGGGGGTGAGAAAAGTGCCAAAAGGTTGAAAATGGTCTTTTGGAGAGTTGGCCTCATCGGGATTGCTTGACTTCATCTATAGGGAAATTGCTTCTTGCATGGAATGACCTCTTGTAAGGGGGTCTTCTCTTTTGTGGCATTTGGTCCCAAACAAGAGGTGTGGATTTATGGAGAGCTTTGGGTCCTGGTGAGCTTGTGGTGTGCTGGGATCTGTGCGGCCAGCACCAGACAACCGCGCTGCAAAGGGGGGAGCGGGCGCCGTGTGGGGTTTGGGTTCTGTCCAAGCATGAGTTGAGCACAAGGTGCCCCATTACCACCATTCCTCCTGTGGGAAATGCCCAAATCTGCTGTCCTCCTGTTCTGGGGTTCTGTGCCAGAGGATTGGGGCCGGCATGGGGAGTCCCTGCAGCGCTGCGCTTCCTACTGGAGCCCAAGCCAAGGTGATGGCAACCCCCACTGTCACAGGGATCGATCACAAACCAAGGCACCATGGGGACAGCGGTGAGCACAAAGCCCCAGAATCCTGGTGTGGGAACACGGCGGAGCTCAGGGACCAGAGCTCAGCAGCACCTCCAATGTGCACCGCGACCACCCAACATCCCCTTACAGAGGGGATGTGCTTTGCAGCCCCTTGGGGCGTCCCCAGAATCCGCACACTGTGGTGCTGTAGGGAAGGAGCAGCACAGGCAGAGACTGGCTGCGCTGGAGCGCTCGCAACGCTGCAGAGAAGGTTCCTCCCAGAGCAGTCCTACAACTCCCAGCAATACTCCATCTGCGGCACACAGCACTGGGACTGCAGAGCCTGCCCGTGGCTCCTCGCTGTGTCCCACCTGCGTCACCCCAGTGCTGGATTCATCCAGAATTGGGTTCTATCGTGACAAAAGCACCCTCATGCTGACGGCTGCGTCGCTCTGAAGGCGGTGATGGAAATCGGCGTCGCGCTCCTCGCTTATCGCGGCACATCTTCCCCGGGAGCGGGATTCCCTCGGAGCATTGGCAGCGCCGCACCCTCGCGTGGGTTTATGGGGCCAGGGACGGCGTGGGATCCTCCAGTTGTAAACAACACTGCGAGTGGGGCCACGTGGGGCGGCTACCGGAATCCCTTCGCTTGGATAATTCTGTGATTCCACCATCTCTGAGGTCGCTTCCAACCAACCTCTCTGTGACCCCACTGATCTTTTTCGGATCCTTTCTGACCCAACCATTCTATAATTTCATGATTCTTTGAGCTGTGAGGTCTCTTCCAACCCAACCGTGCTGTGATCCCATGACTCCGTGATTCCTGTTTGCTTCCTATGTCCATGGAGAGATGCGGGGACGCTTTGCATGCAGGTGCTTCCCTGCCCTATAAAACCATGGGCACTCCTCTGACCTCACCACCAAAATGAGTGCTGTGGGTGCTGTGTGAGCTGCACATCCAACTTGGCATTTTTTCCAACCGCTTCGACCTTCTTGTTTCTTCCATAGGAAAACCTTCCCTGGAGAAGGGGTTGCGGGGTTAAGCGGTCAGTGCTTTGCGCGGGGTAGAACGAAGGGGTCCCTGCAGGAGGAACCTCCTCTCCCGGGAGCCCAGGCAAAGCGAGAGCAGCGTACACCCAATATTTTGGAAACAAACCCACAGCTTGTCGAGACTTGGGCGGTGCAGAGCGCTTGGAAGCGGAGCGGCACAATCCTTTGGCGCTGCTCCGAGGGTGACGTGGCCAGGCGTGGTGTGGGGCAGGCACCGATGGGGCTGGGTGTGGGGTGCTGAGCGGCCCCAGAGCACTGCGATCTGCTGTGGGGTTGCCGGGAGCATGAGTGGCCCTGGAGTTGGTGAGGTCAGTGTGGGATGGGTTTTGGGGGCCGAAATGGGGCGGTTTAGGTGTCGTGTGCCGCTTTACGATGTTCTGTGTCCTCTGTGCCAAACGTCGCCGGAGTGCCCACACTGGAAAGGCTGTGCTGTTGGGAAGGTTTGGGCAAGCAGCAGTGCTGCTGACGGCCACTGTCCCCCCCCTCAGCTCCGAGAGGGGTCGATCTGGCTCTGGCTGTGTGGAGAGGGTAGGGGAGGAGGAGAACCTGAGCTGCTTTGCCCCCCTCTGGAAGGGTCCCTGGCATGGTGGCCGCGTTATGAGTCCAGTGGTTCCTCCTTTGCACTTCCTCCTCCAAGCTCCAATGGGCCGGGTGGGTGTCACTGCTGTGCGGTAACTCGCTCGGTTGGAGCTGGGTGTTGTTCTGAGGGCTGCAGCTTCCCAACCACACCGGGTGGCTGCGACCTGAATCCCACCCTCTTGTTCCAGGAGAGCGTGAAGGTGCTGAGGCTGACGCTGCCGAATGAGCTCCCGGGCGAGCGGCGCGAGCAGGCGAAGCAAAAGGTGAGCTCCCATCAGCTCAGGGACACCACAAGGGGTTGGCGTCTGTGTGTGTCCCAGTGCAAGAGTATGAGGTGGGGGGCTCAGAATGGGGAGGCAACTGGCCCTGAGGGGATCACGGATCTGTGGTTTGGATTGGAAGGGGCCCTTAAAGGCCATCTGATCCACCCCTCTGTGATGAGCAGGGACAACGTCCCCTTAGCCCAAACCATTTATTTGGTCTCATGGTTCTGAGAGTGATCTGCAAGGTTCCTTCCAACCCAACCATCCCGTGGTGCTATGGCTGATCATTATTAAGGTTGTAGAATCACAGAATAGTTTCAGTTGGAAGAGACCTTTAAAGGCCATCAGGTCCAACCCCCCTGCGATGAACGGGGACACCCACAGCTCCGTCAGTGCTCACAGCCCTTTAGCCTGACCTTGGGCGTCTCCAGGGACGGCACCAATGCCCACATATCCCTGCAGAACCTGTGCCAGTGCCTCACCGCCCTTCTCATAAAAGCTTTCTTCCTTCCACCCTGCCTAAGTCTCCCTCTTTTAGTTGGAAACCGCTTCCCCTCGTCCTATCACACACACACACACTCTGCTGAAGAGTCCATCCCTGTCTTTGTTACAGCCTTTTAGATCCTGAACACTGCCCTCAGCTCTCCTAGAACCTTCCCCTCTTTGGGCTGCACAGCCCCAGCTCTCAGCCTGTGCTACAGGGGAGGTGTTCCATCCTATAGATCGTTCCATCCCATGGAAGCTCCGTGAGCTGGAAGTGCAGCTCCCAATGCATTCAGCACTTTAGAGTCAGCTCCTTGGCCGTGCTGCTTTGCTGCAGCTCACGGTGCTGATTTGCCTAGTGCCAGGCGAGCTGTTCCAGCCAGGCTGGTCCCAGAGCTCTGCTCTTTGTGTCTCGCAGCCAGTGGGAAAAGCCTTCGCCATGGTGGCCAACAGATCGAGCAATGGCCACGCGTTGGCATCCGAGCGCATCAAGTCCAACGACGGCGATGAGGAGATCATCAAGGTGGGTTCCCAGGGCTGTGTTCAGCAGTAAGAAAATGGGGGAAGAAAAGGTGGTGTTGGAGGCTGAGGGGTACCCATTGTTTTCTGAACGTGATGGGGAAAGAGAGCGTTGGAAGAGGAAGGGCAGTTGTTGGCTTCCAACAAAGTGGGGAAAGAGAATGGTGAAGTGGGAACGTGCAGAGTGCATCAGAGGGGTTGGGGTCGGTGCTACGGGGTTGGCACTGACATTTCTGTCTTTCAGGTCTATCTGAAGGCGAGGGCTGAGGGCAGTGCGAACCATGAGGAGCACGTCAGCCAGCTGAAGAGCGAAGTTCGGCACATCCAGGAGGTATCCAAGACCCCCAGGGGTCGGGTTGCATTGCCACAGCATGGCCGTGCTGTGCCAAGCTGTGCCGCGCCGCGCTGGCAAACTGGCTTAACCCTCCAGTTTGTTGACTTGCCCGTACAGGGCAGTCGTCTAATCAAGCGCCATAAATTAATTCAGCCTGACTAATTGCTCTGCTATATGGACTGAATTTGAAGAGAATTGCACGATGACTTTCCCCCAAGGCTGTCCCTTGCGTGCCTGGGTGCGGCGGTGCCTCTCGTTAAAAGGCAGTTTCTTTGGAATGTCTCATCTCCCAAAGTAAACTGGTTGATGAGCTCTGGGCCCATTAACCCTTCCTCTGCTCCTGCTGGGACACGGCTGCTGGGGAGGCAAAGAGCTTGCAAGACATGGAAGTGGTTGCGTGGTGGTTCTGGGCCACACGACTTAGCCAAAAATTGGGAAAATCATTGGGGAAAAAAATTGAAGGGAAAAAAAAACCAACAAAGGAGAGGGTTAAATTTGGGTTTGCTCTCACATGAATTTCTGTGCTGAATTTCTCTGCTGGCCCCAGGACATCTGTAATCCCGTACATGAAGAGACAAGAATTAGCTCAAGCCGTGAGCCATGATGGTGGCTGCGGTGTTGGGGGGGATGGAGCGGATAGGATGGGCTGCTTTCTGCCCCACTGCACCAAACCCAGCCCCTAAACCAAGAAGGGCTCCAGTCCTATAACTGAGTGGTGTGTGACTGGGGAATGGAGCTCATCACCTCCAGCCCCAAAACCAAGCGGTGCTTTATGGGCGCAGGGCTGAAGCTGCGCTGCTGTGCCATTGGAATGCTTTTCTTTGCGAAGGGCTGGGGCGAAGCCTGCACAGCACTGCCCTGCTCACTTACTCTGACTAATTTGGGGAGCTGCACGTCAAGACTGTGCATGTCGGAGTCCTGCAGGGAGGAACAAGGGTCTTCCCAGCACTTCAAAGGTGTGATCGATGAGTAACGCAGGAAACATCCTCCCCATTGTTGCTATCTTTTGGGTTTCTTCTGCCCATGAGTGTGAGAAAGCCGCTGGGCGAGGACGGTGCCCTCACAGCAGAGCTCCCATAGCACGCAGAGTAGGGACACGATGGATCGCGGGTCGGTGCTGGGCGTCCTCGCGGCCCCCGTGCCCTTGTTTGGTTTCTTTGGGGTTGAAGAACTCTGTGGTGTGGGTTGAGCTAAATTGACTTGCCTTTGCCAGGCTAGAAGTTTTTTGAAGAAGCTGCGGGAAGACTTAAGTAGTAAACTTGAGAGCAGACAAGGAGATAAAGAGCACACACAGGTAATGGGAGCGCGTCTTGGGCGTTGACTGACACGCGCTTTGTGAAACAAACAAAAAGATGTCATCTTTGGGTCCAGAAAGTAATAAAAGGGGCCTTACAGGTTATGATGCTTGTGGCACCCACTTGGCAACACTCATAAAATCATAGAGTATCCCAAGTTGGACTGGGCCCATAAGGACCATCGAGTCCAACTGTTAGAAATTCAAAGTTGAATGGGACCCATAAGGATCACTGAGTCCAACTCATAGAAATCCCAAGTTGGTCAGGACCTGTAAGGATCATCGAGTCCAGCCCGTGGCTCCACGAAGGACCACCCCAAAATCAGACCTTATGTCTGAGAAGAAACCTACAGGTAACATGAAAAACCTGCACAAGTGGGTAAGGAGTCAGGACGTGGGACGCATCGGCATCGTGCGCGCTCTGCATGCTCCTCTGCCAGAAACGGGGCCGGGATTGCTGCGGGGCTGCTGGATGTGTGTGGCTGTGACGTTGATATGACAGGGTTGGTGCTTCTTGTCCTACGCAGGTGGTGCTGGAGGAGCAGAACGGGAGCTGGTTGCACCCGGAGAGGCTCCGCGCTGAGCCTTGGGAAGAGCAGGTAGGTAGAACAGAGGGACATCAGCTTTGTGTGTAGGAACACTGGCTTTGGTTTTCTGTCCTCAGGAAAAGGTCAGGCCCTTCTGCTTTGTCTCTAGCAAGCTCTTGCAGTAGGGTTTTATCAATGTCAGGACTGAGTACAGCCCAGAGCAATAAAAGTCATAGAACCATGGGGATTGGAAGGAGTTGCTTCCACCATCCTGCAGCCTCCATGGGGCTCTCCCCAGCAGTTCCCTGTCTGCCTGGAACCGGGCTTGGTGCTCCAGCTCTACCCTCCCCAGGGCAGAGCAGAAGAGAGGAGTACTACCCTGCCCTGCTGGCCCTGCTCTGCACAATGCACCCCAGGGAACAACTGGCTTTCTTGGCCGCCAGGGCACACTGCTGGCTTGTGGTCAACTGTTGGCCAACTGTTGGTCAAACAGAACAATTGGCCATGAGAACACACTGCTGTGACCTTCAGTCAACTGTTAACTCTCCATTGACCAACTGTTAGCCAATCAGGACACCACTGGTCTTCTTGGACACCAGCATGGCACCCTTCTGGTTCATAGTCAACAGTTGGCCAATCTCTGGTCAACCGTTGGTCAATTGTTGGTCAACCAGGACTCCCAGATCCTTCTCTGCAGTGCCCCTTTCCAGCAGCCCCCACCTGCACTGATGCTGTGATTTTCCTCCCCAGGTGCAGAATCCTACACTGCTCTTGGTGATCCCCATCAGGTTCCACTCCACCTGACTCTCTCAGGGGCAGGGCATGTTGCTTCAAGGGCTGGAGGCTGGAGCTGGGTGTGGGAGAGGAGGGTGGGAGCTGAGGGGGCTTCTTGGGCACCTCCTTGATGCTGAGTCTCCCCTGTTAATGTCCCAGCAGGATGAGGATTGTTCAGGAGATGATGTAGAGAAGATGCGGCAGACAGCGAAGAGGCTGTTCACGAGGCTGCAGGAGGCTGAGAAATGCCATCAGTTGGAGAAGAAGGACCTCGAGGTGAGCACATTGGGCATTTCCCCATTCAGAATGGGATTCTGAGTTGGTTTGTTTTCATTTTGGAAGCCACAGGCAGCTCTCCCATCAGCCAACATTGTCCCATCCATGTAGTGCTGTGCCCTGGCTCCTGCCCTCCAGAGTTCAGTGCCACTGCAGCTTCTGTCCCCTTCCTCAGGATGGGTCAGGACACAGAGGCTGTGCCCCTGTCACCAAATGGCTGCTGTCACCTCCACATGACAGCTTCCCTCTGCTGAGTTGTGCTGGCACAGCTGCCATGTTGTGTGGTCCCCTCAGGTTGTGTTCCTGTGACGTCCCAGCTCCCATCCTGTCCCACAGTCCAAACTGGTCCCAGGAGCTCAGAGCCTGCCCTGAAGTTGGTTAGGAACGGCACTGGGGGCATGGCCTGGAGCAGCAACCACATCCTCCAGCACGGGGACATCAGTGGTGACACATGTCCTGGTCCTTCTGTGCAGGAAGCCACGTGTCCATAGTGCCGCACGGGGATCTTTTTGGCATTTTTGGTTGGATGCGATGCCGACTGTGGGCTCTCAGCCTGGACAGAAGCACTGGGGATGGGTTTGGGGATCTTCAAGTGTTCTCCACTTGCCTTGTTGGAGCCCAGTTCCTGCGCTGTGGGGACGCACGGAGCACGTTTGTCCCTCTGCCACTCCGAGCATTGGTGCTGGCTCTCAGGGCTGGTGTAGAGCAGGAGGAGCCCATGGATGGCCCCACACCGCACGTGGCTCAGAACAAACATGTTCCTCATGTTGGAGGTGTGTTTCTTGCAAAAGCATTTAGGCGCTCACTCCTTTGAAGTGCTTTGAAGCTGAGGAGGTTGGCAAAGAACCTCTCTCAGAAGCATGCCGGGCTGCTTGCCTTCAGCAAAACCCTCCTGCCGAGACCCCAAAGCACAGCAGGGCTCCGAGGCTGCGCTGGGTGGGCGCTGAGGGCTCTCGTCCCTTCTTCCCTTTGCAGAGGACGGTGTCACGGTACCGGGAGGAGGCAGAGCAGACAAACTGTGCTCTGCGGAGAGCAGAGAGGAGCGTGGTGGAGAAGGAGCTGCAGGTGGACGAACTGCAGAGGCTGCTGGCGGGGATGGAGAAGGTACCAGCGCTGCAGTCCTGTGTTCTGCCCCTGTGCACAGCTTGGCTTCCCTGCTGGGTTTATCCCAAAAGCCCTCATGAGCCAGCTGCTGGGAACAGCTCCATCCGACTGGTCCTGCTTTAGGCTTGCATTCCCCAGGTCTAGAAGATCTGGTTGGTCTGCGCAGAGCCTTCCTGCTGGGTATCCTAGAGATGAGCACACAGTCTAGACAGCTGCCCGGTTCTTCTCGTGGGGGCATTAACACAGCCTGCAGCCTGGGTTGTTAATTATCCAGCTGTGGGCTGCTCATAGTAGCATTAAATTTATAAATCTAACAGTGCAGTACAGCATAAAGCGATGTGAGATTGCTTTCGTAAGCCCAAAAGTGGGGCAGAAGAGCATAGAATTGTAGAACGTATGGGTTGGAAGGGACCCTATGGACCACAGAACCATGGGAGCACAGAATCATGGGATCGGAAGGGTCCCTAAAAACCACCCCCATGTCCTATTACCACCTGCCTGCGTACAAAGCCACTCTCCCTCTTATTTATGAGCTCCCTCTAAGCACTGAGCTGCTTTGTGCCTCCCTGCATCCCAGGGTGAAGGAGTGGGATGTCTGCTGTCGGCCACTCCGCCGTGCCTCTGTCTGTCTGTCTGTCTGTCCGTCTGTCCCGCGTGTAAGCGCAGGGTTGGTGCAAACAACCTGCGGGCACCGCGGCAGCCTGCGCTGCATCTGCTCTCAGCTCAGGAAGCAGCCAGCATTTGTTACGACTTGTTTCCCCCGCGCGTAACTCTGCCCCTCGCCCCGCTGCAGGAGCACAGAACTTTGCTGCTGAAGATGAAAGACAGCGAAGCAGAGCTGGCACGGCTGAGAAGTGTGGAAGGTGACAAGCTCGCCGAACAGGACCGGTGAGGCTCAGCCTCTGCCAACGCCGCAGCAAGCCCACGCCGCCGGGTCGGGGTGTCAGCGCGCCGGGGCATGACTGCACATTCCTGCGCAGGGCGTGCTCGTCTCTGGCTTGCAAAACAGCACCCCACGAGCTGACTCATCCCCAAATACCTCCCGCGGTGCAGCCCGGCGCTGCCGGGGACCTCTAGCGGCTGCCGTCCTGCCCTGGGTGCTGGGCTGGCTTCGCCCGGGCGGTATCCGTGTGCCGCGGGGGTTAATTGGCAGTGAGCGGTTACTGGAAGGCCTCGTTTGTGGGCTGACTCTTCCTGATGTTCCTGTGTCCCCGCAGTCTGCCGTCGGGAGGCTTTGTGGCTCCGGTTTGGATTGGGTTTGTCTCTGTCTCTGCTCACCTCTGAAGTATTTCGGACCTGCATGGCTGTGGGGGGGATGGAAGTGGGGTGAAGTGGGGTTGTCCCCTCCTGGAAAGGGATCTGACAGCTGCTGGATTCTCCCATTGTGTTTTTCCAGGTCGGCCAAGCTGGAGAAGGAGGTGGCAATGCTGCGGGAGAAGATCCACCACCTGGACGACATGCTGAAGAGCCAGCAGCGCAAGGTCCGCCAGATGATCGAGCAGGTGAGCAGGGTGGGCTCAGTGCGGCTGTGGGGCTGAGCGAAGGGACGACCCACAGCCCTGTGTGACCGCCCTGGAGCAGTGACAAACCCTGCATGGTGGTGGCACTGGCGCCCGGGGAAGGTAATAAGAGGGCTCTGGAAGAGAAGAGGCTCAAACGGTGCAAACAGAAGCTCCTTCACCCAGGGCTGAATTAGCAGACTTAATTTGAGGCTTTTCTAATTGTTTTCTATGCAGATTGCGGAGTTAATGCCGTGGGTGTGAGGCTGGCTGAGCCGCCCTCCTTCCTCCATGCTGCTTACCCCATGCACACATGAAAAGGGTTTTCTTTTTTAAGCCGCCATGACTGTTCTCTTGCAGCTCCAGAACTCCAAAACGGTGATTCAGGCCAAAGACGCTGTGATCCAGGAGCTGAAGGAGAAAGTCGCCTACCTGGAGGCTGAGGTGCGTCCCAGCAGGGTCGTTCTGGGGTCTGCTTTGGGATCAGGGCACTTCTGGGTGCAGTGAGCTCTGGGCAGGGCAGCAGCAGCACAGCCGTCCCCTGGCGGTGCCACTTTGTGGTGTCACCTCGGTGTCACCAAGTGCTGTGGTGTGGCGGCTCCCAGCGAAACCAGAGATGCTGCGAGCTCCAGTGGGGTCTGAAATAACTTCATCTCACGCATTTCTCTGGCAGCAGAGCCCAGCTTGCTCACAGAGCTGCGTGTAAGTCAGAAATCAGAACTGCATTCCAGCCTCTGGGATCATAGCAAGTGTCAAACTTCTCTCCTTTTTTGGAGAAACACTGAGCTTGCATCAGCAGTTCAAGCATTTTTTTCCCTCTGTGGTGATTTGTTTTGCTAATCTTTGTTGGGGCAGTGTTTGAGCAAAAAGGCAGAGAACGATTGAGGACTCTCACATTCCAAGTCCTCCCTGGTTTCTCCGGGCAGCAGTTCCTGTCTAGGGCTGGATTTCCTTCTTCTTGATGCTGGAGCAGCCCCACATTTCCCAGCACAGATCTGTGCCAGCTACCCTTTGCTCACTGTGGTTCCCATCTCTTGTAGAACCTGGAGATGCACGACCGCATCGAGCACCTGATTGAGAAGCAGGTCAGCCGGGGCGGCCACAGCTCCAGAGCACGTTCCAAGTCAGAGTACGTCAGCAGGTAGGTCTGGGGCTCAGCCCGCAGCTCCACATCTCATTTTGGGGCTCTGGGAGGTGGTGCTGGGCTTGGGGCTGCTCCCTCTACCTTCGTGAAGGTGCAGTGTTGTTTCTGCTCCTCTTAAGGGCGATGCAGTAAAACAAAGGTTCCCCATATGGGTGGTTTATGGGAAACGTTCAGAGAGTGGTGCTGGGATCACCAATCCCACAGCTTTTCTAGAATCACAGAATGACTTGGGATGAAAGGGACATCAAAGGTCATCTCATTCCAACCCTCTGCCGCAGTAAGGGTTGCCATCCAGCAGACCAGGCTGCTCAGGATCCCATCCAACCTGCTGAGCGCTTCCAGAGATGGAGCACTCACAATCTTCCTCCCAGTTCCACCCAACTGAACAAATCCTTTTTCTCTTGCAGCAAAAGACTGATGGGCCCCAAACCGCTGCCTCTCATTCGAGTGGTGGAAACATGAGTTTCGAGGGTTGGAGCGAGATGAAGACTCTCCCCTTGTTCTCCTTGACCAGACTTCCCTGCTTGACTGTTCTCTGGCCTCTGTGCTCCGTCTGCCCTGGAGCTGCTGGCGGAGGGCTGCGTCCCGGAGGACAGACGCAGCCAGGGCAGTGCTGGCAGAGGAAGGAGGGCTGCAAGGTGCCCACGCTGCTGTCCCTTGGGGTCCCACGGATGCCAGCCTGGAGCTGGTGGGGACATTGAGGACGAGGTGCTCCCGGGCTGCAGGGCTGGGCTCGCTTCCCTACTCAGCCTTGGGTTCACTGGGGGGCTGCTGTGTGAGCAGCTTCTGAAGGGTCTCATCAAAGTGGAGCCGCCTCTTCAGACTGTAGCTTGCCAACGTGGACTCGGGGTTTAAATTATTAAAAAATAATAAAAATTCACTTACAAACCAGGAAATCCTCTTGAAACTGGACTCCTTCCTACAATGAAGCCCAATGAGTTGGGAGCCTCCACCTCTGATCTCCAGCACATCTGCTGCTCCGAACCTGGCGAGGCTCCTGCGGCCAGAATCGGTGGATCGACAGAATCGCTGCAGGTGGTGGATCGGCACAGTCAGCACAGTCGTAGAGACTCAATGCTGGATCAACGCGGATCGACACAATCAGCGGAGACTCAGTCAACACAACTGGCACAATTGGCACAGCAACGCAATCGGTGGATCGACACAATTGGCACAGCCAGCGGATCGACACAAACCTCCTCCCAGTCCCTCTCTCGAGCGTACAGAAATCGTGCCCGATGTCCCTCTCGTGTTTAAACCCAGAGGCGGTTTGGTTTGTACCTATATTTATTTCAATAAATTATTGGTGTCTTCCAAGGATGTGGCGACAGGCATGATTGCTGCTGTCCAGCTCCAGGGGAGTGTTTGAGGACTGCCTGTCCCACGTTTGAACTGGAAAATACCAACCTGCTTCCTCCGGCCGCTTCGTCGGTGCGTCGCGATGCGGTGACCACATTTTTGGGTCAGCCTGGAGGAGCTGCTGTGCTGAGCGGGGCGGTGAGGCAGAGTGCTGTATGTACACCTCGCATCTGTCAATACAAAAGTACTCCTGTGTTAATCTGTCCGCCTGTGCTCTGTTAATGGATGGTGTTGATGGCGCAGACGTCGCGGGGTATGGCATGAGTTCGTGGGTTTCGTGGCATCGTGGAGTGGTTTGGAGTGGAAGGGATCTCTAAAGGCCGTCTGCTCCTCCCCCTTCAGTCCAACCTCTTCTGCGGTTCTGTGGTTCTGAGGATGATTGTTAAGGACCCTTCCAACCCAACCGTGCCGTGGTGCAGTGGCTGATCATGAAGGTTGCAGAATCACAGAATCGTTTGAGTTGGAAGAGACCTTTAAAGGCCATCTGGTCCAACCCCCCCGCGATGAATGGGGATACCCAAAGCTCCCTGTGGAGCTGAGAGCCCCACGCAGCCTGAAGGAACGGCCACACAGCTCCAGGATCGGCGCCACTGCCCACCTGTGCCGACCTGTGCAGACCTGTGCCGGTGCCTCCCCACCCTTCTCATAGAAACGCCCCTCCTTCTACCCTGCCTAAATCTCCCCCTTTTAGTCGGAAACCGCTTCCCCTTGTCCTCTCTCTCTCTCTCTCTCTCTCTCTCTCACACACACACACACACACACTCACACACACACACACTGCTGAAGAGTCCATTCCCGTCTCATCTCCCCGCCCCCGCTACCCCCCCCGCGGCTCTCGCAGTGCCGCGCCAACTACATTTCCCATCGCCCCCCGCGCCCTATCGCGCTCTACGGCTGTTCGGACTACGTTTCCCATCGGCCCTTGCGCGTACGGTGGCCGAAAGAGCGCTATGCGCGTGACGGCGCGGCCCGGCGCTGCTCGCCAAGATGGCGGACGAGGAGGGTGAAGGGCCGCCGCGCTCGGCCGCGGCCCCGCAGCGGAACGGCGGCGATGAAGGAGCCCCGGGGGGACCGCGGGTGGTCCGCATCGTGAAATCCGAATCCGGATACGGCTTCAACGTGCGGGGTCAAGTGAGCGAGGGCGGGCAGCTGCGGAGCATCAACGGCGAGCTGTACGCGCCGCTGCAGCACGTCAGCGCCGTGCTGGGCGGGGGGGCGGCCGACCGCGCCGGGGTCCGCAAAGGAGACCGCATCCTGGAGGTGTGAGTACGGGGGGGGCCGCCGCCGGGCCCGGGCTGCGGGAGAGGAGGGATGTGGAGGGGGTGTGGTGGCCGCATCGGTGTTGAGGGTGCTTGAGGGTGGGAGGTCCTGAGAGGATTGGGAAATGGGGTTGTGAGGGAGATCGGGAGATCTGAGGAGTATGAGGGGTTCTGGTGTGGCTGAGAGGGGTTCTGAGGGAGTTTGGGGGGCTGAGGGGGGTCCTGAGGGGGTTTGGGGACGAGCCTGATGAGGCTGAGGGCTTCCTAAGTGGGCTGTGGGGTTTGGGATGGACCCTGAAGGGTTTTGGGGGGATTCTGAGAGGTTGTGGGGATGTCCTGAGGGGTCTGAGGTGGCACCCTGAATGGGCTGAGGGTTTTGGGGGAGTCTTGAGGAGGTTCTGAAGGGTCTGGGGGATTGGAAGGGATGTCCTGAGTGAGCTGAGGGGTTTGAGATAGGTCCTGAGAAGAGGAGGAGTTGTGGGGGCATTTGAGGGGCCTCAGTGGTTCTGAAGGGCCTTAGGGGAGTTCCTGAGGGGGTTCACACAGGTCCTGAGAGGTTTGTGGGAGTCCTGAGAGGACTAAGCCTCACTGAAGTTTGGGGACATGTAGAAGGGGTTATGGAGTGTGGGCCATTTCTGCACTGAGGCTGTGGGGGGATGCTTCATAGAGGAGGGTGCTTTGGGTGAGGGGTTGGAGGCTGGGAGTTCCCCACCAGGGTTTAGGGCCGGCTGGGACTCCCCAGGTCTCATGGTGGATTATTAGGGAGCGCTGTGCACACTCCAAAGTGGGGTCTGAGTCTGCTGTCCCCCTGTGGGGCTCTGCATGGGGCAGTGCTCCATTCCTTGCACTGGAAGCACTCATAGGGGGCTGCCCCTCTCCACCTCACATGGGGCTTTTTAGGGACAATTCAGGGGGTGCTGCGCCAGTGGGGTATCTGAGAGCTTTGAGGGACCCTTTGGGGTGTGGGGATACCGTCTCCATCTCTGCTGTGCTGACATTTTGAGGTTCCCTTTCTTTATGGTGTGCAGGGATTCTCCCCTCAGCTGTGTGCTTGGGAGCAGCTCTGGGATCTATGTGGGTGTCGAGGGGAAGGGGTTGAACTACTGCTGGTTCCTGATCCTGGCCCCTTGGTTGTCCCTTGCAAGAATTACAAGGAATGTCTTCCTGTAGAAATGCTTCGGTGTGTTGAAACCCCTCCTTTCTCTTTCCTAAAAAATCCCTTAAGTGTTGATTTTGCGGGCCAACATCAGGCACATTGCTGTGCAGCTCTTTGGGTTGGTTCTGCCCGCGCTGAGCAATCTCCGCTCTTCTTTACACCTTTGTACTTGGTGCTGAGTTGGTTAAGCTCAATTACTTATTAATTACAGGGATTTCCGAGCAGCAGGAATGCCTTGCTGCCGGGCTCTGAAGGACAGCACAGGGCTGGAGCTGGCTGTGCCCTGCAGCAGGCCCTGGGATTCGGCTCTTCCCAGTGACCCAAATCCGTCCCACTTTGATTTTCTGCACAGCAGAAGCGTTTGGGGCTGAATTCTGCACCTGGAGGAGCGAAGTGAGAACAGCTCTTATTGACCCAGGGAAATAGCTGTATGCGTTGCAAGGTGCCAGGTTGGAGCTCTGTCTTGTGGGAGATGCTTAAAATGCGGTCTGTGAAGGAGGCATAGAACTGTAGGGGCTGGAATGGACCTCTGTAGATCCCCCTGAAGCAGTTCCCTGCAGCACGATCGCATCCAGGTGGGTTTGAGTATCTCCAGAAAAGGAGACCCCGCCACCTCTCTGGGCAGCCTCTCCTCACTGAGGAGTGGGATTTCCTCTCCCTGCCCATCTCCAGGGCAAGGCCACTTCCTCATGTCCCCGTGGATCATCTCGTTGCACCCTCAGGTTGGCTTTCACCCTCTCCCCGTATCGACTGTCGCATTCATTAGCTGCGATGCCTCAGTCAGCTCGCCGGCCCTGCGCTGCCTGTGTGTTCAGCAGGACGTGGGCATTAATTAAAGTCCAGCTCCTACGAGTCAGACCGAGTGCTCGTGAGTCGAGCAGGAAACAATAAAACAGCCTCCAAAAATAGCTCTGGTTTCCCGTCCTTTGCGCCGTGGCAGACGGGGCTCCGGGCTCTGTGTTGTGGTTATGCTGAGCAGCCTGCACAGGGCTAGGGGACGCGGGTCTTGCTCCAAGCTCTGCCCAGGGTGTGGTGTGGATGTTTTCTTTGGGTTCCTGTGCCCTCACAGACCTTTCTCACCATCCATTCTACATTCCTGTACCTAAAGTGCAGCTCTTGCTTTCCAAGGTTGATTTTGCAACACAGCCATGGCATGCTCTCTAATCTCCTTAGCTCGATGTGTGTTTGTGGGTGTTGAGGGCATTGGAGTCAGACAATGAGAGCTCATTTAGTTCTTGATTATCACCCTGAATGTCAATCATAACTAATCTCGGTGGGGAGGAGCTCTGCGCTGCTGCTAGCTGTGTCTGCAGGGAGCTGGTTCAGAACAAGTCGATGAGGATGTGGTTCACAATAACAGGAGCTCAGTGAGACCCTTGTGCGGGTGCGATGCCACAGGTTCTTCTTCCCACCCATTCTGCAGAACAGGAGAGATGTTTGGTGTTTTGCTAACAGGCTTTCCGCACTTTTTCTCTTAAGACTTTGGCATGTCATCACCCAACCAGCTCTTTAACGGGCGAGAAGTCCACGTGGTCGTGCAGAAGCTCTGCTGAGCGCTGGGGCTGCCGACACTGTGCCACGGACCAGCTTTGTCCTTTAGGAAGTGAAACTCTTTATCTTCTCTTGGCCCATGGTCGGACGTTGCATATCAGTATGGGCCAGAAGAAGCTGGTGCTGCCCTGGGAAAGCACAGAGCTGCCTGCAGGGAGGACATGGCAACGTTGTGCTGCTCGTGCAGAGGCGTGTTGCCAGAAAACCACAGAGCAGTCAGCAGGCTTACCTGGACCAAAGGCTTTAAGGACGGCTCCTTATCCTCATGTGGCTTGGGGAGCATCCTTTCTTTTTCCTCTGGACTCCCTGGTTCTCACTGTGACCCCATCCCTTGCCGTGCACAAAGCTTGAGGGACATCCAAGGAAAAAACTGCAAATTGATGTCTTTTCTTGTGGGAGATAACAGCGGTGGGTAAATGAAGAGCCCTCGCTTGCTGGCTTTCCCATTAAGTGTGCAATTAAATAAATGAGAGAGCCTTTTTATCTGCCTTAACACTTCTGCAGTCTATTCCGACAGAATGCTCTGTGTGCTCATGGGGATGAGTTTAATTACCGAAGCTGGAGAAATTCTGCCCTGTATCTGCTGCCTCTGCTCCATCCGTACAGCCAGTGTGCCACACTCAGCATCCCACACTGCTTTTCTCGTGCGCCTTTCCCTGTCATTCCCTCTCCTCTTTCACCATTCCTGCTTGAACTTCCCTTGAGGAGTAGTTGATGGGGTCTGCATGAGCCATTATAAATCCTTGCTTTGATGTTAGCTTACGAGGCTGCACCCGAAACTCCAGCTCAGTGCTGGCCGTGGGGCTCTTGGAGGTCTGTCCTGAAGTATGGCTGCTCTCAGGATGTGTGAAGTCATTGTTTTTGATTATTGTTTCTGCTGCAGCTGGCATGGGCAGCTGTGGGAGCTGTCTGCCATTGCATTTGGTACAGGTTGAGCTTCTGAAGTGTTCGGATCATAGGATGGCTTGAGTTGGAAGAGACCCCAAGGACCACCAAGCTCCAAAAATGCTTTTCCTTTTTTCAGCAAGGGTACATGTTAAGTCAATATTTTGTTTTCTTTTAAGTCATATTTAGTCTTGAGCCTTCGGAAGCATTCCTGTTCTTTGCCTCCTCTCAGAGTGCTTAAGAAGCGTTCATTTGCGAGGCATCATTGCTCACGTAATTGGAGCAGATGAATGAATGGCAGTGCTGCAGTTTGCTAGAGCACAGCATGTAAATGTGCACTGAGGTATTAAAACTTCCTTAAGGTGTCCTAAGAGGCTGCCGTGAAAGTGGTCATTCTCCCAGGCTCCTGCTTTCTTCTGCACAGAAGTGGGAACAGTCGCTGGAACCTCACTTGGTGATTTCTTCTGAGGTTTATTTATGTTTGGAGTAATGTTGAGCGAGGTCTGGGTTTTGTAGCCTTAAAAGGAGGGTTGGCTTCCATCTGTGAAAGCATTTGGGTGATAAGAAATGGGGAAATACTGCTCTTCCCAGAGCAGGGAGTGATGCATTGCTGTGCCCATGACCTGTAAGAACTGATGTGCTGCAGGAAAAGCAGAAGTGCACGGAGCTGCCTAGGGGTGCACTGAACTCTGTCCTGGAGCTGAGGGTCAGGAGCTGGAAGAGACTCTGGGTGGTGGAGGTCGCATTGGAGGTGTCTCATTAAGGTCCTCATCTCAAGGCAGCATCATGCAGGCTTTCCACAGCCAATTTCCTTCTCTTTTCTTGGCAGGAGATTTGAAGTCTTCACAGAAAATGAGTCGTTCGGTGCACAAATGGGAGAACTGAAATGCTCTTCTGTGTGCTAGAGCTTCCTTAGTGTTGGTGTGTTGGGGAGTTCTGCTACATCCTTGGGATTTAACATGGGCTATCCTGAGAGTTGGGGTCACTGGTTTTCAACTGAAAGAGAGAAGATTTGGGTCAGACGTGAGGATGGAATCCTTTACTCAGAGGGCAACAAGGCTGTGGGTGCCCCATCCCTATGGGGCCCAGGCCATGGATGGGACCCTTGGCAGCCTGAGTGGGTGGGGAGCAGCCAGCCCATGGGAGGGATGGTTTGGGGGTGTGAGGAGCCTTCCAACCCACCCATTCTGCAGTTCTGTGGTCAGTAGGTCCCTTCCAACCCAACCATGCTGTGATCCCATGGTTCTCCGAATCACAGGATATCCTGGGTTGGAAGGGACCCAGTAGGATCCAGGCAGTGGGAAGCCCTGACGGGTGGGTGGTTGGGTCACTGGCAGCAGTGCATGCCTCAGCTCACAGCACCGTGCCTCAGCCCTGGCTCTGTGACAGCTCTGCTGACTGCCCCAGGGAGCGCAGTGTGCTCGGGGGTTGGACTGGGTGATGCCTGTGGGTCCCTTGTGCTCCGTGGGGTGAGGAGGAAGCCGGGTGCTGACAAAGGCTCAATGATCAGCATCTGAGAGTGGAAGGGGCAGAACCTCTCGTTCCTGCTTTTACCACATGTGCCTTTGGCTGGAGAAGTGACCTCAAAGGGGAAGTTGCTCTCTGTGCTCCATCCCACGGTGGCTTGCAGTGAGCAAAGTTCTCCTTTTGGCCCTTCCTATGCTGCCCGAGCTGTGCGGTCTGGGGCGTGATGGGAATGGGTTGGTGGTTGGATTCAGTGATCCTGTAATGAATCCGTGATCCTGTGGGTCGCCGTGATGGTGATGGGTCAGCGGTTGGACTTGATGATCTTGAAGGTCTTTTCCAACCTTTCTGTTTGTGTAGTTTTACCTCAGGCCTGCTCGGCATCCCCCAGAGCTGGACAGGGGGTTGGAGCTGGGCAGGGTGTGGGTAATACCTGTGGAGTTGAGTTCTGCTGCCTCCAAATGGAAGCAGGAGCCGAAAGAGAAAAGCATCCAAGCATCCCAGGAAAAGCACATGGGGCTGTTGTCGTGTTGTGGCCACACCGCGCAGCTCTGCACACAGCAGCTCTGCACACAGCAGCTCCTTTCCCGTTCCCTTTCTCCCCGAGGTTTGTGGAGGATTTCTGCAGGCGGAGTTGCTATGGTGACTCTGTTGCAGAGCTGCCCTTGCCCTGTGCGGGGGCTCGGCTGGCGGAGCATTGAGGTGAGCCGAGCTGTCAGTCTCTGCTTGCAGGGAGAAGTCCTGCTATGGGCCACCCAAATCCCACGCGGGCAGCAGTGCTGGAGGACTCTGCAGCCTGGCTTTAATTCCACTGAATGGAAACAGCCTCCTGTTGGGATGAGTGAGCAGCACGTGAGCCTTGCTTGGCTGGAGTGAGTGTGAGTACCGCTCCCGCACGGCGCTGTGTTGCAGTGAGGAATGGCACCATTTCGCCGTGACAGGAGGGAGGATTTCCCCAGTTCTCAGCTCTGTGGCATCATTACTCCACTAAAAGAGCTGTGCATGGCTCTTGGGCCCTCTTAGCACAAAGAATCCAGAGCGTCAGCAGCTTATCCCAGCTGCTCCGGTATGTCCCAGGCTCGCTCCCGATGCCAGCGGGTCTCTCATCACCTCTGGGCACCCGGCAGCCCCTCAGGAGCACGGCTGGACTCAGGGCAAAGCTCTGCCTGCAGCTGTTTACGCAGGGAATGCTTTGGATGCCAGACTCAGAGCAGAGTTTGTGGAGTCTTGCTACTAAGTGTAGCTCTTATCAGGAGGAGGAACAGGCTCATCCTCCTCACATTTGGAAGGGAATACAACAGCTCTCTCTGGACCACTCTGAAAGCGACATCTTCCCGAGGTGTGCAGCTCTCTGCAGCACAGAGGTGCTCAGGGCCCAACTCCCATGGTCAGGGCAGAGCAGGGCCAGGCTCAGGGATGTGCTCTTATGTGGTAGAGCTGCTGGGGGAAAGCAGAGCTGTTGGTCTGAAAGGAACATAGGAGAACACGCGTCTCCTCGCCCGGCAGTGCAGCAGAGGTGCTCGTGGGTGCTGAGTCTGGGGTGGGAACAGCAGCTCCCCAAATCACTTCCCCATGCCCTCTGTGCGTGCAAGGCTGCTTTTCCCTTTCTTGTTCCTTTCCCTTTCTTGTTCCTCTCGAAGCTTCAGCTCAGATGTATGGAAATCTTTTAGATGTTTTGGATCTGTAGAGGATCCAGAGGTGGCTTTTGCCTGAGCAGAGTGGTGTGTGGTTGTGCAGTCGGTGTTTTCTTCCCTCATTCTTTCATCACCTCAAGTTCTGGGGATGAACATCTGTGTAGTTCTAAGTTACAAAACATGTTTTAGATGTTCACGTGCATGAACCTCATTGGCTCAGGAGTTGGTCCCATATGAGCAAGGTGTGATTCGGTGGGGCCGAGTGGCTGCCCCATGGCTGGAGGTGCTCAGGGTGGGCTGTATGGGGTTCTGGCAGCCTGACCCACGGAGGTGTCCCTTCCTATTGTAGGGGTTGGAATGGGACAGGGTCTCTTCCAATTTAAAGCATTCTCTGGCTCTGCAAAGCCCCTAAAGAATTTCTAGCTGTGTTGGAAGCTCCTAAACAAGGTACCGTAACAAATAACCCAATAAACTGTCAGTGGGAGAAATGGATGAAGCTTAAACCTGATGTCGTGAGAGCAGAGCAGTGCAGCTGGGCTCTGCTTGCTTCCTGGCAGAGATGAGCTGCAGACCTACTCCCACCAAAGCAGAACTTGCAGAGTTTGAACATGGGAACTACATGGGTTGTTTTGTTTTGTTGGTGTTTTTCTTGCTTCTCTCTTGCTGGTGTAACCCACTGCAGAAAGGGAGCTGAAGCCTTGGAGATGTCAGTTACCTTCTGCTGGTGGGGAGGCAGATCTGTGCTGGATTTCTGGGCCGGCTCTGAGTGTCCCCTTGGCCTTGCTGATGGCTTCTCCACTGTCTTACAGGAACGGAGTGAACGTTGAAGGAGCAACACACAAGCAGGTGGTGGACCTGATCCGTGCTGGGGAGAAGGAGCTGATCCTGACGGTGCTGTCGGTGCCTCCCCACGAGGCCGACAACCTCGACCCCAGCGACGACTCCTTGGGGCAGTCCTTCTACGACTACACAGAGAAGCAGGCCGTGCCCATCTCCATCCCCACCTACAAGCACGTGGAGCAGAATGGAGAGAAGTTTGTGGTTGGTACTGGCTGGACGGCGCTTCCCGTGCCCTGAGCTCCTGTACTGCTTGGGAACAGTGGGTGGCAGTGGTCCCTTTATGCCTTAAATATGGAAACTCATTAATTTATTATTGTCTGCTTTTGATACGGACTTATTTAGCCTCTGCTTGGTTATTCTTTTGCAGTTATTTCTTGTGTGCTGCAAACGTTTTTATTAATAGCACTAGTATAGAAGATGAGGTAGGAAGCCATGGTTTTGCTCGTGTGAGCTTTTGCTCAAATTTGCACTCCTGTTTTACACCAAATGTTGAGGTGAGAGGGAACAGATGTCCTGACATGCCGCTTCCCATCTGGGGAATTCCTTTTCCCTTTCATCATCTTCTTCTGTCTGGAGAATATGGGGGGAAATGAATTAAAGAAAGGTGCCCAGCTTGCAAACCTCAGGGCCCTCATCCTGCCTGCCCCGCACTTACTGCCTGCCCTTGCTGGGGGAAACCCCAAACCATAGGGGTAGGAAGAGAGCTCTTCATTGTTGCAGAGCTAGGCTGGGGCTTTGCTGTTGGGAGAGTGAAAGATGATGCTGAGGGCTGTAAGGGGGCAGAGGATCCTCTGCGCTGGAGCTGCTGCTCTTTGCACCTCCCGGCCCCATTGCAGCACCTCCTCCTCTCTCAAGATGGTGCTGGAAGCATTGATCCATATTTCCCATTGCATCTCAAATCCTCCTGGCTGCACTCTGAGCAGCTCCTCTCTGCTCCCCTCAGGTGTACAACGTTTACATGGCTGGCCGGCAGCTCTGCTCCAAGCGGTACCGTGAGTTTGCCATCCTGCACCAGAACCTGAAGCGGGAATTTGCCAATTTCACCTTCCCACGTCTCCCTGGAAAGTGGCCCTTCTCCCTGTCGGAACAGCAGCTGGATGCCCGGCGGCGAGGGCTGGAGGAGTACCTGGAGAAAGGTATGGAGCTGAGTGTATGAAGTGCACAGAATCACAGTCCCAGAACCATGGGGGTTGGAAGGGGCCTCTGGAGATCCCCCCGCCCAACCCTAAAGCAGTTCCCTGCAACACATTGTCCAGGTTCACGTCCACGTGGGTTTGAATCTTTCCAGAGAAGGAAACTCCCCTATGCCTCTCTGGACTCAGTTCAGGGCCCTTCTACCCTCATGTTCACACAACTTCTATGGCTGAAGCGCTGAGCTCCATCACTTTGTGAGCACCGCAGTGGGATGTAGGTCAGGTTCTCCCCACCCCACACATCTCATTCATCTTCCTCCTGGCTGCAGGAAGGGGCAGGCTGGTCGTGTTCAGATACAGCATGATGCGCTTCGGCTCCAGATTATTTCATGAACTTGACCTGAATTCCCAAATAGCTCCATTCCCTCTGGAATAACTATTTATGAAATCTCACACCGCTTTTAAGTACAGCTGAAACTCCCGTTGGCTGACTGCCTGCAGCCTGGGCTTTGCCCGGGGGGAATATCCCACATGGTGATCTACCCAGCACTGCTGCACTCTCTGCTTGATGCCAGCCCCAGATCGCTTTGAGAAGGCTCTCCCTGCCCTTGGCTGCCTGCAGAACAGGCAGGCGTTGTCGCCCTGTCCTTTGGGCAACTCCTGGAGGGGCAGCTGCCTTGCCCTGGGTCGGCCCCTGACTTGTGCTCTGTGTCCTGCAGTGTGCTCCATCCGTGTCATCGGGGAGAGTGACATCATGCAGGAGTTCCTGTCGGAGTCGGATGAGGTAGGCACGTGGGCAGTGTGCTGCAGCTCTGCTGTGGTAGAGACTGCACCAGGGAGCAGGGACACTGCCAAAGCCACGTAGAAAGCAGCAGCAGAAAAGCAAGGCTGCCCCCTGAGCCCTGCCATGGGCTGCTTGCCCCACACCTGAGCAGGCTGCTGCTTCTTTCTGAATTCCCCACTGCAGCCTGAAAAGGGATTCTGTTGGGTGTGATGGTGTACAAAAGACCACGTTAATTAGCAATGCAAGGCAATCAGTAATTGGCCCATGGAGTTCCTGGCTCAGCTCAGCCTGAACTGGAAGGGGTGACCCCCAGCCTCTCAAACAAGGACCTCGCTGATTCCTGTCCTCTTTTTTCCCTTTCTTCAGAATTACAACGGGGTCTCAGACGTGGAGCTTCGGGTAGCATTACCAGACATAACAACAGTGACAGTCAGAGTCAAAAAGAACAGCACTACAGACCAGGTGTACCAGGTGGGCTGCTTTATTTTCTTTCTTTGGGACATGAAGGATGAACGCGATCCATGCGTTCCCTGAGGCTCTGGAGGTGCTCAGTGGCTCCTCTGCTCCTCCTGAGCATCAGTGTTATGGCAGGGAGGGTGGGAGCTGGCGAGCCCTGACCTCACACCGTGCTGAGACAGCATTTCCTTGGCTTGACTGCAAGGACAGTGCAAGGGATGAATTAATTGTCCCCGATAACATCTTAAAGCTGGCAAATAGCTGTAAGCACCACAGCTCCAACACAGCACTCCTGGTGTAGGAGTTGTGTGCATCCTGCACCCATTCTCCTTGCTGTCAGCAGCTGGGGGTAGGCAGTGCTCGGGGGCAGCCCACGCAGAGGTGGCCCAGCCCTCCCGGTGCGCTCACCCCACCTTCCCTTTGGTTGTTCTCCAGGCCGTGGCTGCTAAAGTTGGAATGGACAGCGTTACAGCCAACTACTTTGCCTTGTTTGAGGTGATCAATCACTCCTTCGGTAAGTGCCAAAGGCCATCTGTGCTGACAGCAGCCAAGGCAGTGCTGGCAGAGCCCTGGGGCGCTCCTGCAGCTCTTATCTGCACTCACAGAACCAAGAGCCCTGGAGGGAGGTACCAGGCAGGCACAGCACTGATAATGAGAAGCCCTCAAAATCTGATGGCTTTGGTTGTTTTGTTTTGTTTTGTTTTGTTTTGTTTTGTTTTGTTTTGTTTTGTTTTTTGCTGCTCTTTGACTTTCCTGTTCCTAAGCAGTTCAAGGAGACACTTTTGTAAAAGTGAGATACGTTTGACTTTGGTTCAGAGAGAGGTGGTGGCCAGCATCACTGAAACACAGCTGGAGGTCAGACACAAGCAGCATCTCAGTGCAGGGCAGAGGGGCTGCAGAGGAGATGGGATTTGCTCTGTACACATGGAGAACTGGGTCCAGTTTGCAATAGGCCATAAGCTGCAGCTTGCCATCTCATCTGTCCTTCAGTTTCTGATGGGGTTTGGGGTTGGATGATGGGTTCTGAGCTGAGCATGTTTCTTATTCCCAGACAGGTACTTTAGTTTTCAGATGTTAGCAGTGGTACAAGGCTGTGCTGGCACAGCGGGTCACATGGACTCCAACCACAACTATTAATTCCTCATCCCTGAGTGCTGTGCTCCTCACTCTGAAAAGCAAAAACTCCACTTAACCTTTCTCCCATGCACTTTCTGGAAACTCAGTGGGAACATCCCCGTTTATTCCTATCTGGATAGACTCCGTTTAATTTCCCTGGAAGCTGTTAGATCTACCTGCAGTAAGGTGGTGGCCTTACCCTTCCTCGATGCATCACAGTGAAGCTCTGAGCACAGGGATGGCTACAGGCAGTGCTGCCAGGAATCCCAGCTGCACGTTGCTTCGTTGAGGTTAATGCAGAGAAATGGCAGTGCAGTGTGTGCCCCACGTGCACTGCTGAGACCCAGAGATGGCCTTCACCACTGTCACGATGTCACACAGCGCAAAGTGTTGTGGTGAAATTCCTGTCCGTGCCCCGGAGGCTGCTGTGAGGGACTGGCAGTGTCCAGCACCACGGAGGCAGGTGCTGAGTTCAGCTCATCCCCGTGTCCTCTGCTTCTTGCAGTGCGCAAGCTGGCACCCAACGAATTTCCCCACAAACTCTACGTGCAGAACTACACCTCGGCGGTGCCGGGGACGTGCCTGACCATCCGGAAATGGCTCTTCACGACAGAGGAGGAGGCTCTTCTCAATGACAACGACTTGGCAGTCACCTACTTCTTCCATCAGGTGGGTACCTAAGAGCTCCCTGGGAGAGCTGGAGCTTTGTGCTGGAGGTAAGCCAACCCAGGTTGCATATCAGGAAAAATCTCTGCTCTGAAGGAATGGTGATGTGTTGGAAAAGGCTGACTAGGGAGCGGGGGGAGGCACTGTCCCTGGAGGGGTTCAAGAGCTGCAGAGACGTGGCACTCTGGGGTACGGTTTGTGGGCACAGTGGGGGGGGTTGGGGTTGGACTCAATGATCTTAGTCTTTTCCAACCTTAATGATCCTGTGAACTGCTGGCAGCCAAGGGCCCAGCTCCCACAGCGACTGCAGCCGCCGCTCTCCTCGGTTGGGTGGCTTTGAGGAGCAGCAGTGCCCAGTCTGGCTGCGTCCTGCTGGCCAGGGCTGTGTGGTGGGGCTCACGCAGCTCTCAGCGCTGCCCCTTCCCAAGGCGAGCTGAGGGATCCCGAGTGGCTGCAGTCCACGGGTGGGATATTTTCCTCAGCTCTGTACGAAGCTTTTGGGCAGTGGGGGAGCAGATTTCTCCCTGCTCTGCAGAACCACAATGTTTCTGTCGTTTCACCTGCCCCCTCCTATGCTGCTGCCCTATAGGATGAAGTGAGCCTGAGAAGAGCCGTGTTCTCCCTTGACTGTAGAAAGCCAGGCTAGGATGACCAGCCCAGAGGTAGATATCTGCCAACTTCAGTAAGATGGGTCCTGCTCTGTCTGTCTCCACCACCAAAAATGCTCTCTTGACACTCCAAACTTAGCCAATACCAGCCCCTGGTCGAAACTGAAATAAAGATAGCCACTGGCAAGCTGTATGATTTCCTAGACTGGCTCTTCTGTTGGCTGGGAGCTTTGGGAGCTGCCAGGCAGAAGTTGGGGTGTCAGGGCTGAAGGAAAGGCTGCTCAGTCTGAAGGGTAACACAGGATTCCGTGCCAGTGCTGCCCTCCAGCAGCACGGTGGGCAAAAGCAGGATGCCAAGCGCCAGATGTCCATCCTTTTCCTCCGGGGGATGTTATTCCAAAGTCCTCCTGGATGGAGCTCGGGGGCTTATGATGGCCCTGGGATGTGCTGATGGGATCCTGCAGTCTGACTGCTGGGTTTTCTTTCCTTTTTTTTTCCCCTTTTTTTTACTTTTCCCTGTTTAAGGCTGTTGATGATGTCAAGAAAGGCTACATCAAAGCAGAGGAGAAGTCCTACCAGCTACAGAAGCTCTGTGAGCAGAGAAAGATGGTCATGGTGAGTTGTCCCACCTGTCCTGCTTGTTTCCTCCAGCGAGCACCTTGCAGTGCCGTACCCAACACCAGGCAGAGACAAAACCTTGTGCTGAAAGGTGACCATAGCAGTCCTTCCCCTGCAGCTTCCAGGGAGAGCTGCTGCCCCCCAGTTGTTGGGAGGCAAAGGTCTTTTTCTATCCAAAAAGCCCCAGATGTGGCATCATTGGCCTCACAAAGAGGAGTGGATCCCAGCTGCTCGCAGTGCAGCTGCAGTGCTCCTGTGCCTTCATTTCTTTGTAGCCTGGCAAAAGTCCACGTTGGGGTCCCACAGCCCATACGCAGCTCTGACATCCCCCAGCATGGACTCTGGAAGAGTCACCTGAAATGCTGATAACCTCTTAATGATTAACCAACATGAGGATCAGTAAGCAGACGCTTCCTGCACCGGGCCACTGTAGCTCCAAAGGGAGATGTCGCTCTTGGAAAAGCCACGCCTCCATGTCCCCCTCTTGCATGTTGTGGTTCTGCTCCATGAAAACCTTCCCTTGCAATGAGAAGTCACAGTCCTGAAAGTCCTTGGATGGAGCCCAGCTGAGGAGTCCTGGGATGGGGGCACCTTTAGGGGATCCCCCGGATGGGGACACGCTTTGGGGAGCCCTGCTGCCCGTGGGTTCCCAGCTTCCCTATTTTGAGCTGCAGGGTTCTGAGGAGGGTCATATCCCCATCCCAAGGTGTAACCCAGCCAAGGTGCCCATTTCTCTCCACAGTATTTAAACATGTTGCGGACGTGCGAGGGTTACAACGAGATCATCTTCCCTCATTGCTCCTGTGACTCTCGGCGGAAGGGACATGTCATCACAGCCATCAGTATTAAGCACTTTAAACTCCACGCCTGCACCGAGGAGGGACAGCTGGAGGTGAGAGCAGGGCTCTGGACTTAGCCCTGTAGCTCTGTAGGAAGCCCCAGAGCTCTGGGCTGTGGTCCCCGACCCTCCTCATGCAGCTTTGCTTCGCCACCCGATGTGCCAAGAACCCCCCCTGACCCCCCAGGGGCTCACCTGGGTTCTGTCTCCCCTTAGAACCAGGTAATAGCATTTGAATGGGACGAAATGCAGCGGTGGGACACAGATGAAGAGGGAATGGCCTTTTGTTTTGAATATGCTCGAGGAGAGAAGAAACCCCGATGGGTTAAAATCTTCACCCCCTACGTAAGTAGCCCAGTTCCTGGCAGGTTTGAGAAGCCAGAACCGCTCTGTGTCCAGGTGAAGTGAAGTCACCCAGGAGTCCATCCTGGGAGCAGTGACCTTCAACACCTTTGTCAGTGACACAGACATTCTGTGGTTCTGAAGGTCGCTCTCAACCCAACCATTCCATGATCCCATGGGTCAGTGATTCTTGAGGTCCCTTGTGACACAACTGTGCTGTAATTCCATAGTTGTGTGACCTGTAGGCTCCCTTCCAACCCAGCCATTCTGTGATTCCATGGTTCTGTGCTCTTTCACGTCCCTTCCATCCCTCCACGGGAGCTGCAGAACCCCCAGCACTGCGGTGGGGACGCAGCCGCCAGGAGGAGCCAGCAGCACAGGCTGGGCGTTGGGTGCTGCATCAGATCTGAGCTGCGCCCCCTTTCTCTTTGCAGTTCAACTACATGCATGAGTGCTTCGAGCGGGTTTTCTGTGAGCTCAAGTGGAGGAAAGAGGTAAGGAGCCGTGACTGCAGGGAATTGCCTTCACCTCCCATAGCAACGTTTTGCTGGCGGTCGCTCCTGCCTGCCCCCAGCAAGAAGGGTTGAACAGGGAGCAGCGGGATGTTTGAGCGGGGAGCTGGCTCTGCTGGGAGCACGGTGGTCTGTTTGCAGAGCTGCAGGGTGCTGTGTGTCACGGTCCAGCGAGGAGCTCCTAGGGTTGGTGGGCTCTGCTGTCAGCTGCAGGTGGCAAAACCTTTGTTCTGTGGCTGCTGAACTATTCAGGAAGGGCTCTCTTCTACTCAGAGCCATGCTATCACTGTGGGTCCATCCTCTGGCCTGTGCCTGCTGGTGCCATCCAGCTCTCTTGTCCTCTCATCCCCTCTGCCCTGGGCTCACCATGCCGTGGAGTTGGGAGCTCCAGGGCTGGGCCTAGCATTAGGTGTGAGATGCTGCAATGGGACGAAGGGTCCCCACTGTGTGACATCCCTGTCCTCACAGGAACCACGAGCTCTGGGCTCTATGACCCCGCTGGGTGACATTGCTGTCACTTTGCAGATGGCACTGCCCCTGCCCTGGGCTCAGCACCACCCTCTGTGTGGCTCAGGGCTGCATCCTGGCAGCAGTGTGGGGCCAAAGCTCTGGGGCCAGAGGTGGGATGGAGATGGAGATGTGGAGCTGGTGGTGCTGATGCTGCAGCTGTGCTGGAGGTGGTGCTGATGCTGGAGCTGCATTTCTGGAGCTGGTTGCCAGAGGTGGAGCTGGAAGTGGTGCTTAGGGCTGCTGGTTGTGCTGGGCTGCAAATTTTGGTGGTTCTGGAGCTGCTTTGCTGTGCAGAAGTGCCGCCATCGCCCCTCCTGCTGCTCCCATCTGCCTCTCGCTTCCCTCCCACCCCCTCGAGCCCCTTTTTATTTATCCCCTTCCCATCTTTTTCCCTCATCAAGGTGGAGGAGGAAGCAACAGACAAGGATAACCAGAACTGCAGCACAGACACAGTGTGCAGCAAGGTAACAGCGCTGCAGCACCTGCCGGGAGCTCAGCAGCGCAGAGCAGCGCCTTCTGCTGCTCCCCAGCACTGCTCCTATTGCACACAGCTCTGCTCCACGCCCCTGCCATGACTGCAGGCTGTGCTGCTGTGCACAGTAGAGTGTGGTTGTGCCTGGCTGTGTGTGACTGTAGCTGGCTGTATCTAGCTGTGTGTGCGTGCACGGGGCTGCACTCGGCTGTGCTCACTGAGGTGGAACACCCCCGAGCCCCTTTGATGGTGTCACTGCTGCAGAAGGAGCCCCCGGCCCCATGCATCGCTTCCTCTGCCCCACAGATGCCAAGCAGGAGATAACAGCAGGGCAACCCCAACACTGTGGGGCGGAGGCTGTGTGTGTGCTGAACATCCCCTGGCCGGGCTCAAAGCTTTGGGTCCCATTCTGTTGATGTGCATCACAGCTCTATGGGGCAGCTCACAGCTCCCAGCCCCACAGCCTTGGCTGATGCATTCCCCCCCCCAGCCTCACATGAGTGGGACAGGGAGCAAATGGTGAAATGAAGACTGCAGATGGAGCACCCCAAATGCAGCATCGGGGTCTTGAGTTTGGGTTTGCTGATAGCATTGCTTATGACTGTGCTGTGGGGCGTTCGGTGCTGTAGGGAAAGGGGCAGAGTCATCCCAGAGCTGCTGGAACACCCCCAATTGAACCAAAAATCCAGCAGTGGGCAGGACACACAGAGCTGTAGCAGCCCCAAAGTGTGGGCAGAGATGGGGACAGCTGTGATGGTGTGGGGTGCATCGCTGGCTCTGCACCGTATGGGTCAGGGTCTTCACCCTCTGGGGCGCATCGTGGACCCCCACCCCATGGGCACATCGCAGTGCCACCCTCTGATGCTCCCTTCTCCTCTCTTGCAGAACATCTTCCAGACGGTGCGGTCACAGCAGAGGGACGCAGCCACTTAACCACGGCACAGCAGAACGTAACCCCCCTTCCCCAGCCCCCAAATTAACACTTAAAAATTCTGTTATTGTATTAAAGCCCTTAAACTAAATATTATTAATAATAACACCATTTGTCAACGTCATCTTTGTGGGACTGCGGAGGGCTCGGCCCCATCCTGTCCCCTCAGCCCTACGCCCATGGATGGCTCTGATCCCATTTTTTACAACTGGAAATTGAATTCATCCATTTGCACTGTTTGGACGTATATATGTATGTATGTATAAAAAAAAAAAAGGCAAAAAAATCAAAAAAAAAAAAACAACGCCATGAAAAAGTGATGTGTACCGATCCCATCCCCATGGACACGTGTGGGTACCTCAGTGGCAGTACCTTTATTAAGGTGTCTTTGCACACACATCCCTCCTTCCACCTCATTCTGGTTTTAAAAATTGAGCATTTTTTAGAGAGAAGAAAAATAAGGAGGGGCAGAAGGGACAGGGAAAGAAAAAAGGGGAAAAAAGGAAGGAAAAAAGGAAGAAAAGGGGAAAAAAAGGAAGCAAACAAAGAGACAAAAGATAAAAAAGGAAGGGGGGAGAGAAAGAAAGGGAAAAATGGGATGGGGAAAAAAGAAAAGGGGAAAATTAAGAAATGAAGAGGATGGGCCCTACATGGTTGACGCTGCGCTGGTCCAGCCATGGAGTGGGAGTGCGGCCCCAAAGGGAGGCGTGGGGAAGTGGGGCAGCTGGGGGCCAAAGGGGCATCGTTAGAGGGACGTTGGGGTGGGACATTGGGGCGGGACACGGGGACAGGTTGGGGGGGGATGGGGATGGGGGCAGCTCGTGCTGCTGTTGGACCACATCTGGGGCCTCAGAGCTGCCCTGTGTGCCATCCCTGCACCCCCTCTGCCCCTTCCCGTGGCAGACCCCAGACCCTCATTTCTGCACAGAACTCCTTTTCACCCCCCCGTACCCCCCCCATTGCCTTCCTCCTCGGTGGGATTTGGGCTTTTTGGGGTCGTTTTTCTTTTTTTTTTTTTTTCTTTTGCCTTTTTCCTTAAGGAAACCGAAAGCGCAGCGCTGTGTAAGTAGGTCAGGAAGCGCCGCGGGGCCCCAGCGCCGTCTGACGGATCCGACAGCGCTGCGAAGGGCGACGGCAACAAACACAAAACCCTACAAAAAACCCACACACACGGAAAAAAAAAGAAAAAGAAAAAGAAAAAGAAAAAAAAAAACACAGAAAAAAACCACCCTACGCAAAGGACGATCCAGCATTCGGGATTTTTTGTTTTGTTTTGTTTTTGTTTTTGGTAACTTTTATTTAGACAGAAAAATAAAATAAGAGAAAAAAAAATTAAATTATCCAAAGGAATCGCAATAAATAGCAAATAAATTAAGCGCCGGTGTCGCCACCGCAGACGGCGACTCCTGGGGGTCCGCCCCCCCCCGCCCCCCACCCGTCCCACCCCACAACGACTCAGCGGGTCCCAAACCCCCGATAAGGGGAGGAGGAGCAGCGGCCCCGCGGTGCCGCTAACGGGATTATCTACAGGGAGGGCCCCGCGGTGCCGCTCGGGCCGGGTTGGGCTGCGGGCTCCGGGATCGGGGGGGCGGGGGAGGGTTGTGGGGCCGAGGTCCGTGCGTCCCTATGGTGGTGGATCCCCATCTCAGTACGTCCCGGTTTTGGTGCATCCCGATCTCGGTGCATCCCAGTGTTGATCCATCCCAGTTTCTGTGCATTCCGATCTCAATTGCAATCCTGATGGCAGAGCATCCTGATCTCCCTGTGCCTCAGTTTTGGTAGATCTCAAGCTCAGCGCATCCCAAGCTCAGTGCATCCCAATCTCAGCCTATCCCGAGTTCGGTACGTCCCAGTGTTGGTGCATCCGAACCTCGGCGCGTTTTGATCTCGGTACGTCTCACTGTCGGTACATCCTGATCTCGGCACATCTGATATCAACGCAACCCAACATCAGTCGATCCCAATCTCACTGCATCCCCATCTCTCTGTATCCCAGATGCGATGCATCCTGATCTTGCTGCATCTCGATCTCAGTTTTGCTGCATCCAACATTTGGCACATCCCAAACTTGACGCGTCCAAATCCCACCGCATCCCAACTTCAGCACATGGCAGTTTCAGTGCACCCCATTCTCACTGCATCCCAAATTCAGTGCATCCTGATTTTGGAGCATCCTAATAGCACGGAATCCCGGTTTCACTGCATCCCAAACTCGCAGTATCTCAGTTTTGTTGCATCCCCATTTTGCAGCATCCCAATCTCGGTGCATTCCAGTTTCACTGCATCCCAAATTCAGTGCGTCCCGATCTTGGAGCATCCCAATTCCAGCACATCCCAATCTTGGAGCATCCTGATCCCAGTTCATCCCAATCCCGGCACATCTCATGTGCAGCCACTCCATGTCCATACAGCTGTGGCCGTGCTGGGGGGTGCAGCCCCCGGAACCCATAGAAAAGGGGAAACTGAGGCAGGTAGGGGCCGGGCAGAGCGGAGTGGCAGTGTATGTGTGGAGAGGGTCCCGCTTGCCCTGGCGCAGCCGCCCATGGGGTGGTATTTGGGGGGACAGGGGGAGGTGGCCATGTCCCCCCCCAACGTGAGGTGCCTCCCACGTCCCCAGCTTGGGGCTGGGTTTGGTCCTGTTTGGTGAGAAAGAAACCCCAAGCGGGGACCTGGGGGGCACAGGAGTGCCCTTACCCGAAATAGGGCAGTGGGTGTTGGGGGGAGTGCTGGGGTTGCTGGGTCCTCCTCCTCAGCCCATGGACTGGGATGGACTGGAAGGGGGGATCCATCTGGTCCTGCCGGGGGGGGTCCATCCTTCCTGAGCATATGGGGGTCTGTGTGCCCCCTCCGGCAGGACCGACCTCCCCATCCCAGGGGGGCTGCTCCACCGTCGGGGTCACCCATGGGTGCTGCGCTGCGCTCCCAGACCTGTGGAGGAGGGAGAGGCCAGGGGGCATTAAGTGGGTCTGGGGAGGACCCCCCATGGATTGGGGGGCTGTTAGGGGTCCGGGAGGCTCACCCCTCAGTAGGGCCGGTTGGCGTCTTTGGGCCTCTTGAGCTGCACTTTGAGGCGCTTCATGCCGATCTGGAACCCGTTCATGGCATGGATGGCCGCCTGCGCACTGGCTGGATTGTCAAAGCTGACAAAGCCTGGGAGCAGCGGGGACATGGGGACAATGGGGACACAGGGATGGTGGTGACAGTGGGGACGTGGGGACAGCAGAGATGCGGGGACAGTGAGGACACGGTCACGGTGGTACAGGTGTTGTGTATACGTGATACCCCCAGCTACCATAACTCCATGCCCCTGGCCTTGGTGGCTCCGGCTGTGCTGTCCCCACGGTGTTTTGATGTCCTGATCATAATGTCCCCATGTCCCTGGACATGGTGACCCCATCTGTGAAGTCCCTGTGCCCCGGCCACGATGTCTGCACATTCTGGCCATTGTGTCCCCATATTCCTGGTCATGGTGCCCACATCTATGATGTCCCAATGCTATGACAGTGGTGCTCCCACGTCTCCGTCCTTGGTGACCCCATCTGTGATGTCCCAATGCTCTTACCACGATGTCCCCATACTCCAACCACAGTGTCCCCATGTCTTGGCCACGGTGACCCCATCTGTGGTGTCCCCATGTCCTGACCATGGCCATGCTGTCCCCACACTCCGGCCATGATGTCCCACCCCCCAGCCATCACATCCCAGTCCCTACCGAAGCACTTGCTCTGGTTGGTGGCGCGGTCGACGAACACTTTGGCTGAGATGACGTTGCCGAAGGGCAGGAACATCTGTAGGATCTCGGTGTCAGCGAACTCCTGGGGCAGGTGGTAGATGAAGATGTTACAGCCCTCGGGGCCTGCGGAGGGAGCAGCGTCATGGCGGGCACAGGCCCGGGGCGCCCCAAAAAACCCCAAACCCCAACCCAACCCCATGCACCCATCCATGGGGCACCCACAGACTCCAATGGATGACTCCAAAACCACTGCTCCGTGGCTTCCCCGTGGCTACGGGCACCCTGAGCACAGCTCCATTGGGTGAGTGAAGGGGTCCTGCGAGAGGTCCCAGAGGAGTCCTGGAGGCCATAGGGGAGTCCTGGGGACTTGGAGAGGGGCCCAGGATTGTGGGGTCCTAGGAAGGTTCTGGGGTGTACCAATATCTCAGAGTCCTAACGGGTCTTAGGAGGTTTGAGGGAGTTCTGGGGGGGTCTCAGGGACCCAGGAGGCCCCCAGGAGGGCTTGGGGAAGTTCCTCACCTTCGCGCTGCTGCTGTTGGGGAGGGGGCGGGGGGGCCAGCAGTGGCCCTGGGGGGGCAAAGGCTGGGCTCACCAGCCCATAGGCGGCAGGGTAGGCGGCTGTGGGGGAAATTGGGTCAGCCCAGTACAGCCCAGTGCCTCCCAACACATCCCAGTGTCCTCTAGTACTACCAGAGCTCCCCCAGTACTCCCAGTGCCTCCCAGTACCCCCGAGTGCCCCTCAGTGCTTCCAGTCTTCCCCCACTGCCATCCCAGTCCTTTACAGATGTGCCCTTCTAAACCATGCAGCTCTCCTCAGTATCCTCCCGGTTCCCCCCAGTGCCACATCGTGCTCATCCAGTGCCCCCCATTGCCCTCCCAGTGCCCCCCCCCGATGTCATGCAATGCCTTTGCAGCACCCTCCAGTACACCCAATACTTCCCAGTGCCCCTCAGAGCCATAAAATGCCTTCCCAGTGCCAACCATTGCCCTCCCACTGGCTCCCAGTAACCTCCAGCATCCTCCCAGTGCCATGCAATGCCATCCCAGTGCCTTCCAGTGCCCCCTCCAGTACACTTTCAGTCATGCAATGCCCGTCCAGTACACCCCAGTTCCTCCCAGTGCCCCCAATATCACATAGTTCCTTCCTAGTACCTGCCTGTGCCCTCAGTGCCACAAAGTCCCCACCCAGCTCCCAGTGCCATGCAATGCTTTCCCAGTCCCTCCCAGTGCCCCCCAGTGCCCCCACCTGTGTAGTGCTGCATGCCAGCGTATGCCTGCTGCAGGGGATCCGCAGGGGCGGCGGGGCTCTGGGCTGGGGGGACAGAGTGGGGGACGTTAGGGGAGGTGGGGGGCAGCGAGGGGGCAGCTGGGGGGCGGCAAGCACCTGGGAATGGGGGGACCCCTCCGGCGTAGACGGCCTCAGGGGCGGGCGGCCCCGCAGGCTGCGCGGGCACCGGGCTGTACCCGTTGACACTCAATGGGGCTGCGATGGCGGGGACTGGTGTGGCAGCCATGGCCGGCGGCGTGCTGGTTCCTGGGGGACAGCGGGGTCATCACCCTGGCAGTGGCACTGCGCTGTCCCCATCTGGTGGTGGATCCACCATATCGCCATCCCACGTGGACGCATCTTTGGGGTCCCCATCCAACATGGACCCAACCCTGGTGTCCCCATTTCCAGCGTCCTCACTTCCAGCATCCCCCATCCTTGATGACCCCAACCCCCCATGTCCTGCATCCCACATCCCCCACCCTGGATGACCCCCACACCCCTGATGTTCCCATGTCCCCATTGCCACCTACCTGAGGACGGGGGCAGAGGGGTGGCAATGAGCCCGTTGGGGTTGACTGTGCCCATATGCTGCATCTGGACGGCCATGGTGGCCATGGGGCTGAGGTAGGCCGAGTGGGCGGCCACCAGGGCCGCCTGCTGCTGCATCAGCTGCGGGGACAGAGCTGGCACCGCACACAGCCACCGGGGTCCCCTCCCAAGCGTTGTCCCCATGAGACCCCCATGGCCCAGTGAGCGTCACGCATTTGGTTGACAGTGCCCAACTTGGGAACCCGGTGTCTCCTCACAACGTCCCATTCCCATCTCGGACCATGCTGGGCTGTATTTCCCCCCTTCACCCAGTGACCCCATCCCGGATGATGGGATTCACCATCACTGGGTTTCACCAGTTCCTGCTGCCCTTCACTGCAGTACGGCCATCTCAGAATGTGGGGACCCACCACCTCACCCCATGGGCGTCCGTCAGCTCATCCCACATCCCATCCCAGCCCTCCGGGAGCATCCACTACTGATGTCCCCCACCCCATTGCCCCTACCCCACCATCATGTAGGGCCATCCCTTCAGCTGCCACCCCACAATACTATTCCCTTACCCCACACCCAGGGATCTACGTCCCCCCGATCCCCGTGCCCCCCTACCGCCTGTGTGTAGGCACTGTAGGCCCCGAACTGGAGTGCTATGGGGCTGAACATGCCAAGCTGGCTCGCCACCTGCTGCATCCTCCGCAGACCTCGCTCCTTCTCCGTGTCCGCAAACTTCACCACCAGGCTGGATGAGGCGCCCTGTGGGGACGTGGGGACAGCGTGGAGAGGTAGGATGGGGAGGGGTTGATTGTGGGGTGAAGTGGAGGGATGGTGGGGATGATGTGGGGATGGTACTGAGATAATGGTGGGGACAATGGTGGGGATACTGGGAGGGATGATGGGAACCGTGGTGGGGATAATAGGAATCACAACAGAAGAGGCAGGGGGTGCGATGGAGACAAGGGGGACAAGGGGTGGTGGTGGGAGCCATGGGGAAGAGCGGTGGGGCTGGCAATGGTGAATGGGACGGGCAGTGGGGTGGTTGGGGGTGGCAGCAGGTTGGTGGCCCTCACCGGCAGAGTGCGGCTCCCATGGAGGGCAGCGATGGCAGCCTGGGCCTCTGCATGGCTCTGGAACTTGACGAAGGCGCAGCCTGGGGACAGTGGGGTCAGCAGGGACAATGCTCGACCCTCCCCTGCCCAATACACCCTGACTGTCCCCATCCTTATCTCCATTCCCATCCTCATCCCTCTCCCCATCCTATCCCCAACTCCACTTTCATCATCCCTATCACATCCCCATTCCCATCCTTGTCCCCACCCCCATCCCATCCCATCCCATCCCATCCCATCCCATCCCATCCCATCCCATCCCATCCCATCCCATCCCATCCCATCCCATCCCATCCCCACCCAACCCCTGCCTCCACCCCAACCCCATCCCCACCCCATCCTGTCCCCATCCCCACACAGTGACACCTTTGCTGGTGCCGTCGGGGCCGCGTAGCACTGTGCACTCATCGATGGTCCCAAAGGGTTCAAACATCTTCCTCACATCCTCGTCTGCCTGCTGCTTGCTGAGCATCCCCACGAACAGCTTGCGGTCCTCTGTGGGACAGCGTGGTGACACCGGGACGCTGAGATGGACACCCCCTCACCCGGCCAGGATAGGGACATGGGATGGGGACAGTGCAGGGACAGCCATTGCCCGACCAGGACGGTGTTGGGGACATGGAGATGGGGACAAGCATCCCCCCTCCAGGGACATGGTGACACCAAGAAAGGCTGAGACTCCCCAGGATGGGGACATGGTAGGGGAACACCTCTCATGGGGCTGCTTGGGTACAGGCTGGGGACGTGGGGACAGTGCTATGCTGGAGCTTTCCCAGGGACTTGGGGACACCAATGGGATGGGGACATGGGAGAAGGACAGGGATGGGGCCATCCCCACCACGGGACAGGGGTGGAGGAGGAAGGGACATGGGGACGTGTGTGGGGAACATGAGCACACGGTGACAAACAACACGGGGATGGGGATGGCCACCCCCACTGCGGACATGGGGGAGGGGGGGGGGGGGGCAGGGGTTGACGCCAGCCCTGTGGGGGACATGGGGTGGCCTTTGGGGGTCTTGTTTGGGGACACGGGGGCGGTACCTCCTCGGCTCTCACTGTCCGCCGGCTTCACCTGGATGGGGCGGTTCATCTGGGGGGGGCACAGCGAGCGATGGGGACGCAGCCCCCCCCCAAAGCTCCCCGGGTACCCCAAAGATGCCCTGTGTTACCATGGCAACGCTACCCTGCATCCCATTACCAGGCAGCGGGAACCATGGCAACGACCACCTCCCCCCCCCGCCCCCCCTCCCCACCATCATTAACTGGGGGGGCTGGGGGCTGACCCCACCCCCTGAGAGCAACGTGGGGGGGGGGCAGGGAGCAGATGCCCAGTAACCATGGCAACGGGAGGACGTGCTCCATGGCAACCGCCCACTCATCCCCAATTTCCCCATCCCGTTGCCTGGCAACGGCGCTGACATCAGCAGCGCTGCGATAAACAATGACAAGGCCGGAGGGGGGGGGAGGGGGGTGGATTTGGGGGGCCCCCGAAACCCCTACGGCTGAAGGAGGTGGGGGAGGGGCGGGGGGGTGTTGTCCCCATCTCACCCCACCCTCCCCCCTATTTCCCACGCAGAAAGCGAAGGTATCCCCCCAACCCCACAACACCCCCCCCATAAAGCCCAGATGGTGCCCCCCCCGCTTTAATCCTCCTTAATCCCGGGATTATCCTGGGATGGAACTGGAGAAATGGAGGGGGGGGAGCCCCTAATAGGGGCTCCCAGCACCCTAAATCACCCCCCCACACAGTATAACAGCCCCCTAAATCCTTCCCCCATATAACACCCCCCCCCCCCCCTTGGCACTGATGGGGACAGTGGGTGACATTTGTGTTCCCCTCCACATAAAACATCACAGTGGGGGCAGCTGTTGGGGCGGTGCCACCCCTTAATCCCCCCCTCCCCATCAACCCCCCACCCCCATGCAAATAATCCCAACCCCCCCACCCCATAAACCCCACCAAATCCCCAGATTATCCCAAAGAAGGTAAATCCCAGGGGGCTATGATGGGGGGGACCTGAGGGGGGGGGGGGACAGTGAAGGGGGGGGAATTGTTGGGGGTGTGGATTGAGTGATGATCTCCCCCTGGGGTCCCCCCCCCTAATATCTGAGGACCCCATAATTCCCCTCTAGAAATGAGTCTTTGTGGGGAGGGGGGTGTCTAGGGGTCCCTGGCCATAATTAGGAGGGGAATCCACTCAAAATGCTTTGCTCTCCCCCCCATATAAATGGCATTTTCTCCCCGTGTCCTCTTTGTTGTCTCATCTGTTGGGATTTTTGGCCCTGAGGGGGATGTTTTGGGATTCCCAATTGGGGGGAGGGTCTCTGTGTACCCCCAGTATTTACACTTGGGAACTCTCCCTCCCCGCATTTGTCCCCAGGAACCACTAAACTCTCCCATAAAGAGGTCTTTTTTTTGGGGGGTGGGCAGGAGGCTAGGGGGTCCCTGGCCATAATAAATGGGAAAGGGCACTCATATGGAGGGGGGGTGGGAGGGGGTCACTGTACCACCCCAAAGTGTGCACATGGCGCTGAGAGGTGCTGTGCAGCCTCAAAGTGTGTGTGTGTGCATTGGGATGGGAATCCCTGCACATCCCCACGGGGGGACGCTACACCCCAAAGGAGGTGTATGGGTTTTTTGGGGGGGGGGGCCACTCACCCCCGGCAGCGTTTTCTGCTCGTGGAGGGCACTCTGCGCCTTCAGGGCCGACTCGCGGGCACAGTAGGTGAGGAAGGCGCATCCTATGGGGGAACGAGGGGGGTTTTGGGTGGGGGACACAGAAACCCCCGATCCCACACCCTGTAATTTGGGTCGTAGCGGGGTCCCCGCAGCTCTTCACCACCTCCTCCCTCCTCCCACCCCCCCAAGTTGAGGTGCCCATCAGCACGGCCTCAGGGCCCGCACAGACCCCACAGCACAACAACACCCCACATACAGCCATCAGGCAACTGCCGGGCACCCCTACAACCATTACACCCCATACAACCCCATACAGCCATCGCGTGGCCCATACAACCAGCATCCCTCATACATCCACCCTGAGCGTCATCTACAACCATCCCACCCCATACAACCATCCCACCCCATACAACCATCCCAGCCCCATACAACCATCCCACACCCCACGTACAACCACGACACCCCCAGATGCCCGCTGCACGCTCCCCACACAACCATCGTACCCCACACAACCACTGCACACCCCAAACACAACCACCAGACCCCCCCCCCACCCAACTCACTTGGCACAACCACTGCACACATCTCACCCTACACAACCGTCGCACGACATCGCACCCCATACAACCATCACACCCCGCTCACCACCTCCGCCCCACACCGTCCGTACGGGCACTGCCCCACACAACACCCCCACAACACCACAGCCCTACAGAGCTCCAAAGCTCCACAGGGCTAACCCGCATCCCTGGCCCTGTAGGGTACAGCCCCCACCCCATAAGAGCGAATCATACCAGACTGTAGTGCTGTACTGCAGCTGTGGGGCTGCTCTCAGGCTCCAGAGCTGCCTGTGGGGCTGTGGGCCTATGGGGCTGTACTCAGGGCTGTACCCGTGCCATAGGGCTGTACATAGGGCTGTACCTGTCCGTAGGGCTGTACGTATGGCTGTATGTAGGGCTGTACCCGTGCCATAGGGCTGTACGTAGGGCTGTACGTAGGGCTGTATCTGCACTGTAGGGCTGTACGTAGGGCTGTACCTATCCATAGGGCTGCATGTAGGGCTGTTTATAGGGCCGTTCCCAGTGCCCAGGGGCCACACTCAGGCCCCACAGCCACGCGCAGCTCCTGGTTGCCCGTTCCCCATTCCCGTTCCCGTTCCCCATTCCCACTGCCGGCACCGCACCTTTGTGCATCCCGGTGTATTTGTCCTTGATGACCGTCAGCTCGTAGATCTTCCCAAACTGCTCGAAAATGGGCTTCAGGTCCTTCTCCTCCAGGTGCCGCGGGATCTGCCCCACGAAGAGTTTGATGGCGTCGGGCTCCTTCATGGGGCCGCCGGCACTCGGGGCCGCGCCCTCCGCCCGGTGCCCTCCCGGTGCTCCCGGTGTTCGGTTCTGCTGCTCCTGGTGCCCAATCCTGGTGCTCCCGGTGTTCGGTTCTGGCGCTCCCGTTGCCCTTTTCCCGGCTTCTGGCTCCCAGTCCTGGCGCTCCCAGTGCTCCCGCTGCCCGGTTCCGATGGTGCCGGTGCCGCTGGTGCTCAGATCCGGTGCTCCTGGTGCTCCCGATGCCCTTTTCCCGACTGCCAGTGCCCGATTCTGGTGGTCCCGGTGCTGTCAATGTTCGGTTCGGTGCTCCCAGGGCCCAATCCTGGTGATCCCGGCGCTCCCAGTGCCTGATTCGGTGCTCGTAGTGATTGGATCCGGTGCTCCGGGTGCTCCCAGCGATCGGATCCGGTGCTCCCGGCGCCCGTTTCTCAGCTCCCGTTCCCCTTTTGCCCACTCCCGATACTCCCGGTTCCCCTTTCCCGTCTCCTGGTGTCTCCGATTCTGTCTTCCCGGCGCCCCCGATGCCGGTTCGGCGCTCCTGGTCTCCGTTCCGGTGCTCCCGGTGTTCCCGTTACCCGATTCGGCGCTCCCGGTGCCCTTTTTTTCGACTCCCGGTGCCCGGTTCGGTGCTCCCGGCGCTCCGGTGCCGGTGACGGCGGCGCCGCACACAAAGGAGGGGCGGCCCCGGGGCTGAGGGCTCCTCCGGGGACGGGGCGCGGTGGGGCGGGGGCTGCGCTCTGCCCGGGGGCGGCGCTCCGGGGCCCGACCGCGCTTCTCCCGCAACCGCCGCTCCGCCCGGAGCCACCGGGTACCGTCGTGCGGGGGGATATGGGGGGTGGGGGGTGGGGATACGGGGGGGAACGTGAGGGGGATGCTGGGTGTAGATACGGGGGCGTTTTATGGAGGATGTGGGGTGGGGATTGGGGGGGGGAATGTGTGAGGGTCGATACGGGCATATGGGGTGGGGATATAGGGGGGAATATGGGGAGGGTGTGGGGGGAGACGTGGGGGAAGTGTGGGGTGGAATGGGGATCTGGGGGGGTCAGAATTGGCCCCGCCCATAGCGCCGGTACCGGGTGGGGGATGGGAACGGGAACGGAAATGGGAAATAGTGGGAACGGGAACGGGGGACGGGAATGGGGTCGGGAGCAGCCGGGGGGGGGGTGGGAGGGGGAAGATCCGCGCGTGGAGCCGCCACGGCGCCGGGACACGCTGCGCCCCCGGGCGCTGTCCGCGGTGCTGAGCGGAGAGCCCGTGGGGCGGAGCTGGGGGGGGGACACGGAGACACGGACAGACGGACGCGGGGACACGGGGGAACACGGACACGGGGACACGGGGGAACACGGACACGGGGACACAGACAGAGCCGGGGATATCATGGGGACAGGTGGAAACATGGGCATGGGGACACAGGGATACGGACTGACAGACATGGGGACACGGACAGATGGACATGGGGTCATGAGGATGCAGACATGAAGACATGGACAGACGTGGGAAAAGATGGAAACTTGGACATGGGGACAAGAGGACACAGACAGACGTACACAGGAATCTGGGGATCTGGGGACGCGGGAACACGGACAGACACACGGACATGGGGACATGTCCATGGACAGACAGATGTGGGAACGGATGGGAATACAGACGCGGGGACACAGACGTGGGGACAGATAGAAGGACACAGCCGTGGATACGTGGAGACACGGACAGATGGACACGGATGTGGGGTGTGAGGATACGGACGGACAGACATGGGGACACACGGCCACAGGGATACGTGGGTACGTGTCCTGTGAGATTGGACACAGAGACAGACACGTGGCGGTGTGGACACACGGACACAGCCTGTGGCACGCGGTGACACACAGTGATGGTCACAGCATCACACACACAGCGTTACACGCAGTACAGCTACAGGGTCACACCCCCTCCATTGCACACTCACAGCATCACACCTCATTGCACACCCACAGTCACACAGCTGCACACGGTTACACTCAGTGACACACAGCCCGTTACACACACACACACGGTTACACACACGGTTACACACACGGTTACACATACACGGTTACACACACACATGGTTACACACACATGGTTACAAACACGGTTACACACATACACACACACACGGTTACACACACGGTTACACACACACGCATGGTTACACACACACATGGTAACAAACACGGTTACACACACACACACACGGTTATACACACAGTCACACACACACACTCACACAGTTACACACACGGTTACACACACACACACGGTTACACACACACTGTTACACACTCACCGTTACACACACACTCACACAATTACACACACGGTTACACACACGGTTACACACACATGGTTACACACACAGTTACACACACACGGTTACACACACACACACGGTTACACACACACAGTCACACGGTTACACACACAAGGTTACACACACACGGTTACACACGCACACACCGTTACATACGCACACACGGTTACACACACGGTTACACACATGGTTACACACACACACACACACGGTTACACACACACAGTTACACACACACACTCACACCCTAAAGCCCTATAACGACCCTCACATGGTGGTTTTGGGGCACACCCACACGATGACCCCCCAATCTCACACCCGTTACACAGCGATAGGGTCGCACACCCACTGTTGCACACTCGCAGTGACACGCAGTCACGTGGTTACATGCGCACCGTCACGCCCGGCGGGGCCGTTATCCGTTATCCGTTCCTCCCCCCCACCCTGAGACGCCGCACTTCGGCGCGGGATGGCGGCACCGGGACTGGCGGCACTGGGAGCAGAGCTGGGGGTGCGAGCCAAGGTGGAGAGGGGGGCATGGCGGGGAGGGGGGGGAGGGGCAACCTGGGGAGGTTGGCACGGTGACCCATGTCCGTGTGTCCGTCCGTCTCCCGCAGCCGTCCCTGCGCCCGTCCATTGAGCGGTACCTGCGGGAGCGGCCGGAGGTAGCGATGCTGCTGTGGGGGCTGCTGCGGTGCGACCCCAAACCCGACTCCATCCTCATCCCAACCCCGACCCTCCCCCCCCTACCGCTGACCCCATCCTCCCCTCCTCCCCCCCCCCCTCGATTCCTAACTCTGACCCCCCTCCTCGTTTCCGAGCCCCAACCTCGGGGTGGTTCCCCACACTGCAGTGCTATGGGCCATCCCCACCTCGGCCCCCAGAAACCCACCGCCCCCCGACGGGTTCTGCCGTTCCCACCCCACAGCCTTTTTACCTGCAGATCTCCCCCTCAATCTTGTCCCCAAACTCCCACAATCCTTCTGGACCCCTATCCCCCCACCCCACCCTCTCAAACCCCATTAGGGGCCACCTTCCAACCCCCACTGCCTTTTGGGGTGACCCCCTTTCCCCCCTCGCTGCAGGGAAGTGACGGTGCGACGGCCCCACAACGTCCTGGAGTTTGCTGCAGGTGGGGTGGGACACCGGGGGACCCCACAGCCATTGAGAGGACAGTGACATCCCCAGAGTGTAACAAGACCCCACTGGAACAGTGGGGATGGGGGGGATGCATTAGAGGAATGGTGACACTGGCACAGCAGGATCCAACCCCTTTCCAGGGACAGCAACACCCCTAAACAAGGGGGAGCATTTGGGGAGCACCACCAAGGTGTGCGGGGGGGGGAGGGGTCGGACCATTTAGGGACAGGGACATCAAGGTGTGGGGGATCCACGCTGGGGATCCACCAGGGTGCAAGAGGGCACTGGGGGCTACGACATTGAAGGGTGCGGGGGAACCACCTGGGAGCAGTGCCACCAAAGCCCAGGGATCCATTTGGGGACAGTATCACAAAGCACGGTGCTCCCATCCGTTGCAGGGTACTTCACGGACCCGGAGCTGCCGCAGAGGGTTCGGGATCAGCTGGGGACCCCACAGCGGCTGCAGTGATGGTGACACCAGCTATACACCTCCCTTGGCAGCCATTCACGTTATTCATTTTCTTTGCCCTATGGCTGTACCGGCACTTTAAGGGCCGGCCTGAAGCTGTGATGGAGCACCTGGGGAGGGGTGCAGCCCTGTGAGCACAGCTGGGGGCAATTTGGCCATGGGTGGGGCAGAGCCAGGCTCCACCCCTCCCTGATCCCATTTAAGGGCTGGGAAGGGCAGGGGCAGCATCTGAACCTGGGGAGTGCTTCATTTGGAGTATGGGGTGTGCCTTGCTCTTTAGATGGAGTGATTTTTTTTTTATATTTTATTTTATTTTTTTTTTTTCCTCCTCTATTGTGGGGCTGCCATTTCTCTTTTTTTGGCAGGGAATCCCGATTGTACTTAAGGGCTGGTAGTCATTTGTACCTGGAAGCTGCTTCCTTCACTTCAGAGTGTGGGTGAGTATTGGTCCTTGGAATGGGGTAAGTGGTTTTTTTTGTTGTTGTTGTTTTGTTTTTTCCAGGGTTGTGATCTTTTCTTTTTGGGGGATCCTAACTGCATTGAAGGGCTGGTAGCTATAAAGGCAGCATCTGAACCTGGGCTGTGTGGTGAGCCCTTAGAATGGGGTGAGTGATTCCTGCTTTATTTCTGAGCTGTGAGTTCTGCATTTCTGGAGGATCTCAAGCTGGATTAGAGCAGCTGTATCTGCTATG